>NC_143440.1:11460625-11776250 GCF_987193195.1 Phasianus colchicus | reverse complement strand
AATTTTGATTTATCCACTGAATGCAGTGGACAAATAGTAGAAAAAGTTAAAAGATAAGCCATTAAGAACATGGCCCAAAAAACAGCAAAGTTCCAGTTAGTGCTGCATAAGCATACAAGGAGATGCAAAGAGAAAACAGGGAGGTCTCACACAGCAGTTTCTAATCAGCATACTCTAAAATCAGCCTAACACTTGAAAAAAGAGAAGAGCCTGCTCAGGCAGAAATTGAGAGTATAAATTGCCCTGTAAGCCCTTTGTCAGATGTGACAACAAAGAAGAAAAATCTTACTTGATTTCATCTTTCAATGTGAAAGAAAAATAAAACACACCAAAACCAACGCGTTGGTGACATTTTCACAGAATCCATGTTCAATACTGGATACGGCAGCAAAAATGGCAGAAGGGAATAAAACCTCTTCACAGAACAAAGGTGTAATTGAGATAATTCCACACCAGTATAGGCAGCAAACCATATATTGAAATTGTGTGTGTATATGTATATATAAGTAAAACATAGGATGTAGGTCTGCTTTACCACTTGTCTTTTGTTTGTAACATTTTATCTTCCACAGAAGTATAGGATTTTCTTCCATCATTGAAATGAAACTGCTGTCATCACTGCAGTGAAATGAAATACTATAAAGGGCTGCTTGAACGTTCTGGGAACAAAGAGGAAATAGACTTGGTGCAAGTCTGGAAAAAGCTTTTAAGTATGCAACTTTACAATAGCATTAATCCCTGAGGAATAGGTCTTCAGCTACCATAAATGTTATCACTTCATTGAAATTTGTTGATGAATAGCAGTTGATATCAACTATAGATTTGTCCTGCTGACTTCTAAGGACCTACTTACAGTGTACACATTTAAAGCTAATGTATAAATCTTTCCAACATTGAGAACTGTAAAGCAAGCACACCAAATTTTGAAGTTCTTACATTATATTTTGCACTATTCTTATTCACAAATCTCTCTTTGGAATCAATCAGGATAAGTACTGAACGAAGTACTAAAAGACATTTTCAGATCAAAACAATACATGTAAGAGTCTGACTTGTCAAAGCTGCTGGGAAATGCTCTTTAATAAACAAAGACTTTTAGTTTCATGTACATTTGTATTCTGGAACTAAAATCATTTTAATTTCTTGAACAGAGACTACTTTTTTTTTTATTATTATTATTCCAATTTAGATAAAGCAGAAGAGAATGGAAAAAGAAAGAAAGTTGGAAGTAAGCACATGTGGATATCATGGATTTAAACTGATTCAGTACCAACAAGGAGAAATATGAAAGGCAGGAAAAAACCTTGATTTCTAAAATAGTATGTTTTGCAAACACTGCTTCTTTAAACTTCATAAAACAGAAGTTTTATGAAGAAAATATTTTGAAGTTTTCTATAAATTGTTTTTCCATTTTCTAGACAGTTCCCATACAAGTAACCTCTTATGCTTTATGTATTCCTTAAGTAGAATTTTAGGAAAATGTAAGATAGTCTTAAAGGTGTTTACTCTGGGCCCATTCTTCTTGAGTACTCATAAGTCCTGATGAGAGGAACGGGAGTTTATGAAGGCATATTGTGTATTCCCTCCAATTTCTTTCTTGGTTGTTTTCATCATCATTGTATATATATTTGTAAAAATAAATAAATAAATAAATAAATAAATAAAAGAGCAAAAATTACAGGAAAATTCCAAATAATGAGCCTACAGAAGGACAGAGTATCTTGTGCCAGCTAAAGGGGAGAAAAAGGTAAACTTGATAATGCATTGGTAGAGCTAAAGCTGTACCTACTCTCATAGATTTAACAGTCTATTTACAAAATGGTCACTGAAGCAAACTTACCTTCAAGAGACACTTGATCTGAGCTAACTAATGAGAACCAGAAATTGTGGTGTTTAAGTGGAAGCCTGATGCTCTTCTCATATGTTCGCTGTTTCTGTTTTCAGTTTGCTATCTTTGCCATGCATTGTATTTCTGGGGTATATTTTCTTTTTCTCTCTCCAATAATATCTCTATATTTTTGTTTACTCAGTGCTGCTTAACAATGTTTTCCTTGTTCCCTTTGGTTCTGTCCAGCACTCTCCTTTCCTATTTAGTCTTTCTTCTAACATTTTTTATTGCTTTCTCATACAATGTACTTCCCCAGCTAACCCACAGTCTCCAACAGCATTCTCACTCCAAAGGTAAAAAGACACATCCTCAGCTATTAGCCAGGAAACCAGCAGGCCCCCAGGCAATCCTTCTGCATGGAGAAAATCCTTAACTGGCAGTGAGCCACTAAATCAACATATACGGCATAGGTTTTTCTTGCCAATGGAATACAGGATATGTTCGGATAATAAATGGCCTGTCTGGATGATCCTGGTGCAGTATCAGCTGCTGGAACAACCCTGCAGGCAGCAAGCCAGCCATGAGTTAGCACAGTCTTGATGTTAGCCTAAATTACACTGGATACCAAGATTTGGGATTTGAAATGGGTAAAGATGCACAAGCCTACCACTGCTTCAATAACTTAGCTTTTCAGAAGGCTTTGTTTCTGCCTCTTTACATGCAGCCAGAATTGTGTTCATTGGCCAGGTACATTGCTCTGCTCCCTACAAAAAATATCATGTTCCTCTTTTTATCTACTCACAAACTGACATGATTTTTTGTTATCAAGCATAATTTTCACAAAATCACTTCTCAGGTCTCTTCAAGATTTTCTGATTATGATATGTCTTGTCTAGACAGAAGAGGTCAACTCTTCAGTATGCCCAATAAGGCAGGGAACCATGTGTTGCGACATTTGAGAAAGACAATCAGAAAATGTCTAATACCCAGACAAAAATAGGACCAATAGGACTAGAGGGAATGGCTTCAAACTGCGCCAGGAGAGATTCAGGCTGGACGTTAGGAAATACTACTTCTCTGAAAGAGTGGTCAGGCACTGGAATGGGCTGCCCAGGGAAGTTGTGTTGAGGGACGTGATTTAGTGAGAACTATTGGTGATAGGTGGATAGTTGGACTGGATGATCTTGTAGGTCTTTTCCAACCTTGGTGTTTCTGTGATTCTGCGATTCTGTGAAAATTAAGCTGTCCTATACACAGGATCTACTTTGTGAGTTCTAAAGAGACATATCATTTTAAGGGAGAACAACATGTTTCTCAAATTTCAGGATCTATTTATACTTTCCTACAGCATTCACCACTCTCACCTGGGATTATGTTGAGTCAAATCATCTTGCTGTATGCTTCATAGTCTCATGCTTACTTTTCTTTCCTTTTTGATCTCTCAGGCATAAATATGGAGCATCCCTAATGCCACTGGTAAAAAAAAATAAAAAATATATAAAAAAAATCTAAAAATAAAACAGAAACACAAGTTCACATGGAGATAATTTCACTACAGCTACAGAACCAGCACACCTACTCATGTGGTGTGCACCTGTAGCTCTCTCTCTGTTTCCTACCTTTCACAGGTATCAGACTTTGGTAGTAAACATACATCCAACACTTTCTCAGGGTGGTATGGGGGTGAAATAGCCTGTGGGTATTGATAGCAGCCAGGCAGGGATGTGTGTGTCAGCACCAGCTGTTCTCTGCAAAGAATGCATGTTGTCATGCAAAACAGGATGCATCTTTTCCACATTATGCTGGTAAAGCTTTGCAACTTTGTCAACCTTTTTAGCATTCAACAAATTCTATTAAATATATGACTTTTAGTAAGTTAATCCTTTCATTGTCTGGAACTGTGCAAAGTGACATAAAAGCACAATGAAGCCTAATTAAACTTGTTCTGTGAAAGCTAATTTGTCAAACCCAGAAGCATAGTTCATAGATAAATGCTAATATTTGAAAGTCAAATTAAAGTTGAAAAGGTTTGTAATAACAGTTAATTAACTCTTGTTTTGTTTTCCTCTCACAAACTTGAACCAGCTGAAATATTGCTCAGTTCATCTTTAACATTTTGGACCACAAAGATAAAATTCAAAGCTTTGAGATAAGCCTTTGATGTTGGTATTCTCTACAGATTATATATTATTTTAAGATCTCTTTGTTTAAAAATTCATTTTTATTATCCCTGCATGAAATGCATGGCAATTCCCCAAATAACTAACCATCAGGGCAATTAACATCTTCGATCGACACCATATTCCTGATAATTAATACAGACTTTGTACCTCCCCTGTGATAGCTGCAAGGGTTTGATTTTTCAGAGCAACTATTCATTTACAGAATCAGTTTCATCCTAATGAAAATGGATTGTGAAACTTTAATGAACAAGACTTTGCTGTCACAATAATAAAGACTTTGAAACAACACGAAGACCTACATAACAAACATCTCGCCATACTGGTGCTGCTACACAGCATCAAACCAGTCAAGCCACACAATGCATATTAACACGTGTTTTCGTAAACTACGTGACATCAGATAAACTCATAAAATGAGCATAATTTTGTTTTGGCAACTTGTGATGTCCTCACTCAATAAACTAGCATCTGTAGAGTAAGATGTCTTGATAGGCCTTCCTCCATTTGGCCTAGCAAAGGTAAGCCTATGTCTGGAAATCCAGTTTATGCACGGTGCCAGTGTGTTTGCTACAAGAGGCAATGGCCTTGCAGCCCCCTCTGGCGGGAAAGCTGAGGGGAACGCCTCCAACGGCAGCGATGGTCTGGGGGAGGGGGCTTGTCCAGCTTAAAAACAAACAAAACGAAATAACAAGGAAGCCTAACTTGTTGGAAAATGATTTAGAGGGAAGGAGTGTTAAATTCTATCAGCACTGTCAGTGTTTTTATACAGCCCAATTTAACCTCTGTGCGGCGTTCCCTAAAATGTTCAGAAAGGAATTCTGCTTTACCTCAATGCCTGGGTGGAAAGTCTTTCAAAGTTGTGATCTCAGCTATCGTGTGCTCTTAGCTTTCGTTTGGCTCAGTCCCCTCTAACAGGGAAACGGCTGATCGTTCCCATTAAAAAAATGGTGTATGGGAGGGAGGGGATAGAATCATTAGTAAATAAATGAATGGGATGATTTTTAAAAAGAATAATTTGCTCAATCAAGAATAATTTGAACAGCATCTAAGTAGTCATGGAAAATCATAAACTATTACTCTATATAGTGCTCTGTTGACTATTAAATGTCTCCTTTTTCACACCACTGGCCTGAATGAACAACTTGGCAGCACAAAATTAACCAGGTGGCAAAATGTGCTTGTGTCAGCTATTGGCCAAACAAAACAGCAAACAGCAAAGCTCCTTTTGCAATGTCACATTAACCCCCTCGACACCAGGGTGTGTGTTTTTCTATCTGCTGTGGGGAAACACCTGGGAGCAGGCCAAATGGGAAGGGCAGGGTTGTTCTGTGCAGCACAGGTGCCCCTGTTCTTGCTCTGCTTATCACAGTGCAGGTTGAAGTGATGATGGCTGTGGTTGTTTCTGTGTGTGGCATCTGTGGAATGGGCTGCTCCATGACATCTGTGCCAACTTAAGATCTCAGTTCAGAAATGCTGTATCTACAGATGTTCCTTAACAGTGGGGATTTTGTGCACATTATCCTTTTACCTTTATTAGATCCACATCTTCACATTATCATAGTACTTATCATTTCTTCTGTTTTCACAGTGCCATTATCTTATGCTTAACTTCAGCTTCCAAGAGGCCTTCAGGAAATGGATGTAAAGAATGTGAGGCAGTAAGCCAAATGTTAGAGGACTAAACTTAACTGTATTGTGATCCCAGCATCTTAGATAGGATTACCTCAGAAATTAATCTGGAGTTTTAGTTGCATAGTAAAACTTCATATATGGCAAAAGGCTGCTCATCTCATTGATGTCAGTGGGATCCTTTTGATGAATTTCACACAACTTAGTAAGAGTAACAAATGACCTTTTTCATTGTAGAGGTTAATATAGGGGAACAAAATATGTTCTTTATACTCAGCAGCCTTTCCCAGCTACAGAAGCTGACCTTCTCCTTGCACAGTTAACAGTAGATTCCCTAAAGTTAAGACTAGGCCTGTTTTTTGTTAACAAAGAATTTATTTAACCTTAGTATGTAATATTTCCCTGAAGTACTATGGAATTTCATTAAGAAAATAAAGGTGGTATTTCATAATTAAGTTGCTGGTTCAATATTATTTTTTTTTTACACGAGACATATTTTATTGATAAAACTGACCATGTCATTCACTGTAAATCCAAAGCAGAAAGGGTTAGAATATTGGCAGCTGTAATTTATACAAAGTACATTTGTAGATTTTCGGTCCATAACATATATATCTCATATTTCAGATTCACTTCCGAAAATGATAAACATATTGTACCTAGCCAAGGGTTATGTCCTGTTCTTATCCAGGCAGTCTCTTTTCCACTGAGTTGTTTCACATGCCCTAGGCAAAAGGCACGGGTGAATATTTTCCATTAGAAGCAGCAGTGGCAGGAGGAGGGAATCATCAGTACTGTAAGTTAATGAGATGGGGGGCTTTAAATACACTTAATAAACAGTCACTTAGGCTGAGTATAATAAGTCATGGAAATTTATAAACTATTACACACTATAGTACTTCATTGACTATTAAACATCTATTTTTCACACCGCAAGCCTGAATGAATAGCTTGGCAGGAAAAAAAATTGGCCAGGTGGCAAAATGTGCTCAGTACAACCCATGTCAGATACCGGCCAAACAAAATAGTCCAATAGAAGCTGATTTTAAAAAGCTTCTTTAACCCTTGATAGCCTATGGTGAAATTTTCAAGAGCAAACACTAATACTTTTGAAAAGAGTAATACGTATTAATACTATACATGCTTTTTTAAAAATATAGTGATGCTTTCTAACTTGTGTGCATGTCCTCTCTGGAATGCATACCTGTGATCTCCATTTCTTCTGATGGTCACGGCCCAGGGACAGAAGCACCTGAGGTGAAATAACTGCTTTCCTTGTTTTAATTTGGGAGACTTTTCGAAACAACAACAAAACAAAATTAAAGCAACAAACAACTCCAAGGAGGACTCTGGGAAGGCCAAGTCTAGTTAAACACATTGTGATTCCTGATTACCATTCCATGAGGGAAAGGACTTATTTTATCTCATCCCAGGGTTCTGAAGGAACTTGCTTATATGCTTGCCTAACTGCTCTCCATCATATCTGAAAAATTATGTCTCTAGGGTGAAGTCCCCAGTGACTGGAAACAGAGAAACATCAGTTCCATATAAGAAAAGGAGAAAGGAAGACCCAGGGAACTACAAACTTGTGAGGCTCACGTCTGTGCCAGATCCTCCCAGAAGAGATCTTAAGGCACATGTGAGATGAGGAGTTGATCTAAGACAGATCATACCTGATGGATCTGGTGGCCTTCTATGATAGAGTGATAACACTGGTGGACAAAGGAAAGGCAACTGATGTTGTCTACTTGGACTTGCACAAGGTCTTTGACATGGTTCTGCACAACATCCTCATCTCTAAATTGGAAAGAGATTAATTTGAAGGTGGATAAAGAATTGGTTGGATGGTTGTAGCCAGAGAGTTGCTGTCAGCAGCTCTATGTCCAGGTGGAGGCTGGTCACAAGTGATATCACCCAGCGGTCTGTCTTAGGGCCAGTGCTCTTCAACACCTTTATCAATGATGTAGACAGTGGGATTGAATGTACCTTTGGCAAGTTTGCTGATGACACCAAGATGAGTGGTGCAGTTGACACAATAGAAGGATGCCATCCAGAGGGACCTGTAAAGGCTCTAAGAGTGGGCACACGAGAGTCTAAATGGCCAAGTGCACGGTGTTTCACTTGGGTTGAGGCAATCCAAGATATGAGTACTGACTTGGAGAACAACTCCTTGAAAGCAGCCCAGAAGAGAAAAACTTGGGTGTCCTGATGGACAAAAATCTGGACGTGATCCAGCATTGTGCCCTTGCAGCCTGGAAGACCAGTAGAATCCTGGGCTGCATCAAAAGAGGGGTGGCAGCAAAGAGAGGAAGGTAAATGTTCCCCCCTGCTTTTGTTAGGCCTCATCTGAAGTACTGTGTCAAAGCCTGGGACCGTTGGTACAGGAGAGATGTGGAGCTGTTGGAGTGAGTCCAGATGAGTGCCACAGAGATGATAGAGGGATGGAGCACCTCCCCTATAAAGAAAGGTTGAGGCAGTTGTGCTTGTTTAGTTTGGACAAGAAAATATTGTGGGGAAACCTCATTGCAGTACTTGAAGGGAGCTTACAAGCAAGAGGAGGACTGATGTTTTACATGGTCTTATAGTGATAGGACAAGAAAGAATGGCTTTAGATTAAAGAGGAGAGATTGAGGTTAGATGTTTGGCAGAATTTTTTTTTTACTTAGAGGGTGCTTGCCCAAAGAGGTTGTAGATGACCCCTCTCTGGAGGTGTTCAAGGCTAGATTGGATGGGATACCAGGCTGGAAACCCTGCCCAGGCAGTGGGGTTGGACATGATCTTTAAGATCCCTTCCAACCCAAGCCATTCTGTAATTCTATGATTCTGTTGTAGAGTTAAGGGTTTATCCCTGGATTTAAAACTGTAGCATGCCTGGAGTTACATTAAGACAAGAAATGTCTGTGAGGAAATCTGACTAGTTCCTTGGCCCAACATTAGCTCCTGCTGATCTCTGTGGAGAGACCATGAAACCAGATTTCTTCTAGTTTATCAAACCTCAGCCACCCTCAAGCTGTTCAGGCATCCTAGGGTATCTCATGCCTCGCTGAAGAGTCCATGTATAACAAAAGGTAGATGAACTAAAACTGGTATCGGATATCATGTTGGAAACAACTCAAAATCTAGATGAAAAATGAGAGTTTTGCACTGTATCTGACCTTTCTTTGTCCTATGTTGTCTCAGTTTGACACAGCAACAGAAAGATAGCAACCCTGTTTTCCAGTATATCCTTGTATCTGTCAAAGCAAAGGATGGATCATTTTGATTCAGATCCTTGCCCCAGCCTCATGTGTTTCTTCCTTTCTCCTTCAGCATTCGTGTCTTCTCTTCCTGACAAATTTTGGAAGCATTTTACTAGGTTACACGCACAGAAAGAATTATCCTTAACTAGTGTTGATACCATCCATCACTACAAATTCAAGTGTGCAACATACAGTGGGGTTAAACCTCCTTCCACAAGCTGACTTGACTATGTTCCTGTGTGTCACTGCGGGGCTGAAAGTCATTGTCAGAAGAATGCTTCAGCCTCCAGCTTCCACTCTATCTCTAATATTTAGTCCATTCCCTTCTGAGTACTCCCATATATAAATGCCCCAATGCCATCCACTGATGGAGGGGTGGTATAGATATACCACTGAAAAAACATCTGATGCAGCTGTCTCAAGCATTAATGTTGCTCTTGAAACAAAGGGCTATATAAGCAGGAAAAAATGGGTATACAGTTGTCTTTTTACCCATCTGCACCAGTCCAACTGATGCAAGAGGTATCATGGGGCGACACTGAATTGAGCCCAACATACATAGCCAAATGAAACTGCTGAAAGAATGTGTGTAGGCAGGAAAAAAAAAAAAAAAAATCAAATTACCAAGGCTGGAATTAGGCCAGAACACCTTCACTAACACCTCTATTCATGAAAAAAAAAAAAAAGAAAAAAGAAAAAGAAAAAGAAAGAAAAAAGAAAAAAAAAAAAAAAGCAAAAAGAAGAAAAAAGAAAAAGAAAAAAAAAGTGATTCTTAATGACCACAAATGATCACAGAATCTGTTTTACATCTCTTACAAAAGCCAACATATTCAGCAGCATTACATTCTTCAGGGCTAGAAGGATAAAGAGGAAATATGTCACTGACTTTTTTCTCCAAGAAATTCATAATGTTTGCACTGATTTCAACAGTATAGAGATTTTCAAAAAGAGATTCAGTCCTTTTTAACCAGCAAGCTAACAGTATTAAAAACCTAAGCTGTATTAGTCACTGCTTTCTTTTGCAGAAGCAATCAGGAACTGCTTCTTTTCTACTGGTATGCATAAAAAGTCTCTTAATCTAGACTGTAACACTATTACCTGAAGCAGAATTCAAACAATCAGCCTTTGAAGGTAGTTACCTTGTAACGTCATTCCAAGGGGTAATTACAGCTCTGTCTTAAAACCCACTGAAATCAATGGAAAGATTTCTGTAGGTCTCACTAGGTTTTACAACAAACTATGGACACCTAGAGAAGACATTGCATTTCTCATTTCTCCTCATGAAGAACTATTGGTTTATATGAATTATGACTGGTTTTAAGGATCATGCCTTAATATACTTATTTATATATATCTTTCCATCTAAAAATTGTCCCGTTTTATATCCAAACTGTATAACCTATTCAGCCACCAATTATGCTTTTCAAAACTTTGTTCACTGTTATCATTTTGTTCTGCAGTCAGCCCTCTTGGTTGTGCTGCAGAAACTCTCACTCACAGAAGTACAGAAAAACTTACAGAATTAAGAGTATAACATACAAAAGCACAACAGAGTAACTAGCCACTGGATACTTCACCCTGTAACATATAAGCATGTAGGACATCAAAAGTATACTGTGCTGTCTTTAGTATCTTTCTGTACATTTTACTTACTGTGTGACACCAGTCATTGTAGTACCTTCTCAATCATTTGAGCCACCAATTTGTGTGAACAAAAAGGCATGATTATTGACAGCAAATGGCACAGTTGAAGAAAGTCTAAAGGAAATGGATATTTAGCTATCCCTGTCCATGGGAAAGGTGGACTTCACCAAGGAATGAGCTTAGCAAACTCCATATGATGTTATTTTCTGAAAGAGCAAGGAGATGTATTTCTCAAATGGGAAACAAAATCTGTGTGGAGTTCTGTAACTGCATACTTACATAACATCTCAAAAGTCAACCTCAAGATATATCTCATTATTTCAATTAATAGGATCATTGAAATGTGTCCCTTCAACTCAGTTTTCCTATTTACAATTTAAGAAAACAGAAGGATATAACTATATCTGCAAGGAAGAAAATACATATTTTTTTGTGTGGAAAGGATACATAAAATTTGTCACTTGCTAACAAGTAATGTTTACTGCTCCTTAAGTCTTTTTTTTTTTTTTTTTTTTTCCAACTGTATGGTTTATTTACTAAGTAATGCAAAACTGAGGTTTAAAATACAAATCTTTAGGATCAGACACTGATATAGATTAGACAGGAGGCTGTATCTCTTATTCATATACAAACATAGTGATATATCATCTCTTTCTCCATATTCCTTACTTAGTTCCTTGTTCCCTGAATTTTGGATATGAAGAAGTAAGAACTAACTTGCCTTTACTTACCCATCCTCTCCTCATGTGGCAATGGAAGAGAGTTGAAGAGTTAGTTAGGAGATCCTCTTTTTCCCTGTACACTTGTTGATCACCATTTCTTTTTGGGATTCAATGTCTTATGAGACAATTCATAGCATGAATTCTTTTTCATAACAATTTGCTTATGCTATTGCTTACTAAAATCTCACCTTTACTTCACATGAGTTGAAACTAAGAGAACAGCTCATATGGATCTACATATATCCCTCAGACTGTTTGTTCAAGGAGACAGATATATTTCTGCTGTCAAACTTATAGTTGGCTTAATACAACTTGGAGCCTATAGTATTGCTCCAACATATGCTACTGGTGAAGTTTGCTCTGTCAAAAATGTTATATTATTTTTCACTGCCAAAGCACACAGCAGTCCTGTGCTCAGCTATGGAAACTTAAGGATTGAAAGGGGACCATTTCCGAACTCTGAAGAATTTTTTTTTTAAATATACTTTTTTACATTGGCTACTACTCTCAAACCCTTCTGCCACTTTAACGGGCTATTAAAAATGACCAAAATCATTGCTGTCCATAGACCCTGTGGTGCTTAAATAAAACAAAGCAGTATTCCAGCCTACATGTTGAGAAGGAATATAACCTCATTTCACTTCCAGAGCAAAATAGCATTTGTGCCTGTGGTTCTTGCAGAAGAAGATGGTTGTTATATCATGACTTTGTAAGGTTTGCCATTAGGGTTTCTGAACTTGCTTTCATTTCTAGATCTGTCATTGTTGGGAAAAAATCCAACATTTAACACCTTGGCCTGACAGGAGAAGTAAGAAGCACAAGGGCTCATTTCTTAACTGCTAATAGAGTGGTGTCTTCATGCTGCTCTTCCAGGGCCCCTGTGATGGATCTGAGCAAAGTAATGGTGAATTTCTAAACTGAAGCCCCACTCAGCTACCTCTAGCCAACAAAGAGTGCTCAAAAATAGATGATGTGATTCATACTTATCTACCACTGTTTCATATTTTCTTATAGGGAAATAATTATTAGCATTGACCAGATATTCTTGAACCAGGTAACATGATCTTTTCTTACTCTTTACTTACTGTCATCTTAAAGTTCTCTGAACTCTGAATTTCCTCTAGTGAAAATTTAGAGAATTTACGCTTCTTGAAAATGCTCCTGGTGTTGCTTTCTTTCCTTATTATCTGCCACTCATTGCATCTATGCAATCTTGCTGTTCAAGCTAAGGAGCAGACCCATAAGACACCACTGTAGATGCAAACCATATACCCAAATGAGTTGATTTTGGCACCTGGATTGCTGATGAAATTTATGCTTCATTAACAGATGCTTAATGTATATAATACACATATTTTAGAATTGACCTCAACCTAGTCAGGGAGGCTGGCTGACCCCATGAAAATACAATTACCTAATGAGAGATTATAGAGTTTTACTTATTGTATTTAGTACTTCTAGGAAATTATTTTGTGTCTCTCTGGCGTTGTCAGTCTTTTTGTTTAAAGTATGTTTTAATATTATTAGAGCTTGCAAGCTAAACTAGTGGAAAGACAGGGAAAGGCAGCACAATTTCCTTTCAGATCAGAGCCAATGTTTCTCCAAAACCTTAGCAGGCGGGGTTTGCCATAAGATCAATGCAGCTGAACACTCCACCTGCAGAATGAGCTCACTGTCTGTGCATTACACTAGCTCTCTGCCAGTCCAAGTAGTAAGACTCCTGGGGTTGGTCCTGAACCTGCTACTCCCCACTCCGGAGTGCTAAGCTTTGCTGCCAAGACACCAGGCCAGGTATTAAATGCATTCTTGTTTCTGTTACTTTCCAGCACTCAAAGGACCACATTAGAAAGCCCAGAAAACTTAATTGGAAAGCAAGGAGAGTGCAGAATGCTTAAGGACCTTTTTCAGTTGGGAATATTTGTGAAAATAACAATATTAAGAAAAAAAAAGGAAATTTAAACATTCATCTCACCTTATCCTCATATAGAGGCATCAAAATAATTGTTCCTATTTGAAACAAATAATCAAATGAATCAGCACAGAATAAGCTTGTCTTCATCCCTGTAGCTCTGTATTAAATTCCATAAGGTCTGTTTTCTTCAGCATTGTAGGGTTTCCATCTTACAAAGAAGAACTTTACAAAAAAAGCATACCTCAAATCTCCAGGTGCAGGAGCCTTAGGGTATGAATCCATGAAGAACTTCTGATTTGGTCTCACTCAGGACTTTGGATGGGGCATGAGCCCTTCTGTGAATACCTTGGAAACCAGAGCTAACGGCAGGAGCGCTGCTTTTAATTAATTGGAGTAAAACCAGTGAACAGGAAAGCGAGGTTCCCATAAATACAATTTGGCAGGAAGGTTTAACTTAGGTTTTATTGCACTTGCAAGGGAAAAATGAAAAGTCCATTTGTGTTTTTCAAGTTGTGATTATTTGAAACAAAAGTCAAGCACCTTGTGTTTGTCACTGTATAGATTGCACGTACAAGAAATAATGCACAGTAGAATTCAACCACCTTTTTCTTTCATTGTTTCACAAGACTTCTACTTTTAACTGTCTATTTGTTCTATTACATGGAGTTTCCTTATTAACTAGGCTCCTTACATCTTGCTAACCAAAAAAATAGGAAAACCTCCCATCTGTAGTTATGTGTCTTAAGAGAAATACTATATGCTCTTTTAAAATATCCCAAACATGACACTGCCTTAAAGACATGTTAAGATGGGGTGAACAAATAGCAGTCATACCTCCTGTACAACTCCACTTCTTACAGTGGAACTACATTTGTTTCTCTTTTATGAGATTTTTTTTAAATTTAAAAGTCAGCAAAAAGAGATTTAGCATGTAAATAACAAACATTAGAGAAATCCATAACCCCTCACCAAAGCTCATGTTCACTACTGTAAACATCAGTTTCATGTTTTTGTGCTTTGATTTGTAAGGGTTCTCCAGCTTAAACAAAATGATTAATGAACGGCAATCTGATAGTTTTGACAGATGCTAATTATGTTGAACTTTGATATGTAGACCAGCCACAGTTTTCTTGTTGGTGGCTTCACAATAAGGCAATTGATCTGAATCCACACTGAAAGTCAACTATATCTCAGCATAGTCCTGCAATGTTAGTTCTTAATGCTGTGAGCAGCAGGAACTTAGAAAGTCTGTTAACATTTAAGGTAAAAATGCACATTGATTAAGTTTTGTTATTAACCCCAACATATTCATCGATTTTCATTACAAGAACAACAAATCTGCCTTCCCTCTGATTTATCTAGGAATGCAATGCCAGAGCTAGTAGTGCTTGCACACTGGTGCAGGTAGTGGGGTGCTAAGTAATACAGTTTAAACAGTTGGTTTGCACAGCAGTCTGGAACACCCAATAAACTAAGCTGACTTAAACACCAATAAGTAATCCAGATTTCCAAAAAAGTAAATTCTGTGTTCAACTGATTTCAGGGGGGTGAGGTTTCTGGATGAAGTCTAACCATATCTTTCAGAATCAAAGGTGTGAAGGAGTGATTGAAGGAGCTACAATATGTAGAGGAGTAGCTCTGAACAAGATTCTAAGGCCATGACTCCCTGTGTAAGCAGAGGAATATCCAGCATGAGCACTAAGATGTTTTTGTCCACATTTATGATATTTGGGGAGTCTCTAGATCTAAAAATAAAATAAGAATAAAATTTGACATGTTCACAAAGTTATAAAAATATGAAATTAAGAGCAACAGTCATAAAACTTATCATATTTCTCACTGTATCTGTGTAGTTTAAAAGTCTTATCACATCCCAGTCATACTTACATAGAGAAAGGAAGAGTCTCCATGAAGAAAAATTTCTTTGAAGTGGCATGACAAGATCCCATAAAGGAGATTAATTTCAGCTTTCAGTTAAAAGAAAATCACATTAGCAGTGCACTCTTTTTCCTTTTATTTTTCAAACATAGATGATCATTAAGCACTAGACAAATTCTAGAAAGCAATCAATTTACTGTTAACCCAACGGCAGTTCAAAATTTCCAGTCAAACTGGCATGGTCTCCACTAAAAACGTATACTCACTCAACACCTATACTATAGCTTCAAGCTCACTTATTGCCTTTGTATAGCAAGCTAGACTAGATTATCCCAAAGTAGCCCTCCATAATCCATGACAAAAAGCAAGGAAAAAAAAAAAAAAAAAAACAGTTTTAACCAATGGAGCAGGGGAATACATTAAAAAAAAAAAAAATAGTTACTAATTTTGGCTGTTGGAAGATTAATGATTACTTGTGAAAAGAGACGTAGAAAAAAATCCCAGGGCTATATGCTAAGCAAGGGACCTCCCATCTTATTCAGAGTATAATAGTATTTGGATGCTGACAAATAAATTACATTAATTGCACTCATTCTAGCAACCACTTAAACACCATTAGGGCTTATGCATACAATAACTGTGCCATTAGTCAAATCTGGAAAGCTCACTGCTGGTAATCAACATTCTGCCTTCTTCTAATATAACTATCTTACTAATTTCTTTCTGCAAGCCTCCTTCAGCATCATTCAGCTCCTTAGCATGAAATTAAAGGCATTATAATTTTGCTTAATAACACTATGTAATATTCTCTTAGAGTTATAGTCTACTGGGCTACTTGCAACTACTTGTGGAGGGAAACGAGGTTTTCTGCCTACACTACTATTTTTTTTGCCATGCTGCAAACACCTGCTGCAATACTATCCTCATGTTACTGTTCTAATTGTTGCTTTCCTTCTTAGCCTGAGAGAAAGAAAGACTCATTTTCTCTCCTTTCCCTCTCCCAGGGGACTGATGACCTAGGCCAGGAGGAACACAGAACATGAGATACTGAAGAATAACAATGGGAAAAGCTGCCCACCCCTCGTGTCCGCTTTGAAATAAGAGAAAGGGTAGAGTAGAGTGGGTGGCTTCTTGAAATGTTTTCCATCCTTGTCCTCCAGCTGGCTATAGCAACTACCATCAAGCCCACAGAGTCCTTGGGTTAGAAAGCTGATAGCTTGCCAAAGTTGCCTGGCGTGTGTGTGCTCTCCCAGGAGCTGATGCAGCTGTAGAGGGCTGTGCTCTCAGCTCCCCAAAGTCATCTCTAGGCATCCCTATCATTGTCGTCACTATAGCTTCTTCTGTATATGACTGTGGGGAACTATGAAATTTTTCTTAAGCTGCCTGCAAACAGTCCTGGAATTTCAGCAGCTCTGGGTCAGTCCACAGTCACAACAGTGAAGTGATTTAGTTTTCATACAGGGCCAAAATCTCATCTGATTATTTGAGGTAAAAAAACTCCTTTAAATAATTGAAAAAAAATAAAAGGCAGAGCAGAAAGTTTTAAAATTGATTATTTGGGTCACAGAGATCACTATTTTTTTCATTCTATTAGCATTTGTTTCTGTCTGATCAAGGCAATAAAGAGATGAATATGCTCAGCATGGTATTTTCAACTTTGAAAGTGTGGTTTGCCCACAGCTTTAAGTGAAGCTCACTAATTAACTCACAGACCTGAGAAGATGAACATTAGGAACCGCATCTCACCATTAATTCAAATTCTTCATTCCACAGATAATACCTGGACAACATTCTTAATTCAGCATTAACACTGCATTGTCCTGAACATTACAATTCTTCATTAGAACTGAGGTCTTTCATTTATGTTCATTCTTCCCCCTCTTGTGGTTCATTATAAAATCACAATTGTTGCTTTCAGAAATGTTCCATAGCTGGGCTTTTATACAGAAAGAATAGAAAAGGAGACACCAAATCTAACCAGACAGTGACACTAACAAGCTTATGAAAATGCAAATATAATAAATAACAAGATTGTCACTGAGGCTAATTCTCACTGCTAATTTAAATGTTCTCTGTAATCTCTAATTGAAAGCAAGCCTTGCCACAAATGACAAGGAATACATTTCAGACAGATTTACCTTAACCATTAATTGGGTATTATGGGCTATTGTCTGGGGGAGATTTTAATACTAGCACCCCAAATCATTTATTGTTTTGTTAGTTTAGCATACATAATATCTCCAGCCAGATTTACAATTTGTGTAAGCCAGCATAGCATTAAATTATATGAACTTTCACCATATGGTGTGCCAGCTTACTAGTACAGACATTTTCTTACATTTCTTACTTATACAGTTGTAATTTCTTACTAGATTGAGCATCCCAACCTGGTTCTGCAAAGAGTAATTAATGATAAGTACTAGCTGAAAATGTAAGACCGTACAGATCATGGGTATTTAAAGGTCTGCAGTAAGAGTAGCTTTAGCAATGAAAATTATTAGAAATGGACATGGATATGAGTAGAGACTTGAGAAACCTCTGTTAAACTAAAAATGCATTATTTGCATCATGATAAATCTTGAGAAACTTGTGAGCATCTAAATAAGATTGGTGGATTGATAGCAACCCATCAGTCTAGCAAATCAGACACAATGTGGGAAAGTCAGGATGAACTAACAAAATTAGTTTGAGAGATGAAAACTTATTAAAAAGTCAGAAAACTGTCAGGCCTGAGTCTTCCATTGTAATGCTGACAGCCAAACAGTTCCAGTTTATCAGTTAAGTTACTATCACTCTTCCAGTCCTTTTGCCAGTATCTTGATCTCAGCACAATGACGAAATAAAACAACTCTCATTACTAGAACAGCCACTGTGGTTGGCCATCTACTTTCCTCACAGGACTCAACCGAAGGCTACAGGAAACAGATATTACAAAAGGTTGTATGTTCATTATGTTCACAGGTGGAAATGTCAACACACATCTGCTATGTTCAGACTCAGACATAAGACCAGTGGCAGATTGATGAATGACAGCAGGTGGTTTCCTTTTGTTATAGCATAGCAATAAATTCTGACAGTAGAAAATCCTTAAGGAGAGCTTCATGGGAAGCTTTACCAAAAGTTTCCCACACATTAGATAATTCTTGTCAAAAATAATATAAAGGGGAAAAAAAACAAAAAAAACACAAGAAAGCCAAACAAACATACAAAACAAACAAACAAACAAACAAAAAACCCACTGAAGTGAGTACATTGCATGGAAAGACTGAAAAAGCAAAGCATGTTTTTGCCTGGTAGAAGAGAATCAGCAAGCCAGCAAGGTTACTTTGGACACTGGGAATTTGGCTTTTAAGTTTAAGGCAAGCAGGAAACTTCCTAGCCCTCACTTTCTAAGATTTTCAATTGTATGGTGCAATCACATCATACAGTTAGGTTGTAAACTTTGGAGAGTCATGATGTCTTTGGACTTTAAGGTTGAAACAGTACCATTAGGCATAGACTGAAATGGAGAAGACAGGTAAATTACTACAGCACACATATAATGTTGGAAAACATGCTTGAAGGCACATCTCAAGGGCCAATTTATTGCCTTCATTCTTCACTGTCCCAGAGGGAATTTGTTACTGGTTCATAGTAGTAAAAATTTTAAATGTTTGACTCTGCACAGCCCATCCCAGCAAGTCAGACAACACTTTTTGTGCTTACAGGAATTGCTTCTCCTTCTGCAATCCCACACGCCCTTTCCTCCCCTCTGCAGATTCTCTCTGAGGAGAGAGAGTAGCAGCAGATGTGTAACTACTGCTCTTGTATGCCCAGACCCAAGTCCAAGAAACCTGTATCAGAATGCAAGAAAAGCCTTCACTCTTATTGGATATGCAGTACATATCATGATCTAGCCCCAAGAAATCAAGAGATTAAAGTTAGAACATGTTTTAAATGGAACGGAGTGAATAATTTTTAATGAATATATTTAATGATGGATGAGTTTCCTTCCTTCTTTCCATGAAATACGGTGAGCAGGATGCAATTTGCTTCACGTATTCCTTCATCTTTCAAAATAACTCATTGAATTTTTTAATTTCTTGTAAAGTAAGGGATTGCTACTCCAAGAACTCACTGTTCTACTGCAACTGGTCCCATAAATCACTTGATATTGTTTCCATCCTCCAGTCTAATGAAAACTCAAAGAATCAGCTCTGTGATACATAGACTCCCAGGAAGCACATTTGAAATTCACTTTTCATAGTATTCCAGTGTGAGCTTAACATTTGTTTTCTGCCAACAGTCATACAATTAAAGTGTAATAACTCCATGAGCGCATGCAGGAAATGACACCAAAAGCAACCCAAGGATGGCTGAAGGTTTGATTCTAAATTTGCTCAAATATCAGTAGAAGTTGTTTCTGCATTATTCATCCAACTCTCAACCTAAACCAAATATGTCTTTATAGCAGCCGTGGAAATATGATGAACTGTTTTCAAATTCCAGCAGATGTCACCACTTCTCCCCCAGCCAGTCCTTTTGTACATCCATAAAGGCTTTTAAACTCTGAGTTTGTACTCTATCATGAGATGAGAAAGCTGTGAGACTCGTTTTGCTTTGAGTTACATCTATGTGTTTTGACCAAAAAAAAAAAAAAAAATCTGTTTTCCTAATCTGTTCCAATGAATTAATGAGGATATAGAACTCACGCCACTACTGTAAAATAAACCATATGCAGATTTGTTATCAGTTGCAAAGAAAGTGACATAGTCACTAATACAAAAACATCTAGTGTTGCATTAATTTTTCCCATGTTGTTAGATACTTGATTTTCAACAATGCATTAATTATGATTATATTATAATCATGATGAGTTTTCCAGCTATAGTCCTCACATACAATCCATACAACATTCTTTTCCTTTAATTTACCAAGTTTAAATAAGACCCAGTAGTGTCTCCTTCCTCAAAATTTTTTCAGTTCTTTTCAACTTTCATTTGTTATCCTACTATCTCATGAAAATGCTACCTGACTAAGTTTCCATGGTTCTCATGGTTACATTTTTCTTCATTCCCATTGAGAACAAGAGGCCCATGAGTCCTAAAGCTTCCACCTTACAGAATAGGGCTTGTGCATGTTCTGCACGTTCAGATTGAGATACTTTGTGCTAAGCCTTGTACTTTTTCCTTCCCACTTGCACACTAAACCTACATGAGAACATATATTACTTAATAAATATCAGATTAAACTAGCAAAAATTTGCATCTTTAGTGAAGGTCACGTAAAATCAATGGATATCAGTTTGCTTATACTGACCTTCATCCTTGCATCTGACAGCTGTAGCATCTTTTGTTTTCTATAAAATGGATAACTTTTCATCACTTTTTATTTATCTGCATCATGGAATAAAACAAAAAATCACTTATTCTGCTCAAATCCACAGAACATATATTTAAATCTAAATATGTATATATATGTATATATAAAAGAATATGTAAAACCACCCTAGGAAAATCTTATCCCACTACGGAATTCTGTAGTGCAAACCTCATTTACTGGATAACTTAAGAATATTCCTTTTATATAGAGACAAATATTACATTTATTGTTAAGAAAATATTGGAAGACAAAATCAATCCTTAGCAACTTTCATACAATATTTTGTGTCATCTTTTCTTATGACCAGGTAACCACAGGAGAAGTTAGCTTTCTGACTACGTGTATCCCTTCAGAATTTGGATGATTAACACTATATAATTATCATATATTTCTGTCAGTTCAACAGTGTTTTCAAGATTTTAGGAGGGTTCATTTGTGATATGTAAATGTCTTACTCAGATTTCACCCAGAGTAATATAGCCAAACTGACTAATAATGTTGCAAATATAAGGAAAATTGGTTCCAAAAATGCTTTAAATGGGACAATAGGATTTGAATGTGTCACTAAGACTTTTAAAAGCATCCTTCTTGATATGCCCGTGTCACTTGAATGGGTTAAGAACTATCAAGCACTGTTAAAGGATATTTTAAACATTATTGTTTCAAATCCTCTCCCAGCCAGCTGTAAAGGGGCCTCTAGATTGCTGTATTGTCGGTGGGATTTGTAGAATAGCAACCAGAACTAACAAGAAAATGAACAATAGCAACATTGTACTTCTCAATAAAAAATACATTTTTAAAAGGCTTTTGCTATGTGAGGATTGATCTTTTTTCACAAGATTCTTTTGAATTATTTCTACTTTATAAAATCAAACTTTCATTTTAAGCTTTTAAAATTGCTTCTTTGTTTTAAATTAGGTTAAAATTTGAAAGGATGTTTTACTTGAACTGTTAAAAGAAGTTTATTAACTTAACTAAGATTCTGACTGCAGGAGAACAAAATACAATTGTCCTTAACAAAAACTGGTTTATTATTAACATTAAAGAAGCCAGAAAAAAATGCTAGTGTTGTTAAAATAACACTGTCTGAAAAATATTAGGTAGGTACTGAGTTTAGTTACCATTTCCTAGATTTCAAGGAGCTTATCATAAGCAAACAAATAGTTGCTCTTCAACAGGCAAGAGTAACAAATAAAGCAGAAAAAAAGAGGTATGCAGATAAAATCAGAATTATCCACAGTGCTGCAGCTCTCAGCTGTCCTGATGCGAATGAAGAGAAGGTATTTTGCCAAAGTTTTTGGAAAAAGCAAGCAAGTCCACAGGATACTGAATGAAGGCAATAGATGCCCAAACTCATTAGGCGCCATGGGAGCATTCTCCAAGTGAAGACAACTTTGTTGAATCTTCAACTGGAGAAAACACTATCAGTAAGATCTTTACTCCTGTTGTAGTTCAGGCGTTTCCTATCTATTTGCGTTCCACATGAAACAGACCTTCATTTTGTAGGAAAGGATTTCAGAACTGCTGCAAATAAAATCCTGGAAGGTCCCCTCACTTGCCTGTGACTGCAAAAGTATCCCCTGAGTGAAAGTGGATTTTCTTTTGTCCATTGACACTGGAATGCCTGGACACAAGGTAAAAAGGAATGCGCAACCTCTGTGAAACATCCTGAAAGAAAACAAAACACAAAACTCTGTTTGGTAAAATGTTATGCAAAGGCAAACAGAGTATCTAGAACTGCTGAGAATCATTGGACAGTGAGGGTCATATCAGGACCTTGGGACAGTTTATAACTGATCAGGAATACTTCATACTCCTAAAATTTCCTTTCACCATCAGCCATATTTTATTCTACTCTTTACAGCTGACATCATAGACATGTATTAAAAATGCCTATACATTAGAAAAAGTAGTCTCAGAATCCTAATGAAATTTACTTTGGTTCACTGACACCAGAGAATGACCTGGTATATTTATTCATATGCAGCAAGACCCTAGAAAACAAAGCAATGGTTAAAGAATTTTTTACTGATTTGTATCCTGGCTTTTCTCCAAACTAAATATATATTTTTTCTCTTTTGATTAGCTTTTTAAAATGAGAGTCTTGGTCCATGTGCATTTATTTTAATAGAAAGATTTTTAATTACAATTTACAGCTAAAACAAAACTGGATTTTCTATGGTGAAAGAAATTTATACTGTTATAACTTCCCTTCATTAAAAACATAGCCCAATTAAGAAAAAAATTTAGGAATATATATCTGTACTACTTCAGTGAAAGATGCTGTACTTGAAAAATGTTTGGTTCAATTATTTTATTTTCAGAAGCCATTTCAATTATTATCTTCCCCTAACCAACTTACAACCCCTAAATCAAAAATAAAAACTAAAATTGTTTTGTTTTGTTTTTCCGCTGGTTGGGGGCAAAATTAATTAATAGTTGCCATTCTCCAAATAAAATTAGATATATTATTGATTAGGCAATTCCACAGGCAGTATTTTAGGTATGTTAATATTCTGTTGCTGCCCCATCCCCAAGATGCCAGTAAAGGGACTTATTTTTCATTCACCAGGAACATCTTTCCTGCATAGTAACGTAACTGTCTTATTCTCCTCTCCGTTATTAAGAAATTCACAGCACATTAGCACTTTTCTTCTGCTCCTCATGACTGCAGTGTACATGTTCTATTTTCATGTTTAATAGGATAAACTATTGCTAGCTAATGTATCATTGATATACATTCTATTTAATGTCATTCAAAAGAAATCACTGACAACGGAAAGAACAAAGTTCTAAACTAATAAAAGGGGGAGGGGAAGGTTCAGTGTACAACAAAAAAAACCATGATTTTATCTGCTCTAGAAAGTGTAATGAGAACTAATCCAATTAGAAAGACATTAGACACTACATTGAAAACCTTACATTTCTAATTTACACGATTACAGATAAATCAGTAGAATGCAAGGCTAAACTGCATTCCTGAAACTGGCAGGTAGATTTCAGGAAAGATCTTTTACATGCTTAGCACCAAACGTGTCCTTAAACATATTCTTTACCATGAACACAAACCATAACTGTGTTACCAGAAAAATACCTCTGATTTGAGACATTCTCATGGATACACACAGTGAGGAAAGTCAGCAAATTATGTAAGGTGACCAATGGATACATAAAGAAATCTGTACTTTAAGAGAATATGAGAAGAAACAAATTATTGTCACATGGAAAAGGCATTTGGATGAGCTTGCAAACAAGACATGTATCTATGCAATAACGTTTGAATTGGGATCCTTTTTTTTTTTTTAGGATGAATGAAGCTGAGCTGACAAAAGACAACCATCTCAGTTAAGCCATGTCAGATTAGTAACTGCATAACAATCTACAGAGACACTTAACTGTGAAGAATATCATAGAGTCACAAAGAATATATTGGTATATTTGATGGAGCTGTTCTATTTATTAATATTAATTTTATATGTATTATCATTAGGTGATCTCAAAAGAACTGAGAGGTGCTAGGGAAGCTACTATTATACAAAAAGATGGAAAAGAACACTCCACATCCGTAGTTTTTAGGCTACATAGGAAAGAAAGATATAAAAGAATAGAAACAATTCACGTAATCATCTAAACATTGGCAGCAGAATCCAGAAATTTCAACTGGGTGTAGTGCCCAGTGTTCAGGTACTTAAGAAGAATGTTTTCAAAAAGGAAAAATAATTAAGATTTCAGTATTTAAGAAGAAATATTTGTTAGATGGTGATAATTGTGCAAATGAGAAAACATAACCTTTAGCCACAATGCTAGGTGAAGAGTTTGCATTGATGAGGGTTCTAGAGCAATGAGAAAGTATCACAAACACATTGTAAAACAGTCTTGGGTTCATGGATGATGGATTTGATCTTTCACTTGTTTTTCCTGCTACTGGTCCATCCATATCTTGCAGTCCTGATTCACTCTAAAGGCAAGCGTTAATTCATTTTTGACATCAGGTGGCAAGGCACAGAGAAAATCAATCAAAAGTATCTTCTTGTTATTTAAGAAAGGATTGTTTATAACATGTCAGCATGGCTTCCAATAAGATGTCCTGAGACACTTAGAAAAAGTCCTCACTAATCAGCATATTACTCACGATGCTGGTTAGGTCCCAGCCTTTATGTGTCATGAAGGCTCCTTCCTTCTGTGGTCCAAGACTGATAGCTTTATAGTCAAGTGCAGAAAAACAAAGCACAGATTTTGACAAAGTCCTTTGTAGCTATTGAAATGCTCTTTGCTCTGTCCACACTGTTTTTGCGTTCGACACTAACCACGAAAAAAAAATAAAGAAATTTAATTTGGTCCAGCAAAAGTACATCCACTAGCTTCTGTCACTGCGGCCTACAGTAAAGCAGTGGCATCTGTGAAATCGCACCTTAATGCATTCTGCTTTTAAGATGTACATATATTACTCTTGTGTTACTAATTTATAAAATTCTCACCTCATCATCTCAAACAGTTAAGTGCAAAACTCCTGAATACACCATTTCTGAAGTTCTCTTGACCTTTAAGAGCTAGTAATATCAGATTTGTCTATCACCATAACAAATTTTTTATAACTTTGAAGAGGAACATCTTCACACAATTTTTCAGTTTTCTCCCTCATTAAGAAGCTGTTTAATCAGACTCTTGTTTTAATATATTTTTCTGCAGGAATGCATTTCTAAGGAGAAACCTTTTTAAGTCTTGTTAATTTAGCTTCCATTTTTCAGTTTTCTCATCTTTTATTATTTAATATTGTCTTTAGAGATAAACATTCTGAGATCAAGGAAAAATATTTATTACTGTAACAGTAATTATCATGACATCTGTCATACTAATGAAGGGAAAGCAGGCAATTTTCCAGATGGAGAAAGGACAATAGCAATACAAGATCACTATAAAACAAAGCTGGAAATGTAAGAAGATTTTGTTCTAGTCACAGCTCAGTTTATTACCTTTTGGGAAATAAGGGATACTGGATTTGAGGTGGGTTTTTTTGTTTGTTTCCTTTGATTTTTTTTATCCTGCTAAGCAGTAGCTTTTCTGATGTGTGCAGATTATTATTAACTCTGATATTTCACATATTGCCCAGGATAACTTATGTTGGAGATTTGTGACCTTCTGTGATGGAGTGAGAGCATTGGTGGACAAAGGAAAGGCAACTGATGTTGCCCACCTGGATTTGTGCAAGGCCTTTGAGATGATCCCATACCACATCCTTATCTCTAAACTGGAGGGAGATGGATTTGAAAGTTGGACCAATTAGTGGATAAATAATTGTTTGGATGGTCATAGCCAGAGGGTTGTGATCAATGGTTCTATGACCAGGTGGAGGCTGGTCATGTGTGGTGTCCCCCAGGAGTCTGTCTTGGGACTGGAATTCTTCAGTATCTTTATCAATGACATAAACAGAGGGATTGAGCGTACCCTCATCAAGTTTGCTGATGACACCAAATTAAGTGGTGCAACGGATACAATAGAAGGAATGAACACCATCCAGAGGGAATTGGACAGACTTGAGAAGTGGGATCACATTAACCTAATGAGGTTTGACAAGGTCAAGTGCAAACTGTTGCATTCAGATAGACAAAATCTCAGATATTAATACAGATGGGGAGAACTCCTTGATTTGGGGTCCTGGTGGAAAAAAAAGCTAGACAGGAGGCAGCAGTGTCCTCTTGCAGCTCAGAAGGCCAACTGTGTCCTGAGCAGCATGAACGGAGGAGTGGACAGCAGGGAGAGAGAGGTGATTGTCTCCATCCGTTCTTCCCTTGCATGGCCCCATCTGGAGTACAGGTTCCAGGCCTGGAGCACCCAGCACAAGGAAGATGTGGAGCTGTAGAAGGGGGTCCAGAAGAGTGCCACAAAGACAATCAGAGGGCTGGAGAACATCTCCTGTGAAGAAAGGTTGAGAGAGCTCGGCTTGCTTAGCTTGCAGAAGGTTGCAGGGGGATCTCTCTTGAGGGGAGCTTAAAAATAGGAGGGAGACTGACATTTGCATGGGTCTAATAGCGACAAGACATGGAGGGATGCCTTTAAACTAGAAGAGGGGAGATTTAGGTTAGATATTAAACAGAAATTCTTTACTCAGAGAGTGGCAAGGCCCTGGTGCAGGCTGCCCAGAGAATTAGTGGATATCCCATCCCTGGAGGCATTCAAGGCCATGCTGGGTAGGGTGTGATAAGTAATAAGAAATATCTAATCAGTTATAATAACATAAGCTTGATGAGTTTGTCCAGGTAGTCCTTCGTTTTACAACACTGGCAAACAGGAGTCATTTGGTGCATAACAAACAAGAAAATAATGTCTAATTTCAAAGGGAGAGTATAATGCTGCAAATTTTTCTGTTTTGATAGGAATTGTATTTGATACATAAACAGAACGTGAAATCCCTGCTGAAAAAGTGTATTTTGCCTCCTGTCTGCGTCTGGACTTCATCTCTCATGACCTAAATTAATACCTATATGCAAGATGTTTAGACATCTGCTCCAAACACATTATCAGGATTTTTCCATAGCCACTATTAAAAGCAGTTCAATGGCATTAAGTATACTCTCTGTCTTGGGCATTCATTCTCAAAGAGAAAAATGGCTGTTCTAATTTAACCCAGAAGGCAGCTGACACTGCACTGTTTTTCCCCCAGATGGATGGGGGAGAGAATGGGAAAGAAGGTAAAATTCAAAGGTGGAGATAAGCTAATTGAAAGACCAGTAATATCCAGAAAGCTTGAAAAAAATGGTACAAGCAGTACCATTTCAGTTAGACATTTGTGAACTGAGTCATCACAACAGCAATAGAAAAGATACTGCATTAGATATCTTCATGGCATTTAAGCTTTTCTGATTCATTTTAATTTATCTCAAACAGAAATTAGCAGTATTAACTAATTCACATTTCATTTTACTCTGCTTTCCTATAGGTTCCCTTTGGCTTTTAGCTCAATTTAATTATTAAAACGAAAAGACACTCATTGGATGTTGGGAAAAAAAAGATCTTTAACTAGACGGTGCTCTGTTTGTACTTATGCTACCAGTTTTCCCTTATTATTATAATTCAGTGGTGATTTGGCATGAGACTGATCAATTCACAAACTCTTAGTTACAAAGTCTTCTTGTAAATGTACTAGTACTTCAAAGGAGACTATTATAAATATTTTCTCTAAAACTATTCAACCATCTCACCACCAGATAAGCACTTCCAACTCAGACGAAAAAATTCACTCTAGATCTATCTTTCAATGCTCAATGCCATCTCCCTACCCACCTTTAAAAATAAGAATAGTAGCGAGTCATTTAGCGAGTAGAGTGTAACTTTCAATATATTAGGTTTAACATAAAATTGAACAGAAAAGGCAGAATAGATTTCTCAGATTAAAGAAGCTAATGTTATTTTACCTACTGGAGAGGAGCGCTGCAGAGAAGGATCTGGGGTACTGGTGCACAACAGGTTGGCCATAAGCCAGCAGCATGCCCTTGTGGCAATTAAAAAGAATATGGCCAGCAGGTTGAAGAAGGTTATCCTTCCCCTCTACTCAGCTCTGATGAGGCCACATTTAGACTACTGGGTCCAGTTCTGGGCTCCCTAGTTCAAAAAGACAGGGATCGCCTAGAAGGAGTCCAGCAGAGGGCTGCAAAGATGGTTAGGGGCCTGGAGCATCTCCCTTATGAGAAAAGGCTGAGAGACCTGGGGCTGTTCAGTCTGGGGAAAAAATGACTGAGAGGGGATCAGATAAATGTTTCTAAATATCTAAAGGGAGGTGGGAGGCAAATGGACAAGGCCAGGCTCTTCTAAGTGGTGTGTAGCAGTAGGACAAGGAGGAACGGCCTAAGGCCTAAAAGTTGAACATAGGAAGTTCTGTACTAATGTGCAGAGGAACTTACTTATAATAAAGGTGGCAGAGCACTGGAACGGGTTGCCCAGAGAGGTTGTGGAGTTTCATTCAATGGAGATATTCAAGATCTATCCGGACACATTCCTGTCTGACCTATTGGAGGATACCTGCTTTAGTGGGGGAGTGGAGTCAATCCCTTGAGGTCCCTTCCAACCCCTGCAATTCTGTGATTTTGGCCGTTCGTTGCTTACAAGCATGATATCAAAGATAGATATTTAGAACAAGTCGTTCAAGATAGATAATCAGTCTTCTAAGTAGGCAATGTGACCCTCTGCAGACCAAATCCTGTTTCAAATACTAATAGGCAACCCTAGAAAATAGCTAAATCAACCAATTTACCAAGATACTATCTTGCCTCCTGTAGATACAAATATTATTTTAAACAGAAAAGGACAGACAAGTAGCATACCACATAAATGATTCATATATTAAACACACAAAAAAAAATCTGAGAAAAAAAAAAATTCTACAAATAAAATGCCTGGGCTGCATATATCTTTAAACAGTTTAAGCTAAAGCCAGAAATTGAACACACTGTCCAAAGCCATTGGAACATAAATCATTTACTAAAAATTCTGCAGTCCACTGCATACTTGTCCAACATTTCTAAAAACATACAAAAACTGAAATTTTCAGAACAATTTAGATGAAATTAAAACAATTCCAGCAATTATAACTTTCAGTTTCCAGAATGATTAAGCTAATACCTAACCTACATGCATTCTCTATAGAGTAATGAGTCCACATATATTACAGGTATTATAGATGCCTTCTATCTTACTCTGCTAACTAAATAAATATACAGAGCCCTAATTTTCACACACCAGACAGGATACTTAAGTGAAATTCTTGACATGAAAGATTTTGTTTCATACAACACTGACATTAAGCATTTTTATTCAGCCTTAAAATATTCATCTTAAAAATTAAAAAACTGAAAATGACCGTCAAAAAAAAAAAAAACCAGTGGGGATCCAAAACTCAGCCAAAGAAAAGAATATTTCATATTTCAAATTTTTAATGACTTTTAAATTCTTAATGAATGAAGAAGAAAGGAAGCAAGATGAACTATTTTTCCATAAACTCTAGCGTATATAAAAATAAAGTGCACAACTTTAGATGAAAAGTTCAGCCCTAGCAAAAATGGCTTCAGTGACACTTAAATGACAGCGATTCTGAACTGGTTCTTTCAATACATATTTTTCAACTACAAATATGAGATTCATTCAAGTGTATTTTCTTTCTGTAAACAGCCACATTTATAATATGAATACAAATAAACAGACAATATGGGCTCAGAATTATGGCTACATACTTACAGACAGAGAGTATTTGAGTAAAGTCAATTAATCTGGATTCACAGTGTTGAACCTGAGAGCAAGTTGACTTCTTTGTTCCTACTGGCCTGCTCACTGAATATTTGTTTGAGACCAGTTTGACATGGCTTGAAAATGCTATGGGTCATAATGGCATATTCTTAATAGCTATATTAATTTACTTTACGTGTGTGGACACTACATTACGTGACACTATACTGAAAATATAACGTCTTTTTGATTGCAGCAATATATCTTGTAAAGAGTTTTACAGAACAGATTGCTATAAACTATCCATGATTATTTCTTTTCATTAATTTCTAATTGAACTTTCAATTGAATGAGCATTTCCTGCCTAGTCAAGAACAGTGCTATTATATTCACTATTATCATCAGCAAAAGTCAGGTCTCACAAGAACAATAATCAGGTTGTTACAGAGCTTTTACATCCTTGCCTCAGACTGCAGGATGGATTGGCATGAGAACTGATGTCGTGCCCATACCTAATATATTCATTTTGTTTTTCTGTTTCCAGAGATTGACATTACTGGAAAAAAAAATACTGAAAAGCACTGTTCTGAATTCCAATTGCAGCCAAATTATATTTTTTCTGCTACATTTGACTGTGCTCTCAAATTATTTTTATGTATATAAATACATATATAAAATACTTTTATAACAACCTGCCTATATTAAAAAAAAAAAAAAAGGAGATTAAGGGATAAATGTATACATACACACATAGCTGTGTCTATATATATACACATACAAGCATGCTACCATCTTACAGTTGAGCTGCACTGCTGAAAGCCCAGGAATTAGTCCTTTTGCCTTGGAAGCACTGAAATTTCCCTGGTTTTATGATTCTGATCTATGAGCAACAACTGTCCAACAGTCTGATAATTTTTTCCACAAGAGAGCCTGTTACATTTGCATTAACCATCTATAGTCCACTGCTACTTTCCTGAGTAATATCAGCATAAATTGGATTTGGAGCTCCCCGTTCTACTATACAACTCCATTGCCATGATCATGAGATCATCTCTGCCCTTTTCTGAATGTACATGCCCCACAGTTATTTGTTTTCTTTTTCATGAGATTTTAACATCATCTATTATGGGACAAACTCTGCCCTGTGTACAAATGAATAGTTTCTGATGTTAGCTGCAGTTAACAGAATGATGTTCAGTACAGCGTTAAGCGACAGGTTTTGACAGACTGTATTCTGTTAGAGATTATCAACATGAGAAATGAACATAAGGTCCTACTATCAGTTTTGAGTTCATTGTTTTACATGAAGAACACTGATTCTACTGTTTAAAGCATACACATATTTCTGCTATGTGAAGAAAATGTCAGTCACTTGTGTAATAATTTGAAAGCCGTACAGTACAATATGTCTTAATGTCATACATTTAAGGAGCTGCCTCAAAGTATGCACACAGAGTAGAATTCATCTCTTCTCTTACTAGGAAATCACATCTGTGAAACATCTGATCCACTGTTTATCTTTGAACAGTTGCTTAAGACATTCTTGTGTGTCCTTTAATGTTTTTAAAACTTCCCTTGAAGAAGTATTAAGGCAAAGACTTCTTAGAACATATATTCTAGAATATAAGAAAAGGTGATCACCATTTGTCACTGCTTGAAGCAAGGGAGATTCCTCAGACAAAGAAAATGTGGAAAGCAAACATGGCTTAGCAATTTTCTGGTGCCTGTCATCTAAAAACCACATAATACTAAATAAACTGTAATGAATTAAGTTGTTTAAGATATCTATGAAGTAAGTACACTAACAAAGTGTACTTATTTATTTGGCATATGTCCTAGTACCGTAAAGTTTTCAATCACAAAATGATCCAGAGCAATGGATCCAAGTCATCAAGAAAAAATTACATACACTTTCACGACTTACAGAATGTTTTGTGTGAAGCTGGGGTGAAAAACACTCAGCATATTGCCAGGAGACTAATTGTAAATGCATATAGCTTCTTGATGAAAAGAAAAAGATGAATCTATTTTTAAAACCAACTCTATTCTTTTTCTTGTAATCTACTGGTAAAATCACCTTGTATCAACTCCAAGAGTTCTTGGAAGTCCTGTTTCACAACTTTATAAATACAAGACTACCTTAAAAAAAAGAAAATGGAAATTCAAGTTGCAATTACCTGTTCTAATTATTTAATGTACGCAAGCAAAATTTTTCGTAAAAGTAGTAAACTGAGTATTAAAAACATGTCTGTATGTATTCACTTCCACATCTTGGAAGGCTTGGAAAGGAGGGAAGATTATTAATGTGTAATGATCCTAAATCTCACACTGATGATAGGTTTGATTTCATGATAACTTTTCTATACGTCTTTTAATTTCTTTACATGCAAATAAAAGTGGTCTGTATTTACATATTGTCTAATGAAGCATATCTTCATATAGCTTAGAAATGCCCTCTAACACAATGCCAAGCCAATATTTGAAAAACTTCTGAAAAATACTCATTTACATCTCTTTAGAACTCAATTAAAAGATAGAACAATAAGGAACTGGACTTAGATGGTAAAATCCCATTCATTTTAAAGAATACATTTACAGCCTTAAGGGTCAATTCTCTTTTGATGCAACAAATGCAACAGAGTAACACATTTGCTAAAGAAACTGAAAAATGTTCCACCTATAGAAAAATATCAGCAATAAGACATCATTACAAGCATTTAAAATAAGAGCACCAAATTCTTGGCTTCTATACCTTCTTTCAGTTCTACTAAACATGACAATAATTGTCAGGCTGCAATGATAAAATCTCCTAACATGCCTTAGTATAGGAAGTTTTTGTGTTGTTGTTTTGCTTTTTTAAAAAATTTACCTTTACAAACCACAGAAATAAGTTTGCTTATTCTATTTCTTTTCTCCACAAGCCATATGATCATGGTTTTAAAATAAATAAGTCATAAATAACAATAGGACTATATGTAAGTAAAACTGAGTATGTACTATCTCATTATGTATTATCTTGATTGTTTTTCAAAGGATAGGTTGCTTTTGGCTCACATTTATACAAAGCTCTCTTCCATATTTGTGCATAGTAGGAAGGAATCCACAAGCCTGGGCTTTACTAACTGCTGAAAATCTGAATCTTCAAGTCGATCAGGACTCATAACTGCTAGTCTTCGTAAGGCTGCCTAAAAATAAATAAATAAATAAATAGAAATTAGTGCAAAACATTAATGTATTTAAGCTTTGAGAAAGTCTTCATTGCAGGAATCCATTATAACAATCTCCAAGTAGCAGCCAAGACTCAAAACAGATCAACTCCCTTACATGGACTCTTCTTCAAGCTAATCTTTCACTGCTGTCCTCTACTATCAGATGAATCCCCCTTCAGAATCAGCTACTAAATGATAATTCTTTGTGGACAGATTACTCCTGAACATGAGCAGGAGGGACAGTGGGATATTAAAGGAAAGAATGACAGCCAGAGCATTTTGATTGTAAACTTCTCCCACTGAAGTTTTAAGCAAAATCTGGAATAGAGATCTTTTAGATAAAAGAGTAATAGAAAGAAGCCAAACATGTCAAACCACTTGGGAACAAACAAAACTGCAATTTTTCAGATTGTGAGACTACATAACAAATTGCTTTGATCATACTGTTGTCTGTAACCTCACCTTTTCTAAGAAATTAATATTTCTCAGCGGACAAGAATACATAATTGCATACATTTTAACAACCTAACACTATGGAAGCAACTGTACAGAGGATGGCTTTCTTCAAGACCAAAAATTGTCTTTAAGCTAGTAAGGTCTGACAGTTGTGATCAGCTATCCTCACAGTGTTTATCAGTGCTACATTACCACAAGAGTTAATCACCTGCGTCAAAATGCACAAAAAGTAAAGAACCAACCTAAAAATACCAAACAATGGAAGCCTTTAGATTTCAATGACCATATCTACGAACCTGAGGCATTGTATCTGTCTCAAGCACAATATACAATATTTTGCCATGTTTACAGAAAGTGTCATCTGGCAGTTGCTAAAACACTAAGAGAAGCAGAAGTACTAAGACAAGCAGGTAACAACTCAAGCAATAGGTATGAATTCAGGGAATGTGCAACACAACTTTTGTGAATGCAGGGTACCTGCTTTAGCGGGGGTTTGGACTTAAACATCTTGAGGTCAACCCCTGCAATTCTGTGATGCTGTGAGACAGAGCAGCAGGTGAACAGAGCAGACAGAGCAGCAGGAAAATCATCGTCATAGTTTGCTGCTGTCATTCTATGGCCTCTGCTCAAGCCATGCAAGATTAACCACTCTTCTCAGCTCACATGTGAAAGAACCACAGAATTTCTTGTGCTCAAATTTGAACCTTCTTCATCCTGAATAAGTTCTGTTTAAATGAACAAAACTCCTCATCTGCAAGGTAGGTGTGTTAACCAAAGCTACAATAACCAAGCGGGGCCAGCAAGCAGCAAGGATTTTTCTCTTAAGCAATGTTAACCTGCTGGTCACTCCTTGGCAGAGCTCTGTATTTGTGAGAATCTTAAGAAGAAAGAAATGGATCATAGAGACTCTTTGGCTATTTTACTTAAATATTTTCACACGTGTGCTCATGCACTTAGATAAAGGCCTACTGCCTCTGTGATCACAGGACTTATTTCAGCAAAGACAGCATCATAAGAGAATGAAGTTTAAGAATGATTGAAACTTTAAATTACAAAATGTTCTAGTGAAATTTCTCAGTAATATAAAGTCACGTATACATGTGTCTAAATCTTCAATTAGAGGAAAAATTATTGACACTGTAAAGTATTAATCTCCTGGCAAGAATTTAAAATGTTTTTTCAATGCTTATGCATTTTGAAATGAAAGGGCAGCATTTTATCCATATTTCAGGATAAGCACAAGAAGATGGTAAAAAGATACCTACCAGGCATGCTACTAAGACGGAATCGCTGTTATTTCTTTCAGTTGGTGATCTGCAAAGTTTAATTAGGCGAGGAATACCTGAAAGCACAGAAGAGTATTGGGAGAAATATTTTAGAAACACAAATTACTTTTGAGATAATAAGGATAAAAGGTCTTTCTCCCTTATAAACTTTAATATTTATCTCCCTTACCAGATATGTTTACTAATGCAAAATGTTGTACAAATACTTAAGGGATTCTCCATGGAGTTAGCAGTTCATGATTGACTGTCATAAATCAAAAACAAGAAATGCATTGTTTTTACCCTTTGTTGCTCTTTCAGAACAAAAATCATGATTCCCTTTCTTCCCCATCAATTCTCCCACGTCTTTAAAAACCTACATTCAAAAGAATATGTGGCTTCCCATCAGATTCATCACATCTGAGTTTGCAGGAATCTGAGTTTTATGCCCACTGTTGGATTCTGCACTAGGCTTTAAATAAAGGAGCGTGGGAGGTAGTCCGGAGTTGGTTGTCACAGTCTGTCACAGCTATGCATTGAGTGGAAGCTGTACCTCAGGTTCCTCTGGGAATTGAGCCAGAGGTTCATTAAGTACAACCTCCTCACCTTCTGAAAAGATTTTATAGGCAACCTATTCCACAAACTGTACCAAGTCAGGCTAAAAAAATGAAAAGAGCTTCTCCTAGGCTGACAGTTCCTCCCTCTTTTTCAGTTTTCCATTAAGCCAGTGACACATCCTTACAGCTGAGTTTTACAGCTGCATCTGCCACTTCAGGATCCCGGCTGAGTCGTGCCAGTGTAACTGCAGATTTCTGTTGAACTCGCTCACAAGCAGCAACTTCTGCTGAATTTCCTGAAGATGACCTCTCAAAGAGCATTTCCATTAAAAGTTGAACACCTACAAGGATGTAAGAGCCATTGTTAACTTCTCTGCAACAAGAAATATCACCTTATAATGGTAAAGGGAAATAGAAAGTTAGGTAAATGTAACCACTACAGGATTAGGGCATGAAGAATGCATAACTGTGAGCTGCAATTCTGCCGTTGGTATTTTGGCCCATCTGATCTGTGAATGTTTGTTTTCATCAGGAAACTACAGAAATTTCTTAACTAGAAAATGCACTAACTCTTTCCTCTTCCATTCAGCCTCTTGGAAACAGCCCAAATACATGCTGACTCAAATAAAATTGTGAAAAGTCGATGAATAGAATCAGAATCACTAAGGTTGGAAAAGACCCACAGGATCATCCAGTCCAACCATTCACCCATCACCAATGGTTCTCGCTAAACCATGTCCCTCAACACAACATCCAAATTTTCCTTGAACACCTCCATTCCTTAACTGAATTTAAGCTAGCCTAAAGGTTGTCACTAACCTCAAAAACAGGAGGAATATATTTCAGGCTTTCCTTTTAATTAAAAGAAAGTAAAAGTGGTGGTGGTTGTTTTTTTCCAAGTTTACATAATTTTAAGCAAGCCTTTAAAAGCTTCCATCTCAAAGTATTTACAGTAATCTGCATCCCCTTAATGAGGGGAATTGTGAGGTTCTATGTCTTGAAGTTTACTGTGTGATGACTCTTCATTTCAGAAGAAACAATGTAAAATGTTTTTATCAACTTTTTTTTTTACCTGTAAGAGTAGATACTCATTGTAGCAGGAGAAAACCAGAGACTGTGCTGATTTATATTTTCTAAGTTATTTTAACTGTAAGGACAATTATGTGCTATTAGACTCCATATGCCATTAGGAAATTCAGATTACTTTAGGTAGCATCAGAGGATTTTAACCATTAGAATATTTGCATAAATAATTAGGAGAATTAGCACCAGAATCACACAACGAGATAATGATCAATTGACGTACAAAATAAGTCAAAGTTGGGAAAAAAATCCATCCAGACTCTATAAGATCTTAAGGTCCTTCTCAGTAGTGCATGTATTAGTCTGGCTTCCGACCAGCATCTAATTATCATAGTATTAGGCAAATACAAGAAGCTTTTATACACAAGCTGAGTGCCAACCCTTCTGAAAAGCCAGAGGACAAATGCTTCTGTATGAATTTCCATTAAGGAGCGTATACACAAACTTTATCACATACAGACTTCCATTAATTACACGTTTCACTGAGGGAGGATTAGAGAAAATACTTCTGTATTCTTTTAGGAAAGAGAAGGGGCTATTTGGTATTGTGTGTTTATTTTTTATTACTTCTAGTCACAGTTCACCAGTGGTGTGAACACACACAGATCTAGTACAGTTTATAAGAAGTATGCAACAATTTGCTGGAGTTCTTTTAAAGCAATGTCCCTGCGCTACAAAGCACTTCATGCTTGACTGTCTTTTTATGATCTTTCTGCACTTGTGGTAACTTGTGGAGACTTGTGGTGATCAAACACCTTTCCCAAGAACAAAACAGTTTCTGGTGTGCTCAAGGAAACAGATACCCAAACTAAATAATCAATCTGCTTATCTCCAAGGCATGTAAAATTTTCCATGCATGCTACCTCTCTGTAAACATGGATCCCAACAAGCAAATTAGCCATTTCTGAACCTTGTCAGCCATATTTATGTGCTCAGAACTCAAATTTTGCACTGAAATACAAGAAACAGCTAAATTCAGTATTGCGAGGGCTGCTGAAAGCAATGCCTCCTATTTTATTATGTTGGCTCACAACATGAGAGACAAATATTGGTGGTGTGGCAGTAGAGGTTGAACCTTCCCACCATTCTGTTGCTTTGTGACTGATGGCAGCAGAGAGGCAGTCTGACAAAATGGCGTCTGACACACAAGTCCTGATGAAACAAAGACATGGAATTGGACTCCTCCATGTAGAAAAAATGTGAAAGACAAGCCACGTTGCAAACAGCCATGCATGGCTGTCACATCATGAAATGAAAAGCATCTCAGTTAGCTCGTCTGTGCGAACCGGTGAATTACAACCAGGGAACTGTGTATGAAGTTGAGTGTTGGCTTCAATGCATTGGAAATGATGGTGGCAATATTGGAATGTCACAACGTTTGCATCAGGTGAGTCCCACAAATGCTTGCAGAGGAACAGAAAGAACACTGCAAGTTTGTCAGGACGTGTTGAATCAGTATGAGACCAGTGGTGAAAGTTTCCTGGAATACACCATTAGTGGTGAAGAGACATGATATCACCCCTGCAAGCCAGAGTCAAAACAGCAGACTATACAATGGGAACACGTGAATTCCCTATCAAAGAAGAGGTTCAAGACACAGTCCTCAGCACTGTCCTTTTGATGATCCTTCTAGATTTCCTGGAAGCCAGACAAATTATCAACTCTGGTCTCTGTTATACTGATTAAGCCAAAGCCCTGAACTTCCTGCACCATGATAACGCCAATCTGCATACCAATTTGAGGACCCTGGAGCACATTGCCAATCTTGGCTGGAATGTTCTACCACATTCACCATATAGTTCATTTCAGTTGGCACCTTCTGACTTCCACCTGTACAGGCCAATGAAAGATAGATTGCATGGGCAATATTTTCCTAGCAACAGCTCCATCATAGCAGCTGTGAAACAGTGGGTCATTTCTCTAGTGTAGATTATTACGAGCATGGAACGTGGGCTCTTGTTCATCGCTGGTGAAAATGAATAGCTATGGTGGTGACAGCATTGAAAATCAATGTTTTGGAGCTGAAAATTTGCACTATCAAATAGTGTCATTCTGGTCTTTGTACCTATTTCCTTTCCATGGAAGGAAATAGAAGGCATTATTTTCAGAGAGAGCTATGTACTTTAGAGCAGACCAATTCTATCTCAAGAACTATTTCTACATACTTTCTCCCACCTCCATCCACGTTTGAGATTCAAATGGATCCAAAACCAAGCCATTCCTATCAAACATTAATTAAAAAAATTGTGGAAGGGATATTTCTAGGACAGAAAAGGACAGAAAAGGCAATATGTGAAACTTCACAGTTATTGAATATTTCTCACTAGAGAGCACAGGGGAAAAAAAAAAAAAGGCTTACAGTTTACCTTAGCCATGAAGTTGCTGAGAGATGTATTAGTGAGGCAGTTAGGTCTTTCTGTATTCTCATTCACACAATTATTAACCTAACCTGTAAGCTTTCTCCTGGCAGACTTGATTCTTTTCGATAACACGAATTTCTCACAATGTGATATTTAAAGAAGTGCGGAAAAAATTGGCAAGTGCTGCACAGTAATATAAACAGTGCTTCAGAATTTGTGCCCCTGAATACTAGTGAGCAAAGTCAAACAAAAACACTAAGTGGTTCAGTACCAAACATATTTCAATGTGTAAGAACTGCCACCTTACATACTGTGATTACTAGAATAACAGCTGTTGGAACAATACCTTGCATTCTGTCTACAAATAAGTTACACACAGACACACGATCAGTCTGTTGCCTTACACGCAAAGTTTTCTGAACTTTGGTGGCAATTTATTTCCATTGCATGGAACCATCCCAAGGACTCACTTTGTACCCTGCAGCAATATGCAATATCCAGCAGAAATGGGATGCAAAGTGAAGTATTAATTGAGAAGCCTTTCTCCTTTAACTAGTAAATATTCCTTTCCTTTCAAATATTCTCCACAAACACATGTGGAATATAATTCAGTTAAAATACATACCATTTCCTTGAATGATTTCTGAAGCACATTGGTCCAAGACAGACATGTTTGCCAATATTGTTACCACCTGTTGTTAAAAAGAAAAGGAAATACTAAGTATGGCCTTACAATTCAGAAAGACTAAATAGGACTGTAGTGAATAAAATAAGTATGGCAGAAATATGACAAAATGGGTAGAATTAAAAAGCATTCTTGTAGACTAACAGTCTGTTCCCACTTATCTCTCAAGGTTCTTTACCATATGGCTGATAATTGAAATCCAGACAAGAGAAATAAAACATCTCATGAAATAAAGCATATAATGAAAATCTATGCAGGAGAAAAATTGTTGACTCAAATTAGAAGAAAGAGAAAGAAGCATTTATAAAAACAACCAACCAAAATACCTGGAGGACTTACAAAGATTCATCTAGTAGCTGCCCTCCCTCAAATGTCTGCCATCACATTCCTTCTCAGGCAGGGCAGGTTAAGGTCTACTACATCGGGTACTTTCAAGCTGTATTCTCACTACCCTTTTGCTTCAGGGTTCAGCTGAAATGTTGAGGAATCTTCAACAGGATTCAAAGTATTATCCAAGGAACACTTTTTAGTTTTATTGAAGCCATAGATTTCGTTTTAGAGCTCTGTCCCAAATGGAGCTGGTCTTAAGCATGTTTACACTTTCCCTGAGCTAAGATCAAAATACTAAGAGAAGCCCAAGTGAGATCCTGATTTACAGAATTTTTTATCCAAAATAACATCAATCATTTTCAGGATTAAGTGCAATGCAGATTGCTTAAAATTTATGCACTGAGCCGTTGACAGAGCTTGAATCAAATAGACTTTTTGGATTTCATTCATCCATTCCCTTCTCTGACATGATATACGTTCTTTCATTCATCAGGCAAAAGTTTTTTTATACTTTAGTCTTCAAATAACTTGCTTCATATACACAAATATATCTCAACATTAACAAAATATATGAGACAAAAAAATAAATATTATATATCATTAGAATACAAAATTGAAATAGTATATTTTCTTAAAAGATTCTTTTTGTCTCTATTGTAGCTGAGAAATACTGATCAGCCTCAAAAGTAATGATCAGTTTGAGAACTGTTTATCAGGTTTGTACCTGTACGGTGTTTGTTCAGAAACATGCAAACTTCTTTGAGAGATGTAAGTAGATCAGATCATGATTCTGATCTCACTTTGCCATCTCAGTAAAAAGGATGAGTCATTTTCGATACTGTGACATAAAGGTCTTCCACTTTCAAAGGCAGTGTTACAGTGTCATCTCTCTGAATAAATATACTTACTTAGGATGCAAATGAGTTGCTGAAATTCTAGAGTGACAGGTAGAAATATGGTAACTCAGTACATGTCTATGTATTTATTCCATATTAATTATTAACAGTGTTTCAGGCAGAGTGTATATGTTTTCTCATTCTAAATTATATCCTGTTAATGAAAATTACTTCCTCTATGCACAGTCTGTACCCCATGTGGCTCTCTAAGCCACAGATGAAGAATTCAATTAACCATAATTTGAATATGTGCCAATTATTCCACTGCTTCAAGTTATTTTGTCTAATAAGTATTTTCATATGTAAAAATATTTTGTGTATATCTTTCGACATAAAAAATTATTTGCATGGTGCTTACATCTGTACTTCAGACTCCTTTGTATTGATTACATAGCCCATTTATTTTGCAGTGTATTTAGTTCCAAAAGGTTTTATACATAACCTCGTGCAAAAATGTTCAAATCTTCCCATCAATAAGTATCAGGTTCTAGCTAAGTTGCCTTTTAATATCTTAGGACTCTACAGGCAGTTAAACTATAAATTAACTCACTTATATGGATAGATTTTCTTTCTCAGAAGCATCATGTTAACAAAGTAAGTGTGAAATAGCATACCTGAACACACAACAGGCAAGCTGAATAAGGAGTTGACTTAAAATTTAGTATTTCTGCACTATTTGCCTCTTTTAGAATTCACTATACATGCAACCTACATAAAATTTTCCTCTGCAATACAGACCAAAGTTCAAGGGTGTATAATTCTAAGGAAAAGTCTCTAGAGGAAAACAGACTTGTATGTAGACTCAAATTTCTTTGAAGAAGAACACTCCTATGAGCAATGGGATTAATGTAGCAAGATTTCCTTACGATTTACACTTGACTGCAAACCAAGAAGAAGAACTTTTCCAGAAGCATCTGGAAAGCCTATGCTGAGGCCTGCAAATTCCACCAACCTTTGCAATTTATTGAAGTGTGGAGTTTACACATATGGTATTAAGCAAAGATTATCAGACTTTATTTTCCAGTGGATAAAACAACAACAACAAACCAAAAACACACATACGATTGCTTCATCATATGGAGAATTCTTGACGTAATATCTGTTCTCAGAATCTATTGCCAAACCTGAGGCAAGATTCTTAATGTACTGCCATAGACCATATACTGCAAACACTAATCCCATCCAGCAGCAGTTCACTGCCTCAGTGTCTCTATGTGTACTAAGCAGATCTGTTCTGGAGCTAGATCCTGACCCTTCCATCTCTTGTATCTCTACTCCAGCAGATCTCTCCAACAGACTAACCCAAGCTGTGGGCTCAGTTATACAGACCAACCAAAACTTTCAGGTGCTCATCTCTGACAGGAATACTTATATAAATACAGTGGCTGCAGCTTTGTACAAAATAACTATAGGTACAAAAGAAATAAAAATCCATAAACTCTGTTAGATGAGCTGTCAACAGGGCAACATGAAGTACAGGAAGAGAAGGTCAAACTTTTTGAGGTGTGCTTGTTGCTGAACTATTCAGTAGTCTTATATGGAAGGACAGACATATTTTTTGGGTCCTGTTCAGAGAAGCTAAACCGACTGCCCATACAATTCATATCTTTCCATGTTCAGTCATGGAAAGATGCTTGTCATACTGTGGTTGAAACAGTGTGTCTCTGACTCATTCTCTCTCTCTCGGAAGAGAATAATATTTCTATCTTGCTATATTTCAAGGTAAAGAAAACAGTTATGACAGTTTTGGACAAGCTGAAAAGTAAAAATGTAACTTTGCGTGTTGACAGAATTCCTAGCTGTAGATCCCAATCACAAAAGTGGTTAGAGCAGAATAAGTAGTGTTTCGTGGACTTTTTGGTCTTGGTTTCATAACTCTTTTTCATTCCTTCTCTGTCCAGTCAAGAACTTGGCTTATTCACCAGTTTGGTGTTTAGAGAGTTACCTCTCAATCTTTTAGAAAATTTAAGCTGTGTAGGCTCTTTAGTTCTATAAAATGCAAGCATTTCAGCACAATTATTTCTGAGACTCTTTATTGCTAGTTTCTCAGTTAGCTTATATCTAGTTTGAAAAATTATTTGTCCAAAAGAATTTGCAATACCAGTAGTAACTCACAAGGGAACACTGAAGAATTATAATTGTCAAATGCTGAAGTAATGAACATCGTGCAAAAATGGACACAGTACACAAATATAAAACTAAGACATTTGTGTGCATCCAGATGAAAGCTGAATAATTCCAGTCAGTGTTGCATGAATTGCACTACTAGTAACCAGTGGAATAGGCCTCTGGGGTTTTATCTCTGCGTTCACCCAACTGCTAATATGTGCTATGCACTGCCCACCTCCACCTACACATGCCAGGGAGTGAAACAGTAAAACACAAAATGCCAGCAAGAGAACTGTCAGATGTGCTTCTATTTTAGCACCCTATGAAAAGGTGGCAATTTAGCAAAATATTAACATGCAGATAATCCCACTAATATGAGTTATGAGGTTAAAATGAGACTAAAGAGTTTGTTTTCTGACCTTAAAAGCTATATCAAAAATTCTGGAGCAAGGGGGCTCCAGTTTAGACCCATGCAAATGTTCCCTATTTAATAAAAACACTTAAAAATAATAGAGACATTTCAGGCTTTTCAGAAGTCAGTACAGCATCATATTATTATTTTTACTGTTGCTCTGGAAATTAATTAAAAATCAGACTAAATATCAGTATACTTCTATGAGTGGAATGAATAATAAACACAGACACATCCCTCTCTAGTGACAATGTAACTTATTATTATAATTGGAAGTGTTTATACTGTTGTTTAATAAACTAAATCAAAAATCAATCAAAACATTTTTAGTTCCACACAGTTTCCTTCCCCCCACCCAGCCTTTCACATCCTGATACGATGAACCTTTCTTTTCGTTTCTGTGGTCTACTTTGCATTGAACTTTAGGCATTACAGTTGTCAAGAGTAATAGAAATTTGAGAAACTAAGGTTAAGAATGGTTTTGTCCAAAAATTCTGGAGCATCAGTCAACCTGGAGGGTTTCTTACTAAAACCATGTAACATCATAACACTTCTCTTTCTAAACAAGTAATGGTGACTAATGTTCATTAACTAGTGAATAAAGGTACTGGCCATTTGTAACAAAAACGAAAATGAGTTGAAAATTTTTTTATAAACACAGATGCATATGCTGTGAGTGTAAAACTCAAATGCTTTAAGCAACAAAGAGGTTTAAACCTAAAGGACACATAGAAAACAGAAGGCTTCTTTACTGCTTGAGATAACTCACCCTTAATGGGAGATATAAGATGATCTTAAAGTGTTTCTCATTAGTGTGAAACCAGCTACTCAGGAAGAAAAATGCAGCAGGATTTGAAAGATGAAAGCACACATTTCAACTTGTTAAAGGGCCAATATCTTCCACATTTGAGGGTCACTTACCTCATTTGTGGGGAGAGATCTACAGAGGTGAAAAGTGTGATGCTAATATGCTGTTGTTGATAGTAAAGGTACACTGTCCGGCAAGCTTTTATTGATAGCCCCAACATAAATAGAAAGTCATGATCAAAATAAGAATTACTGAGTAATTTAATAGAGTGGCAAAATAGATCAATATAGAATTGCTAATCTTCTTAGATAATTACTTCTTTAAGGCTGTTTCATCACTAAGTATAATTAATTTTTGCTACCAAATATTGTATTTGGTAATTAATTCAAATTAATGATATAAGGATAAATTAGATTGTGTCTACAAAGTTCCAGATACCCATCTTTAGGAAGAAAGGGACATCTGATAACTAATCAGAAGGAAGAGAGTCTTTGTATCTGAATGTAAATTAAAAACATTTAAACTTCACAATTTGAGATCAGCCCATAGGGAGATAGCAAAAGAGTATACACAGCAGGGTTCAGGTACAGGCATTACATCACGTTGAGGTAGAAGGATACTCTTTCAGGATAGTACTGGGAGGAAAGATGTTGTTAAGAAATCTCTAGAAATTTTCTCTGGCACATGATATCACTTGTAGTGAAAAACTTAAATCCCACTGGATCAGCTACCCATTCCTGTGATTGGGAATTCAGTTTCCTTCCTGAAAACAGAAGAAAAAAAATATACCTACACAAATAGGGTCTTTCTGCCATCTCATTGGAAGAGGCAAATATTCCCATGGAAAAATAACAGCAGTTAGAGACAGGATCTCCTGTGAACTCTACATCTACTCCAAGACTGCGTCAGGGAACCCCAGTCTTGGAATGCTAAGGCAGAGTATCAGAGGCTAGGACTAAAGGAATCTTCCCCTGTTGTAGGTTGGATGTCTTTACTACCTTTTTATCTATTTTATTTCATAGTGCTAACTAAAGTAGCCAAGGAGTGGGCAGAATTCTCACATTTTTTGTTTTGAAGAAGCATATGAGAAATGCATCCTGCATGGCTCACACAGCTAATAGGAATGTTCCATAAACTAGGCAGTATAGCTCTGAGCTAGTTAGTGCTGGAGATTGAACCTGTCTCTTTTCTTGCTTCTGGGGCCACAATTTCCTTTGTTTCAGATGAAAACCTGGGGAAAAAAAAGATCATCCCTAAGACACTATTTGTGTTATTAGAAAGTTTCTTAGATTGTGGAACTGATTCAGTCAGCACAAGATACCTAGTCTCCCTGTAGCAGAAGCATAATTTGGCCTAAGCTGCTGCACAGTAGGAAACAATTTTATTTTGTCTACTTGGGATCATGGTTTGAATCTGTGAGAGAAAAGTTAATCACTCCCACTTTAGAAGTGAGAAAGAGCACAGGATCTAGTTCAGCTGCCACTAACTCAAGTACAGTGGCTGGGAAGTCATTTCTGGTGCTTATCCTAGAAAGTATCAGTTAGCTACCTGAGAAGCAAACAGCAGAAAAGGAATCACAGTATGTAGAAATGCTCATATGAGCTCACCTGCTTAGAACTGAGACTGAAATCGCAGCCTTCAGCTTGGTAGTGATAACTCTTCTGGAAAAAAATGATGAGTGGAAAAAGACAGAGACTTTTAGAGGTCTGCTGTCAAATTTTGTAAAGAAGCCAAGAAAACAAAAGTAGCAAAACACATACACAACCATCTCAGACTTCCAGCTTTATGATTGTTACAGTCTCCTGTTTAGATTCTGCTGGAAATAGCTCTACTCCAGCACCAGCCTGATTGTGCTGTGAACCTGGCAGGCAAGGGTTGAGAATAAAAACTGCAATGAATTGTGCTGACACAACATGTTTCCTCCAGAGAGGCTTTACACTGAGTAAGCGCGCTGTCTGCCCAACTTTACAGATGATTAAACAGAAATGCTGAGAAGTTAAATTACTACTTCAAAATCAGAGCAGGAACAATATTGGGAATTGATCCCAGGAATAAAACCCTAGCCACTAGCAAAGAACAGCAAAGAGTTCTTCAGCTGACATGAGGATTTCACTCTTTCAACTGTGCCTCTCGTTTTGCATATTGCTGCATGCTGCATTTTACTGCATCTAATCTGAATGTGCAGGGCAGAATTATAACTAAACAGACATTTTGTCTCAAAAAGATCTTGTGTTGAAGAGATGTCTTTTCTCTAAAACAAACAAACAAAAAAAAAAACAAAAAACAAAAAAGGGACACCAGGAAAACAATTGCAGACTTACAAAGAAAATTAATTAGATATCTGTGATATAATGGCATAGTTAAAGTTCAGATAAGGACATGTGACTTTGGGCCTAGTTTTCATTTCTGCATCTTAGTGGTTGTCTTGTTTCTTGCTTAATTTCTTAAATATATTGTTTGACAACTTAATTATGTAACGTAACCTCCATTTCTAACTGTATTAGCTGAAAACATGTTTTCTCAGCATGATGTAGTAAATGTTAGAATAGATTGCACAATTTTGGTGTACAGTTTACCAAACACAGTTTGCAGCCAGACCCAATAGACCAGAGACCTTTGCTCTGTCCCTGGATGCTTGTGTAACATGGCATAGGCCACAAAGTCCCAGGGTATCACGTGCATTTATTCCCTAGGAAAGAATAGTTGATGGTTCAGCAGTAGAAGGGATATTCCTCTCCTGACTAACCAGGAAAGGCAGCCTCCCACATTATTCTTTTGCTCCTAGAACTTAGAAAGCCTAAGCAAGAAAGACTCCAACTGCCTTCCTCACCAGCAATGATTTTATCTTCTACTTCTGTCAAGTGTAGGGAACATGGGCATCTTACACAGACTTCATTGCTCAAACTCCATTCTGAGCGCCAAGTTCTCCTCAGACCATACTGCCTTCCAAACATAAGGGAAAATCTGGACAGCCATTTAACAAATTGGAGTCAGGAATCTAACAGTCTTCATGATGACAAACAAAACAAAAAGCAATTGACAAGGAGTTATAAGTTCCCCAGCATTCAAGAAATACAGGTTGAGAGGTAGTACTGCAAGCTGGCAGGGATTTTCATAAGAAGTCTAAAGGTCCTGTCAGTATTCTTCTCTTTAAAAATAATGTTTCCAAAGTATTTCACTGAGAGCTAGGCAACATTTAAACATCTAAACTTCTTGATCTTCAAATAATATCTGTCTCTGCTCACTTTTTGACCCTGCAATCATCCATGCAAGGGAAAAAAATGTTAAGAGATTCCAATCTTAACTGAGAGAGAAGATCTCAGCTTCAGAGCCTGCAGCATCTCCCAGGTGCCAAGGAAAATGGAAAGAATTTAGGAGGGGGAAGAAAAAGAGAGCAAAAACAAAGCAGTAACTATTTCAATTTTCACCTTCCAGTTTAAAGCTTTTCTCCACCTAAAACTTTTTCAGAAAATAACTCACTGACTTTAGACCTAGAAGTAAGCACTTTAAAATCAATGTGTTCACTGCACATTAATTCTTTGTCTGCTTGAATAACAGAAGATCGGAAGATGTTAGACTTTACCTCCACAGCTTCACAGGTGAGGTGAGAATACTAGCAACACTGAGAAGACAAGTGGGAATGCAGAGAGAAAAAAATTTATTATACATAAATATGCCTTGCACAAACACATATTTCATATTTTTTCTATGTAGAGTCTAAGATGATAGTTAAAATGAAAGGGGCCCTAAAGGACAAGGATTTTTGTTAGAATCATTCTTCTGACAGTGCTTTCTCTCCATTAAGACATATGACATTATATACATATACACACACACATTGAACACATACATGTTACATGAACATAGGCAGGAACCTGTCTGAAAGATGTGCCTTTAAAGTGCAAACCTGCTATGCAGGGAAAAAAAAAGAAAAAAAAGTATCCACATTAAGAAAAATAACAGAGGACACGCTTGTATCCATTTTGATAGAAAACTAGAGGTTAAGCTGTCTGGAAATTAAGGCTTCATCTGACATCTCTTATGCAAAGTATTCTGTTATAAAATTAAGCAATTCCACTGTCATACTTCTGGGTACAAAAACAACGCCTGCTGCTATTACATGGTCAATTATTATGTTGTCATTAAGTCCAGCAACACAATTTTTGGTTTCTAACCTCATCTAAGCTAACACTATCTGGAAAGTGAAAGAGGAAGTCAGTTTTCAGACAGTGAAGGCAGGAAGTTTATCATTTGCATAAAACAGCTTCTCAGAAATCAAAAGACAAAACACTGCTAGAGGAGCACAAGCAGAAAACTACTTCCTGCAGGCAACAAAGAATGCATTTGACATTCAGTTCCTGAGTGAAGTGCTATCCATGCTACCGTGGAGGCTGTCAACTAATCAGTGCTAGCTGTCCTTAGGAATTAGAGGAATTGTATATATGAATTAACAGTATAAAGCCATGTCTAGAACCACACCAAACTGAGGTCTTGCTTGCACCAAAACAGCAGCACATTAAGGACAGTAATTAGGACTTGATCCAAAGCCCACCAACGTCAATGGGCTGAGGATCAGATCCATATTCGGCTCTTGGAGCTAATTCATCTCTGAACTTAAAATAGTTTATATAGGCCTTGATGTCTCTATATATTTTAACAGTAATTGTCAGAGCTTTGTCCAGCCAAGTCTTGAATACGTTCAAAGAGAGAGATTCCACAACCTTTCTAGTTCACTGTGTCAGTGCTTGACCAGCTTCACAGTGGAAAAAAATAAATCCCCGTATCTTATAAATATGGGAAGGGGCTATTTTTCCCCATAAAACCACATTCAGACTTTAGAATGCACAAGAATGGACACAAACAGATGAAGAAAAAGCCACATTTAGGGTGAACAAAAGTGAAGACAGGAAATCAAATTAGGTTTGCCTACATCAAGACAGACAAGAAGCTGAAACCAGCTGATTTTTGCATAAATGTGCTCATAGTATCTTGCTGAGAAGTCACTCACCTGATCTCGGGAATATGGAGTATCCACTATGTGTTTGTCTGAACACGCTGCTAGAAGAATCTTCATAGCATTTAGCTGAAGCAACATTTCACAAGCCATGGTATCAAAGAAAGTAATATTGGCAAGAGCTGCTGAAGCCAGCAGGAAAACTTCACCAGATGAGGCTTCTTGGCACAGTTCTACGAATGCAGAGAATAAATTGAATAAAAATCATCCTCTCACTGCAAAAACACATTTGTTTCAAAGCAACATTTAACCATCTGCAGTTTGCATTAGTAATCCATGGCCAAGTTTGTAACGCTCAAGACAAAAGCAGAAACAAAACAAAACAAAACAAAAAAAATAATCTTAAGTTGGAAATTATATACTGCATCACATTTTTAGAGTGCTTTATAAACATTAATAACATTAGGCATCTTCGTTTGTGCTTCTGAACACTAAAAGCAATTGTTTGCTGAGCATTCATCTAAGTAATGAGAGTATCTACCTACTATATCATTCTACAAAGAATATTCCACTGAATGTTGTTCAACACCTTGATATAAATGAAATGAAATACTACAGGCAGAAGGCTGGCAGTAATTGATCCATAAAAGAATATTTCACCCATATATCCTGCTCTTTAGAACAAACTGCATACATTTTGCCCATCTCTAAGCCTATTTCTTTGTAGTCATCCTGTGTATTTTCCATTTTCGATAAGAAGTGCTGAATTCATGGTTATCTTTTAATTCCTTGCACACATATATTCTAAGTAAGATCTGAATCACCTGGCAATAACACTCCAGCCTGTTTTAAAAATTAAACATATTACAGTAATTCGATTACTGAGCTATAAATATTGAAAGGACACTGGTGTGTGATTATTGAAAGAGCTCTCCTGAAGTTACACATGGTTTATTTTTAATGCTCACATTTCCTGAGCAGAGTTTATATTACTAAAATTGAAGTGAAACTGGAGCACTGACAATCAGGGAAGTTCTCCTCCTGCTAATCCCTTCTAGATGGCTTATTAAGGTTGTCCTTTGACTGTGGTGCATTGCAATAAATATGTATAAATAAATGCTAAATACATCTCAAGTCTGTTCAGATGACTCTAGCAGTCTACTTATAGCAAATTTAGAAACACAACAGCCGTAAAGGAATGATTAGAAAGTCCAAATACGAGACAAATATGAGACAGGAGGATCCTTGACTCAGTTCATTTGGAGGTTCTAATGGTAGTATAGCATGTGGATGTTATGTTGATAAATACGCATAAATTTTACTCAAAAATGGACAGGAGTTAAAATTATTATGTAAGTGCAGAATGCCCAGCTTCAGAATTTAAAAATGGCTGAGTTCCTTTATCTGGAAAGCACAGAATAGCAAACATTCTTTACAGAACGTGGTTAATGAAAGATGCCTCAAGCCATCATTTTAACTGGAAAGACTCAGAAGAACTTACTAACAAGCGCAGTTACAATTTCTTCCATATTTTCCAGAAAGCTGCTGAGATGTTGAGTGAATGTGAGATGTGGAGATGTGATCTGTGCAATTACTGCCGCTGCTTCTGCATGAGTGGCTTCTGAATGGGTGTTATCAGTAAGAATGTCAGCCAGGCACAGTATTCCATCGACCTATGGAAAAACAATAGGTATAGGTTACTCCAATAAATATTTTTGCAAACACAGAGGGGTTTTATGGTCTTCTTTTCCGGGCTGTGGATTAACTACTCAATTTATTTTGAATGACTTAAATTTGGTGGCATTTATAAGATAAGAAGTTTCAATTCCGAAAATAAACTAAATTCAGCACAAAAACTTGCTGACCAACAAAAAGTCTTCCGTTTAATTCTCCTTTAATCACAGAATGGTTTGGGTCAGAAGAGACCTTTAAGACAATCTAGTTCCAGCCCCCTGCTATAGGGATGGACACCTCTCTCTAGACCAAGTTGCTCAAAGCCCCATCCAGCCTGGCCTTGAATGTCTCCAGGGAGCTTCCCTGGGCAACCCATTCCAATGTCTCACCACCCTCAGAGTAAAGAATTTCTTCCTAACATCTAGTCTAAATCTTCCCTCTTCCAGTTTAAAGCTATTTTCCCTCATTCTGCTGAAATTATTTTCGTCAAAAGAAAAAAGAAATTATTTTCTGACAGAAGTCTCAATAAAGCACTCCTTCAAAAATAAGCCCTGATGAGCATATGTTAACTGCTGCTCTGCTCAGACTTGTTTAAAATCTTTTGAATGTATCCCATTGAGAGAGTTGAGCTCAAGTGTGCAGTAAGACCTTCATGGGCAGACTTTTTGCCAAATACTTTCTGAACATGTTGCAAGTTCAGAAAGTACCACTACAGACAGATCCATAAACCACAACAGATGAGTATGCGTGGGTTCTGTATTAGAGCTAGGTCCATTTATCCTTTGTTTATTCAGAAGAGGAACAGAAACATGGTTGAAAGTTACATAGATTCATGCTTTTAGAATGTCTGATGTGTTCTAAACTTATTGTTTATGCAGGTTAGCTGAATATATCACATATGCCCACATTGCTCTGGATTACAGGAAATTCACTGACACAAGGAAAGGGTGGACCAGAGTGGAGCCAACAAGATGCTTAAACTGCACAGATGTATTACTTGTTACCATTCAAAGCCAGCAAAGGAAGGTCCTCTGTATACAATGACATAATCTAAGAACTTTCAAACTAACAGGATTTTGCTTCTACCCCACATTAACATGTTCCTGAATCATACATCATACTATCAAGTAGGTAGGTAAATGTGTGAAGGGAACAAATAGAGCATGAATCAGAGAATCACAGAATTAGAGGGGCTGGAAGGGGACCTCTTGAGATCATCGAGTCCATCCCAAAAGATGCACATAATGTCAAATCCGCAGAAATTCACCAATGAAAATCTTTATATGGATGACTATATATGACATATGGATGAACTATAGGGACAGTTTGCAAACTTCATTGAGTATTTGTTTTAAAAACTGATCTTTTTACTTATTTGAAGTTCTGAAAGAGCATGGAGTCAGTTGCCTTATAAGCTGCTTGGATACTAAGAGAAATTATCAAGGCTTACCTCTGAAATACACTTTAACAGTCAAACAAAACAAAAAACTGACAAAGCATCTTATGCATATTCCGATTGCATTCTCTGTCTATTCAAAGCTTCCTCAAAACATACATCTTAAGCCCTATTTTCTCCGCAAAGTGTATTTAGCAAATTTCCAACTCACGTTTTTATTATATATTAATACATAATGTTGTATCCTGCAATGGGCATGAATTGAATTATTTTTAAGCACAAACAATTAATATCAATTAATATATTTTACAAGAAAAGATCTCAGGTTGATGGGAGCAACAATCATCCCCTGGAAGATCTCATTGGGATGCACTTTTTAATAGGCAATTGACTAAATTATTGGAATTCTAAAACAGATAAATAAAAAAAAAAATCTATTTCTTCTTGTAGATTACAAATGGGTTTCAGTAGAGAACCTGAAGCACTGGCAAGAAGAGGAAGAATAAATTTTCGACATTAAACTTTTCCTTGACAAGCTTTCAACATTAATCTACCTACAGCAAAATATTTCCTCCTAGTTATGGCAGAATTCTACAGTTTGAAAGAGCAGATTCACATCATTCTCTTGGCTTCACAGTATATTAATAGATCTCAGTGTCAAGAATTAACATATGTCCTCACAAGATGATTCAGTAGCCAGTGTGTGCTAGACAATATCATATGCAAAAACACCCGATTTTGTCACCTTGAAACTTCCCCAGGTCACACCCTGTCTGGGGCCTGAAGGATACTAATAACAACAGTCAGTATGAAAATTTAAAGATATTCCAAGGCAATAAAAAAAAAAAAAAATCAGAAGAAGCTACTTATAAGATTTGATAACAGGAGAAAGCACTACTTAGCCCTAAATTTACTGGTTGAAATTCACTTGGCCAACTTTTTTGCAATGACTTCAGCAAAATGACTTTGGAGTAGTTTCATGCTATTTGAGAACAAGTACTGGCTTCTGAAAGAGGTACAAGCACAGGGTTTGATTTTTCCAGCAGCACTGATTGCTTATATATACACTACAAAACACAAGCTACTGAGAAGACAAGGTCTGTACTCAACTTTTAAATTACATATCTGATTTTTTTTATTTACTAAGCAATTGTGTTTGGAAATGGGAAGTTGCTTAATTGTAAATATAAGTGCATTTATTGTTTTCTTAATAATAAGTAAAGAATTTATTCCTTAAATCCATAAAAGCCAGCACTGGTTAATTTTCCTCCTTTCAATTCAAAATATTATAAAAAACTTACAAATTTTGCCTAAAATACATTCTGTAGCCTTCTGGGTCCCACCGTAACTACAGAAGTTAAAATAAAATAATTCTGCCCCAGCAGGCAACCCCATTTATAAGTGTCTAGCAATAAATTTTAAAATGACAGGGGAACAATCTAATAAAAGCACTTTAACATCCAAAAAGAAATTGCTGCTCAAAGCATTTTTATAATTAGCTTTCACACTGAAAGGAACTTTGGATGACTGCCCTGTTTTCCTTTTAATTTTGGTGGAGTAATCAGCTAAATGTCAAATCTGTTCATCACCCTGGCAATACAAAAGGACCAGTTAGCCAGATAACGCAAACAAATGAATTCCATGAATGCAATAAGATGCTGTGGAGACCCTGCATTTGAGGAATGGTGTTCAGTAAATGCTTGATCACTAATGTTTCAAAATTGATAAATGGAAAAATGCCAGGAACTTACATCCTTATAAGCATTGCTCTGTTACATAAACTTCATCCAAGTGACAAAAATAAATACTTGACCACTTTACTGCATAGATAAAGTCTTCTGAAAGGAAATCATTTATTTTCTCTGCAACAGGAATGAATTCCAGGGCAGCCCTCTTCCTTCTTAAGCATACCTGTTCTTTCTCCTGAAAATATTAAGTAAAGCTAGACATCCGTAAACATGGTTGAACTGTCTTGAGTTAAATGCTGGCAATTCATAAAAATATCAATACAGAACTTGCAATGAATTGCATTATTGACTTTCCAGTTTGAAATATTACACTCAAGACAAGTCTTAACTCTCTGCTTTCCACAATGAGGCAAACTTGAACCTGCAATCAGATGCTCTGCAAAGTGCTCTACAGATAAAAACTGCCTTAGCTCCACTGAGAAATATGCTGATTTATACCAGATGAAGATAAATTCATCTGTTTTTAAAGTGAGATTATATATCAGTAGAGTGATGCCATTAAAATGTCCAGAAATGTGATTTCAAGTAATCAAGGCTACTGCAGAAATTCCAAGGCAACAGCATTGACCAGTGAACAAAACACAAAGGATTTTTGTAATGATTGTTGTACAGGGGCCATGGGACTTTACAAATATAAGCCTTTCTTTCATACTCAACTGAATAGTACAGAGCTGAGTAAAGGCTGAATGGTTACCAACTACAGAAGCATTAAAACTGCTGGCTTAGTTACATTAGTTATGCATTTAAAGTGGCTTTGAGTGGGTGCTTTGGTTCATGGCAACTTCAACTAATATAATTAACTTCCATCCTTCAGAATGTGGTCATATTGTTGGAAAGATATTTGCTTTTGCTGGTGCTTAGCGATCAGGGGTCAATGTGAAGATAATCTGATCTATACAGGAAGTATTATTAAATGATTTTTAAAAAATAAGAGCTAAGCATTTCAGCCTGAAGTTTGCATTAAAATAGCAATGCCTAAGCAGCAACTGTGCAGCCATGTTGTAGGAAGAAATCAATTGCAAAGATTAAATGGGTTCCTTCTTCTGGGCTGTATAGGAGTGAATATGATAAATCTTATACACATTTTTGTCTCCTTTAAGCCCAGGAAAAGCAATCACCTCACAGTTAGTATACTATGGCATTTAGAGATGATCTAATCTTGCTGCACATAAGAAGCAGGGGCTAAAAGAAAACAAGTCTTTTCTGTAGAAAGGATGGACAAAATCGGTAAGACAACATCCAGACTTCTTTGTCTCCATTTTAAGAATGAGAGAACAAATGGCTTTGAAGTCCCTCAAGTCAGAGGATCAATACGCATGGTTAGGGACTAAATAATACTTTTAAAGTATTATTTCTGTATCTTTTTAAAAAAGAAACTACACTACTATTAGCCTGGCAGTTCATATCTGCCCAGTGCCATAAATCACAGTTTACATTGCTTCAAACTACCACTTGCCACCCAAAGATAGATCCAACTTTCCCAATCTACTTCCTCCTATGCCTTCAGTTTTGTAGGATAGCTGCTGAGTGGCTACAAAGCACAGGAGAAGAGAAGGAATTTCAATTCTCAATTATGTAGATGTCATCTACAGTACAGATCCTTCTACTCAGTGTGGATGTTTATATACATGTAGAATTAGTATATCCTGATAAAGCAGAGGAGAAACCGAGCATAAATTACTATAATGACATGAAAAAGAAAGGGGTTTGTAATAGTCTTAGTGCTCAGCATTTGTTAAATTATTTCTTCTTTTCTGTCATAGCTGAAAGAATCACAATAATGACTTATCTGAAATCTCAAGAGTACACAAGAATAGGGGAGAACTATTTCTGTTTACACAAGATAGAGATGAAATTCTGTAAGTTCCATGACACATGACAGAAGCCAAGGATCTCATCATTTTCTTGCCCTGCATTTTGGTGGGTTGGATATGCTGGCTTGTTTTAAAGTTGCAAGAATCTATTCCTATTTGTAGGAATTTCTTGATATCTGCTTCATAAATTCCAGAAAGCATAAGTTTCCTTCTTTTAAATAATGGATAAGGCTTTATGTATTATACTTTGGGGTCTGAATTTCATTAAAATGAAGCAACACAGACACAAAAAGAGCTCAGCAAGAAGATGAGAGGAACTGTCATGAGTTATATAATAATGCTGAACAAGATTCTGGGACCTGAAGTCTGAATTAGGGAAGGACCGTATGTAAGTAGTGTTAACACAGCCCTCATTTTTATTTACCCTGGGGGATCACAGTCTGAATAGGAGAAACAAAAAACCACAAAAACAAAAAACATCCTATTTCTATAACCAAACAGGGGCTCCGGGGTTTTGCATAGCAAGGCACTCCAGAAAATGAGATACACTCACTGAAAAAAACATGCTCGGACCATCTAGTTTTAAATAAATAATGTCACAGACACTGCATGGCATGAGGACATATTCTCAAACACCTGGTGTCTGGCATTTAAAAACGAGAATGCTCTTTCAACGCATTTGATTACATTGCATTGTTTATTTTTGGTGACACTGTGAATTTCATTTTTAAGAAGTGTTTGTTAGTGCACCTCTTCATGAGCAAAAAAACAAACCACATGCAAGCCATGTTTTTTAGAGGACCCTCTTCATCTATTACAATAATGAGGAAGTGCTGTTATCCAAAAAGTGCAGCGTGGAGGTCACAGCCAGAGAATCTGTCATTATCAGCTAATCTAACTCTCCACTGTGTCTTTCTTCTCTCAGCAAAAAGTTCCTGACAATATTTCTGCTAGAAATCTAGACATGTCTAAGTCCAAACTTTAAATCTTAACATGATATGCTTAGACATTAATAGAATAATTATTGCTGTAACTTCACGTCCTTCTTCCATCAGACTAACATTCTCAAAAGGGTCAGTAGAATACTGTACCAAGAAGCTAGAAAGAAACATAAACCTATCCTGTGCTCAGGGGTGAGAATGAAAAGCCACGGCAGAGAGCAGAGACCTGTATTAGACTGGGCAGAGAGTAAATGGGCAACTATGATAGCACAAGGTGCTTCTTTCTTTACTGCTAATTTAAATATGAGATTCTGCAAATTCATCCAGAAACAGAGATCCTCATGCAAACAATTTTCCCTGCAAGTATCCCTCACTTCAAGGATGTCTCTAAACTTAGCCTAAGAAATATCCAATCTCCACAGGATACAAGGTCTCTACAGTTTTTGAATCACATGTACACTGATTAAGTACACTGTAGCTATAAGACACTTACCTAATAGAATGTACTAAATATATACAGCAGCCTGTTAAAAATCAAAAGCATCTGAATACATGTAACTTCCATAAAGGACTGTGCTTTATTCACATTGCCATCTCTAAAACTATTTACTGTTTTTAAGAGGTATCAAGCGTTAATAAAATTGTTTGCTACATTCATTACTTCACGATGGCTGTCCAAATTTCTTAATAAATTAATTTAAATAAATTAGCTCCAGAACTGACCTTGTACATGCAAGATTTTAATTGGCAGAGAAATTTTACAGGCAAGTTATAGAGCTTTATGATAGCCATTTATAATGAAAACACTCTCAGCACTTTAGCTATAAAACTTCTAGTGAGCAACTCAATAAGAGTCCATTCGTGTTGTAATAACAACAGAGGAAATTGCTGTATTTATTTGAAAAAGAATTTAAAAAAAAAAAATCTAAAAAAGTAGCAGTTTCCATCTGGTGAAAATTGATGGAACTTTCCTGGCTGCAGCAGACTCAAATTATTTCATCCTGAGATTTCTCTCTGGACAGGAAAATCTCCTTGGGTCTCCTACAAATACTGATTTATTTCTATGGCAGCAGTGTCAATAAAGTAATTTCAGAATTGCTTTAAGTATAAGAAATTCGGGTTTAGGATCAGCTGTTTGCATGGAATCTTTATTAGCAGTCAGAGGTCTACAATGAACCATCAGATGAAATGATCTCAGCATTTTTCTCTCCATTAGCATCTCCCAGCACAGTCAAATATAGCTGCTGTATTGATTCTGTAATAGAAGAAACAGGGGCAGTATTGAGGGGCTGACAAAATTGAATCTTTTTACCAACAGAATGTTGATTTCTCTCCTATCAGGTCCTATCAGGAAGGAGCACACTTATCAAGGAGAGCAAACATAATTAAAGCTAAGGTAGTGTCTGAGTGCTGCACTGAAGAAGGAAGAAACACAAATTTTGTTAGGTTTCCAATGGAGATTATTTTTTGAGGAAGCAAAGATAATGACAGTGGAACACTTGGACATTGGGACAGTCCCAATCTGCAATCAAAATCATATTTGCAAGTCAGGCTTATTTTAATAGTCCATTCTCACATCCCTCCCTGTACAAAGAGGGAAGTGCCTCAAAAGTCAAACTCTGCGACAGGCTTCCAAATGGGCTGCATCAGGAGCATTCAGGAGGCATTTGGATAATGTCTTAATATGCTTGAACTTTTTAGTTAGCCTTAAGTGATAAGGTAGTTAGACTTTGTGTTCCTCATGGGTTTCTTCCAATTGAACTCTTCTATTCTATTGGAAAACCACGACAGAACTTGAAATTGAATTTCCGAGTGAGCAGAGTCCAGGTTCAATAGGCCAGGGCATTCTTAAGTTATTTTGGATGGAAATGTTTTGTTAAGGCAAAAAGAAAAAAAGTCAACTTACATTTCATCTAAGAAGCTAGATGTATGTTGTTGAAGAAAGCCCAAAACACTGTCTTGATTCTGCCATCTAGTCAGTGTCCACTTGGGGCCTTTTTGTTTGTTTGATTGATTTTAATGATCGCTAAGCTGTGAGCCAGTATGCTCAGTGTTAGGATAATACTCACAAGAGGTGTTGTGACAAAAGGAAACTAATATTTAGCAAGAAGTAGATATTATAACCCCTAATAGCACTCAAGCTTTACTTCACATATGCAGTAAAAACTGATTCCACATTCCAAACCAACCTAATTCTTCAGATCTGTAAAGTCGAAATCTGAGCTAAAAACTGCATGTGAACAGGCTTCATCCTCCCATCTGGCAGTCTGCAAGTAGCACAAGAACTGCTGCAGCACTGACAACATTGTGAGGCATCTAGAGGAGAAACCAGAAATGGATGACAACTGGAAAACAGGGTGTATAAGCATGTCATTCTGACACTGGGGCTAATTAATACTGTGTCCAAAGAGCATAACGTATGATCAAAGTATACCCAACTTCTATAAAGAGTTCAAATTCTGCTACAGATTGAAGGTATGCTGCAAAACCCTCCCCACCTCTTTCTCACTCCTGGGAAAGCATCACAAGATGGCTGAGCTAGCATTGCAAGTAATAGTGACTGCTACAGGAACACCAGCACAAAAAAATTGTGTTATATCAATTTCACTGTTTTTACTAGAGGTGAATTTAGCATACTTTGGGTATACAGTCTTTGACTGTGTCTGATGAAGACAGAAAGCAACACAAAGCAAGACTCCATATAAACGCCGGACCAAATGGAAAGTCAACGAGGATCTTGGTGGGGAAAAAGTATATATGTCAGTGCAAATTGTTTTTAGAAATAGCCCCCAAAAATAAATCTTGCACATCTTGTTATTGTTTATCACATCAGTAGCCTTCCAACAAAAATTTCAGGCCATTATTTCTTATATAATCTCTATTGACCTTTACTTATAACTCACTTCAGAAGAAAGGATGACTAAAAGTCATTCAAAAATTTTGCCTTAGTCCAAATCCCTGGTGTACTAAGAACCACTGTCGATCTCACTACATTATGCTACAGGCTTAGTTCTATACTGAATAGTATTGCCTTGTATTTCAAGCACATTAATCCTTTGACAGCCAGAAGTCTGACTGTTCCCTAATGAAGTCAATGATAAAACTCTTTCCAGAGGAACAAGACTTAATTGAACTAAAAATTGTTCCTCGTGTCACGTTGTTCAAAATGTTACTACATCTTAACATTTCCAAGTAATCTCAGACTGTATGGACACCTGGAGATATTCTGTTCACAATGTCTGCTATGACTTTGTTTAATAGCATAGCCAACACTTATTACACAAAATAATTTGAGCTTTATTTTCTAAATATTTATGAAATTGTCAGTTTTTTTGCAAAGGACTCCATGCATGCATGTGTTCATACAGTACTTAGCATCACAGATTCTTGATACCCGACTCTTGTTTTTCCTACAACCTAAGTCAAATACCAATAGCATTAATTCCCATACAGTTCCACAACAAAATAATTTCTGTATTGTCAATAGCAAAGACAGCAACAACACTGATGATTGAAGAATTTAATTAAATGATTTCATTCCTCACCTAAGATTTCTTCCTGAAAAACCATGAGCATAAGTTTGTCACAACGATGTGAAGTTTTGTTAACTGAAAGCAAGATCTATTAAATACCAAAAGCTCAGGAGGTAGGTACAAGATGTGCCACAGTTTAATGGATAGGTTGACATTTATGACTTAGATCCTTGGTTGTCTTACTGAAGAACGCCATTAACCAGCATTAAAATACAAAAGCCATTACAAACCAAGGTGAATGGACACGGCAAACACAAGACAGTACTTGTGACAAGCTGGGGGGTTCTTTAAGGCTAAGTGCAATCACGTTTCTATACAGAACAGCTGCCCATAAATCAATCGGCTTAAAAATCCAGTCTAATCAGACATCTTTCAATGAGCTTGTACAACTGATCTTCCTTAATTCAATTTTAAAAGTTAATCCACTTTACTGAAAAGGTATTTGATTGTTGCATCCTTTCCTATCTATCCATGTTTTTCTCTCTTCTGGTTCACTGAAATACCTTCAGTGATAAGCTTACCCTGACTGGCTTATATTTTAAGATTAGAAATCAGCACCCACGGTTTACTTTGAAAAGAGAGAAATGGAAAGAAGAGAGGCAGTGTCGTCTCCACCTTTTCCATTACCACTTTTAGCATCTGCCATACTTTGTTTCTTTTTCTTTTCTTTTTCTGAGAAAAAATATATTGTAATTATATAAGTGTGTTCTGATTACCAGCCCTTTTTCAGGATAATAGTCTTCATCTGTTTAATTGAACTTCTCTGTCCTAATACTCTTTCCAGTGGCCTAAGATCTGAATGCAATGTCTTCTCCCCACAGCATTTTATGAAAAGTCTTTTAACTGCTTTGTACAAATGAGAAAGCTCTCTAGCAAAGAAGTGGTACAACTGTGCTAAAAATGATGTGGAAGCGCATCATTTCACATTTAAAGGTGCTTGAGGTTTCCCTGTTGTGAGGAAAGATGAACTGAAGGGAAACAGCTCATAGATTTCCTACTCTGAGTCACAGTGGCATCTTTCTCAGTAGAATCGAGAAGGCAAAGCCACCACAGTAAAGGCACTGAGCTTCCATAGCTCTTTCCTCAATCTAGAGGTGGTACAACATTATGGATCTGCCATGAAGTTCATTTCATACATTTGAGGCAACTTATTCCTAGGCAATTTAGTTTCACTCCTGCTCCCTACGCTATAAAATAAAGATAAAATCTACTTATCTACCTCTACATAATTCTTGGAACAATGCCACTGTAACAATGCTAGCTATTATTATTAAAATAAGCAGTCATTTTTCCAGAAATTAGGCGAGTATATCTTATACTGAATAGTAACCTAACCAGTAGTAAGTTCTGATAACTTAATGGGATCAAAAAAATCTAAATTAAATTGATTTTAGTTTAAAAGTGATTTTACCTGCAATATCTTGAGTACATTAACACTTCATTTTTGGGAGTCAAGGGTTTGTTACCAATGTTAGTTTTGCGTTCAGTGAAGCTATTAGAGTCTGCTGTGAGTTGATATGTAAATGTTCTGATTGTCTAAATAAATAAAATGAGAAGTCCAGTTTGTAGATAAGAGTGCTTAATTTAGCGGAACGCTTGGGTTGCAGATAGCTTAGGTCTGCATAGACCTACCTTTCCAAATCAGTGCCCGCAGCCTTAAACTCGAGATGGATCTGTGCAACCCTTACCAGGAACCCAGCAACAGAAACTTTGCCATAATTCCAGCCTCCACTGGGTGCCACTGTTGTATAACACAATGTGTGAATTATGTTGCGTGAGTCACTTTTCTTGAGTGAAGTTTTCAAGATATGTTCAGTTATCGCTCATTTTATGTCCCAAAAATTCCACAGAATAAGCCTTTTAGAAATAAATTCAGGTAGGATTCACTACTCATAGAACTCTGCAGGTACAATGCTCAAATGCATAATAGCTCAGATTCTTTCCTTGTTTGTACTTTAAAAAGCCACCCAGTGCTGTGACCAGAACTGCTCCTCCATGCTGACTGATAATCAGCTTAGTGCCCTCTGTTGAACTATTTGTTTAGTTTCTGAAAGTTAGCTGATGGCTACCTATTGCCTTCTGGAGTGCTTTCATGTATCACTATCATGAGAGTAAATCTTTACCAAAATCTGTAAGTGACCTTAACAAAACCTGTTCAGTGAGCGTTCTCCAATTGTGAATGCACATGAAGAGATAATGGTTGTGCTGAAAATACAGTATCAGTCTATCTTTAATGACAATTAAATATCAATTTTATGGAATGGATATAATTTCCATTTGATGGTTGTTGGATACCATCACTTTTTAAATATCAAATTTCTTTCAGGTAAGCTGGAATCAAAAATACTGAAAAGTTTAATATTATGTATCACCATTGTCACCTTTAGGTTGTCTGCTTGGCAGCATCCCAGCTTTCAGATTTTGCTGTTTCCTTTCCCTAGACCTCTGTTAAACAAATAATAAGACTCAGTTTTCTGTCTTTCTTAATGGAAGACGCTTCTTAATGGAAGAGAATTTACACTAAAATGAAAAATTCTTAAAGGCGGAAGGCAGTTACGAGGAAATGTTAAGCTGTCCTTTCATAGTAGAATCATTTCTCACTCCAACCATTAGGTTGAACTGATATAACCACAGCTGTTTCAAGTTGCTGAAGACAAAGAAAGCAAAGCCTCTGTTTATGAAGCCTGCTTTATAAACTTCTGGTCTTTCCTCTCACTCCTCTCAGCAGTCTTTTCAGGTAGACAAACAGTCAGTGATATTGACAAGTACAGAAATTTCTATAACCGCTGATATTTGAAAGGATCTCAGTCTTCTTCCAGAAGAAATCCAAAAGGATTTCTAGAATTCTGCCAGATTCTGTGAGGTTTTCCTGTTAACCTCCATCATGCAGTTCTGGAGGTAATGGACAAGCCCAGTGCCCTGAATCCTGGCCATTCCTGCACCACTGAGAAATTCACAAGCATCTAGTTTAGGTCACAGAGAAACAGTTAATTTAAAAAGGTAAACTCAGTTCAAAACATTCACACGAGTTAAGAAAAAGAAGTAGCTGCAAATCCGAGCCTTGCTAGCGTTCTCTTGTCAGTGTGCAGGCTGTGGTTCATCAGATATGGCAAACTATAGGAATATCACCCACATAGCTGTTCCCATTATGCCTACTTATCAAATCACTTTAAAAACAGCAGTAAGATAAAACAATTTCTACCTGCTCTTTATATTGATATGTGGCTATCGCACACGTGTGTGGACGTAAAGAAAACGTCACAGATAGAAAGATCAGCTTTATAAATCAATTCATGCTATAACAAAGCTGGAAAATCCGTCTTTCCACTAACAGCTTATCTGAAATTGCCTCTTTAAAGTAGTAGGAGAACATTACAGTCCTAATTCCAGGGATCTAGAATATGTATATTCTTTTCTGCCTTCCAGGGTATAGAGAAACTGCTAATACCAAGCTACCTAAAATACATTCCAAAGAGGTTTTATTCAGCCTTCAGAGCAGTAGTCAGGCTGTCAGAGACTCGAACCTCAGTATTGCTGTCTCCTGTTTTACCTATCTTCCTTCTCTGATTATTGCGATTTTCATTAATTTGGGCCATCAGGGACTCCAGTAAGAAAAGAAAGGACACTAAGTTAATTTTATCCTGGAAAAACATGGCAGACTGTAGCATTACCCAGTACAAATGAAGAGTTGTAGATAACAGAATGACCGGGTGATGGTCCTCACTGCATGGTCCTCACTACACCTCTTCATGTGACAATGTCTCCAGTGGCACAGGACACAATCATCAAGTCCACAAGCATCCAACTCTACATCACCCTCATTCAGACTGAGGCTGCCACTCACTGCTCAGAGGTTGGTAGGAGAGGATCTAGAGTTCTGAAGGACAAAGGCAACACTTATGACTTGTGTCTTATTAACCAACAACAATAATGTGGGACTAGTAAAACAGATACTGCTTTACAAAAACCATTTACAGCTCCTGAAGTCAACAAGCTGCCCTTCTCTGCCTGTTAGTAGTTGCTATCTTGTTTTAGGGCAGCTTGGCTGTGTCATAATTGCTTTCTTCTTAAGCAAGGTCACAGAAAATTTTATTGGGCAACCTTTTCTCACATCTTCTCTATGAGAACAATGTAATAAGATGAAACTTCAAAAATGGTGAGACTTCTGCCTTCTCAGTGATAGCATCTGTGGACAAAAGAAAGGCAACTGATGTCATCTATGTGGGCTTGTACAAGGCCTCTGTCATGGTCCCACCCCACATCTTTTTCTCTAAATTGGAAAGATGTGGATTTGAAGTCTAGACCAGTTAGTGAATAAATAATTGGTTGAATGATTGCAATCAGAGGGTTGTGGTCAATGGCTTTATGTTTAGGTGGAGGCTGGTCATGAACCATGTCTCCCAGGGGTCCGTCTTGGGACCAGTGCCCTTAGGCATCTTCATCAACAACGTAGTGGTACTGAGAGCACTCTCAGCAAGTTTGCTGGTGACATTAAGCTGAATGGTGCACAATAGGAGGACGCCATCCAGAGGGACCTGAAAAGGCTCAAAAAGTGGCCACACAAGAATCTAAAGAGGTTTAACAGGGCCAAGTATAAGGTCTTGCACTTGGGTCGAGGCTATCCCAGGTATAAGTACTGACTGGGAGAAGAATCCCTTGAGTGCAACTCTAAGAAGGTCTTGGAGGCCCTGATGGAAGAAAATCAGGGCATGATCCAGCAAGTATGCACTTGCAGCCCAGAAGGCCAACATTATCCTGGGTTGTATTAAAAGAGGAGTTGTCAGCAGGGAGAGGGAGGTGACTGTCCTCCTCTACACTGTCCCTGTGTGGCGGCGACCTCTGCGGGGCCAGAGGAGGGCTTCATGCCTTCTGTGTAGAGAGGCTGAGGGAGCTGGTCTTGTTTAGCTTGGAGAAGAGAAGGCTCTGGGGAGACCTCACTGTGACCTTCCAGTTATTGAAGGGAGCTTACAAGCAGGAGAAGGATGGACTTTTTACATTGTCTGATAGTGATAGGACAAGAAAGAACGGCTTTGAACTAAAATAGGGGAGATTTAGATTAGACATTAGGAAGACATTTTTTAGTCAGAGGGTGATGAGGCACTGGAAGTTGTTGCCTAGAGAAACAGTGAATGCCCCATCCCCAGAGGCATTCAAGGCCAGGTTGGATGGGTAGTCTGATCTGATGTTTGGTGACCCTGTTTATGGCAGGGGGGTTGAACCTGTATAACCTTTCAGCACAGGCTGAAAGAGCTGAGCCTGGAGAAGGATCTGAGGTGACCTTATAGCAGCCTTTCAATATTTAAAGGGGAGCTACATGAAAGAAGGGGACAGACTCTTCAGAAGGGTCTGTGGTGACAGAACAAGGGGAAATAGCTTCAAGCTCAAAGAGAGTAGATTTAGTTTGGATATAAGGAAGAAGTCTTTACAGCAAGGGTGGTGAGGCACTGGAACAAGTTGCCTAGAGATATAGTTAATTCCCCATACCTCAAGGCCGGATCAAGCCCTGGGCAACCTGATTTAGCTGTGGATGTCCCTGTTTATTTGCAGGAGAGTTGGACTAGATGACCTTTAAATGTCTCTTCCAGTTTAGAGCTTAGGATTCTATGTTTCTATGACCTTTAGGTCCCCTCCAACCCAAGACATTCTATGATTGCTCCTACTTCCACCTGCTGGTCTGACACAGATGCTTTCCTCCTAAGACTTATCTCATCTGAAGATCATTGTCAGGTCAAAGTCTAAAAGCTGATAGAGTTAAACCGAACCAGCTAAACACAAATAGGCATGAGAGACAATCTTCAGCACTCCAGATTGCTTTGAAATGAAGGACCTCAAAACACTTAGTTCAAGATACCAGCTCAGGTTTATATCAGCCCTGATGGAACTCTGGACTGCCACTGCCTACCAGAATTTTGGTTGGAGAAGGAAGCCTGCTACTATATAGTAGTATAAGTGCAGCAATGTACCTCTGAAAATCAAGAGTGATTTAGCACAACAGTATGCCCTGATCAATAAAAGGCTTGCTCATCTATTACCAGCAGCAGCAAACGAACAGTCCTCTGAAAAGCTCTAAACAGTACTAGAAAGGGAAGGAACATTCAGTGAAAAAGCTGCTGTCTGGGACTTAAACAACAGATGTGAGAGGTGAGAATCAGTCGATATATGAACGATGCTGTTAGATGCTTAGCTTTTCAAAAACATGATTATTATCTTAAAGAGATGAGATTGTTTTTCCAACAGCTCGTTAAATGTTTTTGAAGATGCTTTATGAAACATGAAAGTTTTAGTATAAATCAGGCAGAATGCCAGATGGAAGCGGTTTCCTGCAAACAAGCCTAAGTAAAAAAAAAAAAAAAAAAAATTACACTGACGCACAAACAGGCCTCTACATCACCTGCCATTAATTATTATTTAACCTTCACTGTTTTAAGAAATATGAGGAGTCTCATACGTATCATGGGTGAGCTTCAGCTAAGCCACATGGTAGCTCTTAGCTCATGGGAAATACGAGGTAAGAAACAAGTTATACAATTAACTTATATTGTTTTTGTTGGGAGGAGATGCAGGATACTTTACCTAAGTATTTCAATACTTCCAGCCCTGACTTCAAATGTATGTCACTAAGAATGGTTGCTGAGTTTCAGCTAATTAGCCAATTAGCTTAGGCTGAGTTGTAAAAGAGTACTGGAAGGAAACTTTGGGAAAAATCTTAGCTTGCAGTAAGAGTTGACAAGACAGAATCAGAATACAGTGATACTGACAGATAAACCATGAGATCAGATTGTATTTATATAATACCATTTTAGTGAGAAAAGTAAAATGCTAAGTACTCATTATTTAAGCTGAGAAAATCTTCTGGCCATAATTGGTTGAAATTGTATATGTATACTATTTTTCTATTCTATAAAGCACTTTCTCATACTGTTGCAGTAATAGAAATAGGAGAGGAAAAAAAAGAGAGAGAGAGAGAGGAGAGAGAGATTTTTAACCAGCTATTTTGAAAATAATTTTGGGAATTATTGCGTAAAAACAAGGGAAAAAAAAAAAGCAAATGTGCACGTATAAAATGAGATTTCAGAAAAGGTGAATTTCCAAGTTTTTCTCAAAATATAAAGATCCAAAGTTTCCATTTTGGGAGTGCTACTGGGGCATGATTTGCAAAGGATCCAGCTCAAAAGCTACAAAAACTCCCTAGTTTACACAACACCACAGGAGGGCTCCTCACTGGTGAGTGAGGATTAGAGCAGGATTCTTAACTCTATTTGGAGCCCACGGAAGCATGGAAAGGCTCATGGAAGTACAAAAATCACAAAAGTGATTTTGGAAAGAGAAAAAAACAATTTCTAAGCTGAAATTAGCTGAAGTTGCTATGTTTTATAGCTTCAGTTACTACTAAAAAACAAGTCAAGGAAGTAGTGATGCTGAGAAGTGAACTCAGACTGTTCAACAACTTTCTGCACTGTTTTCACTCCCTGACTCATCCCAATAGATGATGAGTATTTCTTATCAGATCAACATAAGATCAACATAAACCAGACACTTTGTCTGGCAGCCTCCATCACGTTATGCTCGTGTCTGATAACCAGCTCATCTACAAATGAGTTAAAAACTCCAGCAGATGGTAACAGATAGCTCTGTATGTTCCCACTGGCATGGCCCACACAAAAGAAATGTATGGGGGGTTAGTCATTCAAGATTTCTGTAGCATTTAAAGAAATGTGAGAAATTCTGCACAGTTCAGTGAAGCTGTAGTTAGAAGAATGAGGAAATTATTTTCTTCCCTTTTTGCTTTTCAGTAACATGCATTGGTGAATGTTCCATGCTTCAAAAATTGTGTGGAAAAAAAATCTGAAAGTCATAATTATGCAAGCAAGAATAGATGACCAAGAAACAACATAGAGCACTAGAAAACTGCAAGAAGCATTGTTGAGTTCAGGTAGGAAAATAAGTGTGGAAGAAGCCTTAGAAGGCAGAAAAAGTAATGAATTTGCAGGTTCCAGAGACACTCAAATCACCGAAGTTTTAGGCAAGCTCAAAAGTCAGCCAAACGAAATACAGAGGCTCTGAGCAGTAAGCTCTCTCTAGACTTTTCTACTGAGTCACAAAAATCATGAGCAATGCTGAGTCATGAAGTCTGCAGCAGGATGGGTCAGTTTGACTCGTATATATTATTTCAGGAGAGATTTTTTGAGAGGAAGGCTAGTGTGTCTGTCTTCTTAAATAAGTATTTTTACCCCTATCTCTCCTCCCTCACACTTTATTGTGGCTCCATTTAAACTATTTAATGTGTACAACCTAAGCACATTCAGTATGTGTTTACACGCGCGTTATCATCACAAATGCAGATACGCAATGCAACAATTTCCTGCTGAGTGGGAAAAGAGAGATTGTGAAATCTGCTCCTCTGATAGGTCACTGCATCTTTCTGGCTGCATCTTTCTAGTTTCTTTTCTGCCTCTGTCAGGAACGGAAGGAATATTTGAGGTCCAAAATAGCTCTCTCCTTCCACTTTTTTAAAATGCTTCAATTGATTCTCATTAATCTCTGCCTTCAGTTTAGGAGCTGAGTAAGCTGCTTCTTTCATCTTAAAATTAAATTTGCTTGATAGATTATTATTATTATTATTAGGTAGGGAAAGCCCACCTGTCATTAGATGTGTTGGCTTCTGTTTCTTCAGACGTCATTCATGGATCATTTGCTGCTCTCGTCATTGTCACTGGTTAAGGATTATTTTAATCCTTACGGAAAAACCATCATCTGGTAATTTCCAAATTATTTTTCATTTATAAAATTCTCTTAACACTGTGACTTTTGAAACATAAATCCAGAGCTATTTGGAGAGCTTTAAATAAAATACTTAGCGAAATATAAAATCAATAGATAGTATAAAATACTAACATAACTGACTGCAAAAATGATGCGTAAATTATATGGGAGCCAAACAAGTGCAGAGTGGGAACCTGGCACCAGCTCAAATCTTCAAAACGAATTTGTTGGGAATGGCAATCTACAGGCACTAGTCCAATTTGATCTTGCACGGTGAAGAATACACCTCAGTAAATTGGCATAGTCTGGGGATTTTTCTTTTCAATTTTCAGAATCTATTTCAATGAAATGTATCTTTTTAAAACACAAAGAAAAAAAAATCTGAAGACTTACTCTTCCGTACCAGAGCTAAAATATTACAGGTGTATTAACAGATGAACTGAGGTGTAGATGAGAAGAGAGATTGTTCCTTCAAAAGCTAGAGTACATCTGATTTTATCAGCTCACATTCTGCATGAGCGCTGCTCTGGAATGGGGACAAGATAAGACAGCACATCACATTTATTCTGAAACCATCACTGTTAGTTCTTGAATATCACTACAATGCCTTCTCCTGACCAGCTCTTACAAAAGACACCAAAAAAGCAGAATCTAACAGGGCTGCTTGACTACAGTGAAATTTTTGCATCTGGACACGTTATCATACATCCTTGCTTAAAAAATATTCCACTAGGAGAAAAGGTAAGAAAACATAATTTTGTGGGTGAGGACGCATATGAAAGCCAAAAAAAAAAAAACAAAAAAACCTCCTTAAAATATTCATTGTTGGGTTAGAAGACATCCTGCCAGTTTATTTTTTTTTAATTTATAAATGGCTTTATATATAAATCCACAGCCTGCCAGTTGCATCTCTTTTGAAAAGGCAGAGGTGTCTCAAAAAGCTCTTGCACTTATTTGAACTGACTCAAAGTCTTACTTTGCTCCTTAGCAAAAGAATAAAATAAAAGAATATTTATTCTGCAAAATTTATTGAAGTCTGAACACATTAGATGTATAGCTCTTGATATTTTAAACAGATAGTGGTCTTCTTCCTTTCAGTGAAATTACATGCAGAAGGCTAAGTATAGATGTAAAAGCTTACACCACATCTGATATCTAAATGAGGATCTATCGATGAACAGAGTCTATCTTCTAAACAACATCTATTCACCAACTCCGTAGCTAAGTCTCACACTGTCTGACTTTAGCAGTATTATCAAAATGTTTATCTCCCGTGGTATGCTTGCTGGCTCCTTTCTCCCTCTTCTGAAACCGGTAACATGATTAAAGTGAGGCAAGGTTTGTAAGAAGAGGTAATATCTTTTATTAGAACAACAGATACAGATCTCCTTAGACCATCAAGGCTACAACAATACAACTGCTATAATTTAATCTGCCATTCCAGAATTGGAATAATGGCAGTGACCTCAGCCAAAGCATTTTGTGTACATTTTTTTTTCCTAGAGAGATCTGCCATTGCCCATAATCCTGCACTAACATGTCTGTCTTGATTCAATTCCACGTCTCTTGAATTAATCTGTCAGAAGAAAAAAACCACCTTGCTTTTCTGATTTTCTCTATTCCTGACAAAACGGCTATTACCATAAAGTAAACAAATTTCAATTTGCTTCATGTCTGGCAGGTTTTTAACAGAATAAAAAGATACTGCACTGAAGTCTGCAAGTATTTTTCGATCATCATATTTTCACACTGTTTTTCAATATACAGAAACTTGTCCTCTCCGTGACTTCCAGAACGCTTTGCCCTAGAAGTGCAAGAGGCTGCCGTCAGTTTTTTCAGGAATGGTCGGATTCTGTAAAGACCTAAGACTTGCTACTCTTGCAAACACCACCTAATATATACGAAACCAGCAGTGAGAAAGGGCAGTTCCTGCACTCCCAGATATGATTTAATGAATCTTGCAGGAGCTTTGACAGAAATGTAATTTGCCAAACCCAGCACATTTTTCACTGCCAATTAATTAAACAGCTTTACTGAGAAGTGTCCAGTAAATTAAGGAGCTGCAAGCCTAGAACTTCACATTATCTAATTGTGCCACGAGCTCAGATACTGAAATAGCCTTTTTGATAACCAGGCAAATGTATGTGAAAAGCAACTTCTGAAAATGTTGTTCCCCACTCTATTCCTTAAGGCTGACCGATTTCTTCCTCACTGTAGCTCCTGATTCTCCTACAACCTACACCCAGCAACAACAGTAAGACACAGTTCCCAGCTTTATCGCTAACATGAAGTGTCACCATGCTCTGCACCATGTGTCAGAAGTTGCTTGTATTAGTCTTTAAAAGGTTATGCTCTTCCATAAAGAATCAGAAGAGAACTCTTTATCCATTCCTGGCTTTCATTTGCAATTTCACAAGCACAACTCCAAAGCCAGGCTACAAATGGCCAAGGAAGGTAAGCCAAAACAATGCTGTTGGACACAAAAAAATATACCGTGCAAAACAGAAGAGGTGACTTTTCAGCTGAAGAGGTGAAAGAGGAATGCATCACTTGAACTCTTTTCATCTAAATCATCTCACATGCTCTTAGGATGTAAGCCAGTGTTGTGGTTTTTTAGCACGCAGAAAGTCTCTTCCCATCCAGGAAGACCAACATTTTTCCTGTAAAAAAATCTCCACCCTAGAGAACAAACAGGAATGATATTCTCTTCATAGAAGTGCTGAGATTGCACTTGTCAATGTGAGCCTTGAAAAACTGAGAAGGGAGTATAACCTTCTGTGCTACCATGTTTTTGTGGGAGAGAAACAAGAGAAGGGCCCCTTAACTTCTCCTTTTCAAATGATTTCTAGGAGTCCTTAATTTTTCTTTTCATGTCCCAACTTGTCCTGTCTCTTAGAGGAGACAAGATAACGTGAAATAAAACTTGCTGTGGATTAAAAATGCATTTTTAAATTTTTATTTTCTTATTTTTTTCCCTAAAATAATAAAAGATACCTTGATCTTTTAAGCTCCTGAATTCCGCTTATTTGAAAATACAGTATCTATGTAATCTCTATCATCTTATGTGACCATCAAATTCCTTGTCCTGAAACTAACAAGCTATGAAAACACCAAAAGAGATCACAGGAGATTTTTTTATATATGTACATTAATCAGAAAAAAAAAAAAAAAATTAACACAGTGCTAATTTTTAAGCTGTTACTGTACTGTTCTGCACCCAAGTTACTTATGCTCTCCAGGTGCTCTCCATGACTCTCACTTCTATCTCTGCCTATAGTTACACAAACCTCAGTGATTCTAGCAGCTGAGAATTAATACACACTCCTTTGTTCAGCTCTAACCACCCTGAGTTTTCAGTTTCAGATGTTAACTTCTGCCAAAACCAGGGTAACTCCATTTCAAACTCATCGCATCAGCCCACATTCAATCAAAAGTTATGAACAAGTTTTATCTGCAAGTTCTGTAATAAACTTTTCACTTAACTCCCAATAAGAGCTCACTGAGAAAAAACTTGTTTTTCATGATGGATAGATGGAAATTATTTACTGTAAGATCATGGTCCTTAAAAAGCAGGCTGGGTTCACATCAAACTGTAGACTATAGACAATTTCTCTTTAAGAAATCTTCAAGAAATGTTTAGTTTCCCAGCCACAAAAATTTTAAACTTCCCCTTTCTTTAGATTCTTTTTCTGGAGATAAGTCATTTGATTCAATGTGCTTGGAATGAAGGATTCAAAGAATTTATAATCTATATTTAGGCAATCTTTCTGCCGTGTCATTTATTAAAAAAGAAGGTTCTATTAATGTAACAATTGTTACTAGTTATTGAACTAGTTTATATATTCTGTAAGTAAACATATACTGCACAATGTTGATATTTAGACAGCTGCTTAATGTTTGCACAAATCATTACTTTAGTGGCAGTCGGGCCTTGAACTAAGTCTCAGCTGAGTTGCAGGTTTTTAACAAAATAATGTTCCACATGAATAACAATGGCAGTACATTGGTCTGTCTGATATTTATTTCTGAAGTGACTCTGAGGTTCTTTTATTGCAGCAGGAAAATTGGTAAAAATCATATAACTGAGCTCCGTGATGGGGCAAAAATTGGAAAGCCATGCCTTCTAACACCAGTCAGCTAGAAGCACTGTGTGGACAGATGTGAAGCAGAGAAACTACCACAGACATCAGGCTTTAATAAGGCTGCATGTCAGTACACACACAGAAGACTTCTTGAAAAAGCACTGCAAAATAGAAACTTAATGCACCCTTGGAAATTGAAAGGATTGAAAAGCTGCTGTGGGCAAACGATGTGCTGAGGTGTAGGCTTGTATTCACATATAAACCCTTTTTACACACAAGGCTACTTCACATTAGAGACATTTGTCAGATCTCCCACTGAATAATTCTATTTTTGTCTGAAACATCCCTGATGCTGTGTATGCAAATAGGTCTGTGTGTATAAAAGTAAAACAGTTCTTCAGTTTCTGCTTACTCACCTCACTCAAATTCCTCTGTTATTCTGTTTCTAGAAGTTTTCTGTATTATTTATTAATGTAGGGTTATCTATAGTATAAATTATCATTATCTGTAGTTCATCTGCCTGTAGCATCTATTATCTGTACTATGTGCTACCTCTTTTTTTAAATTCCAGAATGCCTAGACTAAAAATAATCATACTTTTAGGGTTTTCTCCTAACAAGTTTGCATGCTCAAGGGCCACAAGTTGAATGACAAAGCTCTCTTGGGTACAGGGATAGGCAGCTACAGGAATAACACAAGGGGTGGAAATTGTGAACGCTTTTCCAGAACCTCTCTACTCCTCTGAATGGGTCCACTGGTGTCACAGTGGATTAGAAGCTAAAGTGTACTAAACAAGTGGACATCCATAAGCAACTTGAAGCACTAACTACCCACTTGTGAAGCACAGGTTACACAGAGCTCGATTTATTTACACGCAAACCTCAGTTAAAATGAGGTGATTTCTTCACTCTCTTTCTACATTTAAAGCTTAATTTGATACTGTTGAGTTCCTGGAACCCAGAACCTACATGTACAATAAAGTAACAGCATATTTTTAAAAATCAGGAAAGCACTTGCGAGTTAAATAACTATAATAAATTGGCACTCTAAGCAACTGATTTTTTATTATTGTAAGTATAGCCAACTAGATTCACTTGAAAGAGTAAAGCTAATCATTGCAACAACAATGTGGTCGTGGTAATTGTAGTTAAAGACAGGCACGTTCATCAAGATTATGTAAAAGTAATAACGACTTTTTCAAGTGTGCTTTAAGAGAACAGAGTGCATATATACACATTTAAAGATGCATGACTGGAAAGAAAAATAATTATTCTTTAAAAGTTGGGGAAAATGTACCTGCTTAAAATAGGCAAAATAATAGATAATTTCTGTAGCAGTTAATCATAATGATATTCACATCAGAGCAAATTAAATGCTTCACAACCGCCCTGGTGCTTAGCTGGGTAATAGGAACAGCTCTTTCTGCCAGATACAAGTTCAATGGTAATTTCAGGAATGTTATTATTAACCCTCCTTTTACTTCTTTGCAAGAGTATTTCGAATGTTAAAAGGGAAAAAAAATCATCTTTACTCAAAGACAGCAATATTAAAAATGAGTGTGGTGTTGACATCAAAATGTTGGTCTTCTGATTTAGTGCACCTTCCATTGATTCCCAGGTGACCAACATTGTTTTACTTTCAAATAGATGTAAATGAATACATGGTGGTAAAACTTTCTCATGTATTATCCTTCCTTCATCTCTACAATCACAAAGCTGGGCTATCACCAGCTGAAATATATTTACATATGACATAGCATTGTACTGGCCTTTCATGTTCAACCTCCAGAGATACTCAGAGAGATGTTAACCTCTTTCAGAGAAAAAGATCTTTGTTTCTTTTGATGAAATATCCTATTCTCCTCCTGAGAAGTCCAAAAATGTACTGGACCACATAACACATAGATCCTCAGTGACACAATTTTAGGCAAAAAAAGTTGACAAAGTGATTACCCAGACAGTTCAGTTATAAACCTCCTGTTCAGAAAAGTAGAATTAATGTCTAGCCCTTCATTTTCACCAAGGTGTGATTTTGGGAGTTGAAGGGTCAGATGAAAATGAGCTACTGAAATCAACATTAAGAAATTCTGTTAAAAATCTGTTAAATGTTACTGGATGGGGGGCGTTTAATTAGTCCTTTCCATCTCTAACTTTATAAATTCTGCTATTCTTATTGACATAACGAGAGATCTTTTTAGACTGATTTTGGTGTGTCAATCTGAACTAGCATTAAGTAAAAAAAAAAAAAAAGGTAAATCATCTTCATTTACTGTAAGCTCAGAGACTTGATTTTTGCAGCAGATATTCTGTCATAGTTTGCTTGAATTCTGTGGCAGTAAATTACAAGATACGTCAATGTAAAGCGGCAGTGAAATCATTTATCATTAACTTGAAGAGGCCATTATTCAGCTCTGGAAGATGACTGTTTTATGAAATACAAAAGGATGAGATCATGATTTAGTGACTAGGAGAAGTGTTCATTTTCCAAAACAGCAGTACATAGCAAGGGTGAAAAAGGAATGAAGCCTAAACAGTTGATACTGCATACTGTTTTGATGTTTTCTATCTTAGTTAAAATTGCTTTTAGAAAACTTGTTGCTGATTAGCAGACACTTTTTACCGGTTGGCTGCTATATCTGTTGCACTTCTTTCTGTGCAATTACAACTCTCACAAGCTACCTCAAGTAGATGCCCTAGCTGAGTGTCAGGAAAAAGATTTAAAGAGGTATAAAGCTTTCTACGTTCTAAAGGCTATTTGAAGTATTAGAGTTTCTAAATATGCACTTTAAAGAGTCCAGAAATTATCATTTATTTTGCTTTTTTTTTTTTTTTTGACGTAGTCACTAACGTGTTTGGCTGCTTTACGAAATAATTTTCCCCACTTAGGAAGCTTACTTGTGTAAATAACTAATAGGATGTTTTTTGTTACGACTAATTCTGTAAAGATTGAAGATGTGTTCAGCACTGAAAAAGGGAGCACTCAACAGAACACAGTATCAAACGCCATAAAGTTATCACTTTCTAGAAGAGATTAAACAAGGGATTTCTCTTTTTATGATGCAGTCAATAAAAAGCACAGAAATGCCTACCTTTTCCAGCTGGTGCATCCCTTCCTCTACACAACAAATAGATGCCAATGTTCTCAGTGTCTGGGGATAAAGGCACCTGAAATAATCCTGTCGACAGATCTTAAAGAGGGCAACGACACCTCCTTCCTGCAGATGAAAAGCAGAAATCAGAAAAACAGCACTAAACATTTCTCTACAACATAATTGAGACTGGGACAGAGGGAAGGGCAGAGTCCTTTATTATTATATCCAAATAAGCTATCATCAAAACAACAACAAAGATGTTAAACTTGCACAGAGAACTCAAGTTGATTAACGCTTATATGGTAAGTGATGAAAAAGTAACATAGCCTAAGTAGTAGGAGGTGTGCTTAAGCAATTGACTTTTACCAATGAGAACAAATTAAATTAAATTTGACATCCATATGAAAATGACAAAGAATTATCAATAAGCTGAACTGGAGTGATATTTAATTGATAGTTCAACTACATGCTATTAATTAAAAACAGATTTGTTAGCAAATATTTCATATTACTCTATGTTTCTGATATCCATACCATAATTTTACATTAATAAAATATGAAAGAGAAGGTCACAGGTTGAAGAGCTATTGAAAATGTCAAAGGTGAAGTTCTACAATGATACAATCCATATATTCCTCTTCTAGCACATAAAATTTGCATTCCTACGCATTTTTCTTCAGATATGGCACATAACAAAAAATAATTGAGTATACATAAATCCCTATAGTAGCTGCCCTTCATCATTTCCAACATAGTGCATAAACATAAATATTAGCAAAGGTCACATAATAAATGGAAAGATACAGATATAAGCAATATATGCACTTCAGGGTTTTTGTTGGATTGTGTTGTTTCTAAATGCTTGCCAGGCAGACTACAGAAGCTTTAATTTATTTTTTTATTTTTTTTTCCACGTAAAAGTAGCCACACAATGAAGAAAGAATTTTAAATGTTCACAAATGAAAAACCTTGGTCTAAAGTACTAATACTACAGGCATGAGTTAAAATTAATTGGAATCATGGACCAAGTTTAATACAGATTGTTCAGATTAAGCCTACTTAAGTAGCCTCCATAAAAAACTATCTTTCAGATTTACTTATCATCTTTTTCTCTTCGGCCAGTTATAGTATTTGAAATCTCAACAGGTTGTTCTGACAAAAAACGTCCGGAATACAATTCAGAATCCTTCCACATTTTTGTGCTAGTTCTGCTGGAATTTAGCAGAGAATAATAGAGTAAAATAATGTGTCCATTCAGCCTGGCAAAAAATAGACACTGTCTTAAAATTAAATTAGAATTACGCAAAAATTAACATCTCAATATAATTTCAGGATTCAAATTTTTTATACTATCTTTACAGACATTTGTGCCATTTCAATGAAATCAGTGAAAAGAGAAGGCTTAATAAGGTTTCTTAAGAGTAAAATTTATTTGTGGAATTGTAAGAAGTGCACGTATATCTTTGAGTTATTTTATATCTGGCTATATTCAGCTTACTACACAAAGACATTTCACAGCCTTTAAAATAAAAGGCAGAACACTAAGAAAAATTCTTACAGTGATTCTTCCACCCATAAAAGGATAATGGCATTTCCCCCTTGTAGTAATTGAAGTATCTATTAATAAGCCTAGAAATGAGTGAGTACAGTGCTGTCCCCAGATCTGAGGTAACTGGGATTTCTTTGGTCCTACTGTCAGTATGAAAGTACTCACAGTTCTGTGGGATCAGAGCAATCTGGTTCTCTAATTTGATTATAATAAGCAGAACTTTGTGAATGACAATAATGACAACTGCACGTTGGCTTCAAGCTTTCTTTCTGACAAATGGGTGCTTTGCTCTTGTCTCTGAGGGACAGGAAGTGATTTATCACTGTGTTTGTTGGGAGAAGATCCAAACTGTTTATTATGTGCACCGTATACTATTACCAAGTTGTAAAACGTTGACCATAAGTAATGAATCTAAAGAGATGTAAGTGAAATATAGAGTGAGTAGGAAATAGTGAGCCTGATTCTATGGCTGGTCAAAAGTACTCAGGCACCCAAAGCTTTACTGGTATCTCAGCATTCTCCAGAAGTAGTTCACCTTTTTCTGAATCTGTCTTTCTGATGATGACACGATAGCAGACCTACTCCATCTCACAGGGCTAAGTATAATTTAGTCACGTGTATTCTTGTACCTTATACTTATTTACCATTCAGAGAATCTTAGCAGCACAAAATTTCTCTTGCTTTGGAAATCACCTAGCTGTACACGTTTCCTAAAGCTCCTGGTATATCTAACCATGCTTTTGTTTTTCTGTTTATCCTCTGTAGACTTTTGGTCAATGACTGGAACCAAAAGAACACCACAAGAAGCATTGCTCTTGCTGTAATTCAAGTTTCATTTGAGACAGGCTTCACATACTCTCTGCAATGGTAGGGCAACTTGCTTTACTGCTTGATGATCTGCTTTTCTTCCATACTGGATTAGCAGGAATTCAATTTCCTAGAGAATTCCCTGAGAGGATGTTCAGAAGGGCTAACACTAGATTAAAAAAATCACCTGAGATACAATCACAAGTACGGGATGAAGGATGTCACAAGGATAAAAAGCCACACTGCACAAGGAGTGCAGTGAAGAGCAGGGATAGAAGGCATCTACCCCTAATGAGCAGTGTTTTGCAGGTTCGGCCTCAAATTATTTAAAGTGCAGCAAATTCCATCAAGCCCTTTTCTCGTGATGGAAGACAACATTTATAATTAGCTCGAAAGATGATCTCTGAAGAAATCTCTGCAGTAAATACTTGCTAGAAATGGAACTGACGTACAAAGAAGATAAGGCCATGATGTACCAGAAGATTTTCTGAGAGCAAGCGAGCTGCTGCGCATCTCTACAGAGACATTCAGGCTCAGTTTCTCCAGAGAAAGGTATGATAAACAGGTATGGTGTATTTGCTTTAGTTGTCTTGGGTTTTACCTCTCTCATTTTAGGAGACTATTACTATAGCATTCAATCCAATATAGTTAGTATTACATTCTAATTGATCAGTGAAATGGATTTCTTTTAAAACATTTGTTGTGTTACTTGATGTCCCACTATGTATTTATTTTAATTCTGGAACTGATTTCTATGGATTCTTCTGCTTGTCACAAACAAAATCTAACAGACAATGCTATGAAAAAGAATGTGAATACACTCCTATAACGGATGCAGCCTCAGAGAATGATACAATTAAGTCATGCTATTTTATGCCTACGTACATGTCATGAGATATGACAGATGAAGAGGATTTTAGCAACATTCAGATCCAAAGGTAAGAAACCAATCCACTGACAAAAACCTAACTGAGACAAATTTTTGCAACAGATTCTGCACCTGGCTCTTCCTGTCCTCATTTTCTCTTTTTGCTTTTAAGCTCACTGGTGGAGTTTCCTTTCTTGCACCTTCAGCATTGACAGTAGATGAATGTGGCATCTAGTTCAAAATCCACAGCTCAGCATTTATTTCTCTGTTAGCTCAAAATTTAGGGATTGTTATGATCACTATTATCATTTATTTTTAAGGTTTCTCCATTTCTTATCCTGTGCTTACTGCTACTCGTTTATGTTAGCGATCTTAGTCTTTACGCTCACGTGAAGAGCATTGAGCAGCAATGGGTGAAACAGCAACATGACTTTCCCAGAACATTACAGTTACATTTCTAAAAAGAAAAAAAATGTTGAACTCATTTTAACTTTAACTGCAGCACTCAAAACAATTTCCAAATGGAATAAAATTGTAGGTGGCTTTGCAGAAGAGGATTTTTGCCTTTCAAAGACTTTTTGATTTTGATAACAGTATTAACAGAGGAAAGTAAGGAAGAGAGTGTGGTGGTTGAAAACCTCACCAAAATGAAAACAATAGATCATTTTCAAGTGTCTTTTCAAAATTTGTGTAGTTCTTGATTTTATACTCAAAATTTTGATGTACCGCAGAGCTATAATTGGTAGCTTAACACAAAAAACACTAAACACATTTCACATATTTCTCTGAATTATTCCACTTCTCTGTCTAGTTTTTTCTACAATAAGAGTGCTCTCAAGGGAATTTCTGTGTCTATGAGAAGTTTTGAGATCTTTGCAGAAACTGAATACATTCTTGCCCTTGTAATGAGCTGGTACAGTGCCAGATTATTGTTGTTTTTGTTTTTGTTTTTGTTTTTTTTAAGTCACCTTGCACTTTCCCTGTCATACCAACTTATTTGAGTGATAAAATACAAAATTCTAGCCCATCACATTTCCTCTGCCCCCATGCTCAGTGATGCAGGTAGCTGATGCAACACAGAAGGTGAAGGATGAAGGTGAGTCTGGACGATTACATTTCAGTGCATAAAGGAAACAGATGTGCATCACAAGTGATACGATCACCACTGTAGTTTGGCAACCAAACAGCACGTAGGGTTCTTTGCATAAGAGCATGCATTTCCTCATTTGGAAATCATTTAGTGCATCCTGTGGCACATCCATGTAATATTAGTAATAAATTAATTTAGTGATTTTATTGAAGGTCAGACTTCACTTCTGCTAAATGGAACTCTTCATGGAATTCTCACAATGACAAAAAAGCACAAGACAATTTTCCTCAATTTGTTAGTCCTGCACTTCCTCAGTATTCAACATTTTAAAATTGTTTTGGATACCACTGAGTGGAGCTCAAATACCAATTCAGAAAAAATTAAACCCCTCATGCTGTTGCTAGAATCCACTACACATTTGAGTCTGCTTCATTCAGAGCCTTCAGTGGTACCTTTTACAATGCAAACATCTATAAATATAGATAGGGATAAAACTAATTAGATAGTGCTGTTTAACTTCATCTCTGAGCAGGACAAGAGATTGGCATGTTCACTCTACAAACAGAAGCTTGAGAAACTTGGGAAAAGATATTTCCCCCTGTGTACACTGAAGAAAAAATTATTCTATGCTTAACCTCACAAAATGCCTTTCCTTTCTCACTTTTTCAAGATCCAAGTATCAAAGGTATAAACTTTGCAGGGATTGCTAGAATTATGAACCTCATCAGAGCAATGGGTTTAAATCCAGTGTTATCAGCGAATTCATCGGTTCATCAGTAAATGAGAGCACACTGCATGAAGTATCCTACATTGTGATTATATCCTTCTGCAAAAGGTAAATAATTGATACGAAGTATTTCTAAAATTACATCTTTAATAATATCTCTATCATCCTCTGTACAAGTAGCTGAAGAGTTTTTCTGTTTCTCTGTGTACTCAGTAGCTATATATATAACCAACTGCAAAGTTTCTCTACTTACATGGTTGATACTCAGAAAGTACCATCTGGTGAGACACTAAAAAGATGCCCAAGGTGCTGAAAGGAGCGGCAGTATACCAGGTGATACAGACAACTGCAGTTGAATCAATACCCAGAAGCCAGCTGGAGCTTATCCTACTGCAGTTGCCTGTAGAGGTCTTGTAGAGGAACTTTAATGAAGAACAACCTTTGGAGAGAAATGCCAAAAAACTACCAATAACAGGTACTCTTTTATTAGTGATGCTGTTTAGAGCTTAAACGTAAAGCTGAGCTAGAAGTCAGGGCAGTTGGTTTTCTTTCCACCCTGTCATTGGCCCTACAACTCATGTATTTTGGTATTTACAAATCCTTAATCTAAATAAGGTTCTGAAATGCTAATAGAAAGGTTTTTCATGTAAAAGCATTGGGCTGCTTTTAAGAAGTTACTTCTCCTTGGGTACTACCTTTTCAGCATGTATTCCTCTAATATTTATGTTTTTAAGTTTAGATTCAACAGATCAAATTAATTTCGGGATGCATATTTTATATAAACTCAATCTGAAAATTTCAGTCCAGAGCAAGATTTGACTTCAAGTGTAGCAAAGTGTAGCAATAGCATCTGAAAGGCTTAAGAAAGCTGCATCAGAAAGACAGAAAACACATCTGCAGGTTTCCATTCCCCTGCTTGCCCATATAACTTTTGTCTGAATTGCTTGCCTGCAACGTAAAGAAACATCAACATTAATTGGGCACTTGAAACTATTGAGAATTTCCTTCCATTTCACTTCATTTGAAGTAATTAACTCAATTACACTATTTGAGTTGTACAATTGCATTATAAAGCAGGAATTTTGAGAGAGGATAGGAGGAACATAGGCAGAACGAAATAACAGCAGCCTTCCAGTTGACAGGATGTTATCAAGACAAAATAGTCAGGGCCCTATGTAGCATTAACTGGCAGGGGAACTGTAAAAAATGGACACAAATTGAAACAAGAGAAGATCCAACTGGATGCTGTGAAATAGCTACATTATGAAGAAACATCAACTGACATAAGTCTTCTTGTCTGCTACCTTTTCTCTTTCACACCTTCAATTTATTTTGAAAGCAACAAAAGGAAAAAGTTCCTTAGAATAAGTTTCTGGCATTCTTCAACTTACATTATGTCTCCTGAAACACAGGATTTCATGTTGTACTACTCTACCTTTCAAAACTCACCACCACTAGGGTGCATAGTAAAATAACCTATTCAGATTACTAACTTTACTTGGAATTAATCCATGTATTTATCCCCTTACCTTGGCTATGATACGACACAGATGAGTACCTTCCTGGGTGAGGCTGAATAAGCTGTTAATTGCTGACTCAGTGATGTACACGCTATCCGACGATTCTATTTGTCTCAGCAGGTTCTATGTGACATAAGGTAATTAAAAACCAGTTATTTCCAGTGATAAACGTGACTATTGTATTTAAGATGAAATAGAGTGGGAAGTCAAGCCCATTTACTCTGTGTGAGCCCAAGCAAAAATAAAAACAAGGGCAAGAGTCAAAGCAGTAATATTATAACACATTTAATATCACATTTGAATAGACATAATTAAAAATAGCAACATGTAAAAATAAGCACGAATAGAAAAGAGGAATGTGTTTGAAAACATGTTAAAAAAAGAGCTCAAGTTATTAGGAAACTATTCTCGTATTTGACCTACAATTGAACTACAAACTTAAGAAGGAAACTGTCTCCATGCAGAAACTGTATCATAGAGTTGTGTAAATATTCTGCATTATTCATATGTAATATTGCTATACCCTTTCTAATAATAACTTTGTCTCTAGGATCATCATTATTGTCAGTTTATGCATAAAACTGAAAGGTGATACTGATTAATAACAGGAATTATTAGGAGAAATATATTTCATGTATTTGTTTCTCAAATACATGAAATAAGTTAAATATTTTTATATTTGTAAGTAGTTATCTTGCATCTTCATGTGTGCCAATGCAATTGCACAGGTAAACATAGCTGTTAAAAAATACAAAGCTTAATTTTATTCTTTGAAAGTTCATACAATCACAAGAAAAATAACTGATTGTATTTATTAGAAGGAGGAAGGCAAGTGTTTATGTATTTAATACAGTTTTGAAAGAAATATCCCTTATTATAATTTACACTGTTACTGACAGAAAATTCAGTTATCTTCCCTTTAAAAGTTTGCTTTCTCCCACTCTACGTGTCTCCCCTAAATAATCAGTTCACACTTTAATATTAATCCTTTTTATCAATAAATCTTGATACACTGATTTGAAAAGAAAGCTCTTTAGTAACAACCATCATGGCCTCTCCTGCAGGTGCTTTGCCTGCTCCAGGGCAAATTACCCACAGCGTGGTTGTAAGGCAGAACTGGGTGCACAACCTGGCTGGGTGGTTCTGAGAAATATTATGTTCATGGTTTTTATTAGCAACCTCTCCTCCAAGAGATCAGCAATGCAAATGCTTATGGGATAGTGCAGAGTAATTAATCCTGCTTTCTTAAAACATACAGGGTCTAGGATTTAATGTGTCAGTAAATATCAAAGTGTCCAGAGGCAGAACTATTAGCAATATAGGACTTCAAATGCAAGAGAATAAGCATCAAAAGATGGACTGCCTACTCACTGAATTTGCAGTATGTAGTTATTTATGCACTCAAGTTCGTACACCACCTTTCACGTTATTCTTGTAAATTCTAAGTGCATTAGTTGTAGGTTGCTACCTTGACTATAATTCTGAAAATATATTCTGGACACTTTCTAGCAACTGCAGAAGATGATTCAACTTTTTCTAATTTAAAGCATCAAGATACAAAATAATTTAACTAATACCATTCAGTATTTTGTTTTAGCACAGTAGTAAATACTGTTTAACAATTACTTCTTCATCAAGCCTCTCATTCGCCTGATGGGATAAAAAAAAAAAATTCAATAACATCACTTCTAAAATACGGTCAAATTAATTGAGCATAATTACATTTGTCGGGGTTTTTTTGAGCAAGATTAAAGGGTGCAAAGGGATAGTTAATGAGATCTCAAGAAAGAAACTAGCATAAGATAGATTGCTTAGACTTCCAAGTTATTACCTCAAGAATGGTCTAATGGACGAAGTATAATGCATCTATAATCTCAGATTACTCTGTGTTTTATCAACTTTTAATCACCACTGGATATGTCTGTAGTGATACAGCAGTATTTCTGGAATGCTCTGTGCACACACACACCCAGAAGTTTTGCTCTCATCAGCCCTCACACTATGGAGGAGGAAAGTATTCTAAAACCAGTGATGGTTATGATAACCCCATGCAACAGGTTATTTGCTGTTTTGGTGCAAAAAGAATACTGATAGTCACACACAGCCTGTACAAAGGTTATTATTTTAATCACGACTTTCCAGAGTCTAAGATATGCTCTAGTTAAAATGTGTGCTGTAATGATATATATATTATACATATGTCTTCTAGAAGTTTTAGCTTTCAATAGGAACTGTTGAGAGCAGGAGAAACTTTGAGGTTTCTAAAGAAAAGCAGTGCCTGTACAGGGAGAGAAAATGTGTATGAAGGTCTTGTTAAGACAACATTTTCCAGAGATTGACTTCCTTATACTGAAAAGATATGTATCAGGAATGGTAATTAACACTGTAATCCACAGGATCATTTTGCTTCGGAAACAAATCAGGTGAAAAAACACATTTAGATCTCTTTGCAAGATATTTGAATTACTGATCATTGATTTGCTGAAAAGAGATATAATTATCATCCTTCTCTTAATCAACATTCTCCTTCAAGACTTAACATTGGTGAAGATGTTTATTATTATTATTATTACTTTTAGTTTTATACTGTAGACTAACCTGTGCTTCATGTGTTAGAACCAGCTCTATCAACTGGCCAAAATACTGAGCAACAGTAGTGAGCGTTTCATTAATACAAGATTTCATGGACTTCAGCATCTGTTCATCCTCTACTTGTATGCACCTAAAACAAAAGAGAGAGGGAAGCAATGAAGGAAAACAAGATGCAATAGACTCCAATTGTTTATCAATATGATTGCCACAGGTGAGCTCTACACCAGAGTACCAAAGCTTTGTCTGCACATAGTAAGCATAACACCAAAGGACAACAGTAGACATTAATGAATACTTTGGGGATCACAATCTACTTCATACACTACAGGCCTAATTTTGCTGCAGATGTTGTGTTTATATCAGCAGAACTCTATTTTCCCCTTATGCTTATAGTTACAGTCACTCGAGGTACCTGCCTTTCAGCTGCAGCTCTGGTTGTGAAACACAGAGGTATGTACTAAGAAGTGTTCTCAATAATTTTCATTTATTTTCTTCGTCATAGTTTAATAAAAACAGGACAAGAGAACAAGCTGAATGTGTCCAAATGAATAAAGATCATTTGAGCAACATATTCAAAAGTAAAATAAAGCCCTCTGTGAAGAATGATTACACAGAGCAACTTTACAGAGTTGGTGTAACCATCCCCTAACCAGTGATACTTGGTGCAACTGGTGAAACAAGATAACGATGTAAAACATTCTACAGATGAATAATTCAAATGAAATAACTGATACTGCTGCACAGAAATGCATTATTTTAATTTGTCAAAAATAATTCCACCTCATCAAGCTGCTGCAATGGAAGATATGGTTTTGTTGATCAGTGTTTCCACCTACATAAAGTTCCCTTCTCAGAACTACCTGTCTTTCATTTAAACAACTTTTCATCAAACGGAAAAAGAGGGGGAGGATCACTACAGGATCTTATTAAAACAGTGTGTCCCATAGTAGAATAAAAAAATAAAGTTTGAGTTGTGCAAGTTTGGCAAAAAGCAGTAGTGCTCAAGGGGTATTCCTTCCTGATCATTACACGCCGTCTTTTCCCCTCACGATCCCCTGAGAAGAATGACTGGCATGGCATTTGAAGTAGAGAAAGACCAACTGAATTGCAATGAAGGGAAGAGGATAATGTACATAAGGTAGGGTAAATATAATGAGAAGGACTATATAGAAATTCTTATTTTATATTCTCAGCATTCTAGAGTGCATGTAGCTAATTAAACCTAAATATGAAATTAAAAGAGTACATATTTATTTGGGTTTAGTTTTCTAATATGTGGATACTCAGGAACGCCAATTATGACAGCCTATAAAGAGACAATATGAAAGTTTTCCACAGAAGCTGAAATCTTGGCTCCAGAAAACTCTGGGGAAGTTTTGTCACCTATACCATTAGAATCAGACTTTCTCCCTTGATGCCTAAAAGCTATGAAAAATCATCTTCCATATCTATGCCAGGCTCTTTGTGCAACAGCAGATCCCATCTTTCATTAAGATGCAGTTTAGATAAAAGCAATTCACTTCATCCACTGGGGCTAACATTCAGAAAGCCTTTCAGAGCTGCAGGGGCCTAGTTCAAACATTTGACAGTGGTAGTGGATTTGCACTTCTCATCACAAACTCTACAACATAATAAAACAGCAAAACGAATATTTCAATCCAAAAATTTAAATTACCTTTCTGTAAATGCCGTAAATTCTGAACACTTGTCTATTAAAAGGTTTTCCAGCTGGACAGATAGAAAGAAAAATTGATTTTTAGTATCCATGTGTGTTTGCTTTTTTAAAATACATGTTTGCTTATGTTAATCAGATAAAAGCCCTCCAGAACTATTATGTCATATAAGCACTATTTCTTTGTGGTTTTTTTTCCTACTCTTCTAAATAAAACTAAATAAAACAAGTAGAGATAAAAATAAGGTTAATAAAAACATAGCATCTAGATCTTAAATGCAAAGAAACTCATAGATGGGGTATTTAAATATTTCAGCGCAGTGATCACCACAAAAAACTAGATTTTTTACATTCTAATTTGTCAACATGACCAGCTTTGACAATCAAGCCTATGATATCTATAGGATCTGTTGACTCCAAAATGTTTTTACAACTAAAAATAAATTACATAAAGAAAAAAGATAAAATGAGATTATATAACGTTATAGTTATTACCAAAAACAAAAGAGAAAAGACATCAAATGAAGCATTCCTACCTGATTCATTTCTTCTGACGAACTCCTGGTAAATGCATTGTATTCATTTATCATGGAACGTACATGGCAATTGACTCTTACTGTCATGCTGTGGACTCTTTGCCATCTGTTCTTCTCCAACTTCTGAGCAATCCTGGTCAACTCAGTGCTTATTATCCAAGCTCTTTTTAGTAGCAGCTGTAAATTATCACTTGTGCTATACTGTGAGGAAAGGATGAGTTCACTTTGTTCATCTTTCTCAGCGCTGATCGGTTTGGACTGGAGAATACACATGCATTCACAGTCTGTCATCAACTTCAAATCTTCCATCCACCGCTGAACAGAGTCCACCTGAATTAAATGCATGCTAAGAGGCATGGAAAGAAGGAAGAACAAGATGAGGCAAAGAGATCTTGGGATAACCATCAGCAGTAAAACAGTGTTGAATCTAACTACCAAGTTGCAATTCATTGGCAAAAGGTAATGGACTGAACAAACAGTTTGCTTGTAGCAGTCATTGAGAACCATGCTTTCCTTTCAATTCTAGTGACAAGTTTTGGGTTTCTGATCATTTTCAGTCTACAAAGCTACTACAAAAAGCATACTACAAAAATCAGAGAAAAATCAGTAGAGATTGGGGATGACTAAACAGAATTTTAGGCTGCAGTTCTGGGGGAAAACAGTCCTGCAGTTCTTCACAAATATAGAATTTGATATGATGAAGTAACAGTTATGCGTTTGCTTGCTGTTTATAGGACTATACTACAAAACTTCACCTGTCAGTCTCTGCACAGGACAAGTTTTACCTTGCAACATCTCTCCAAAGCCCTTACATTCACTCTGGGACAGCCAAAACAAGACAACTAACAGTACCATCAGCAATATCAATTTTTCCCACATCATAATCCCCATAAACCTCAGCTGGATTCTTCTTTCTGATGAGAACTTTGCCTTCTCTCATGTTTCTCACTGTTGTCTGTAAAATTTGTACATCTGACTTCCATTTTTGCATTACAGCAATCAAACTGTAAACAAGCGAGGCTGTAAGAAACTCCTTGACCAGTAAGGGCACACGGGCAATGAGCCTGCCTTTTGAGCCCTTGCACACTCTGACAGAGGCACAGCTGTTAACAGAATCAGCAAGGTTGGAAAAGACCTCTAAGATCATCCAGTCCAATGTCCTGAGCTGTTACACGAAAGCCTGCCTGTTAGAACTACCTCTGTGATTGCATTAGCCAACATGTAGACAGTGATGGGGAAGGACCTTTCAATTCTTGAGCTGAACACCAGTTGAATTCCCTTCCAGACCACTGAGGTAATGCTGCACAAATTACCAAATTTTGATTATAAACATACGCAGGAGGCTCACCTCAAGTGTAATTTTACATAAATCAACAACAGACAAGATACAAGGGATCAGTTTCATTGATCCGTTTTCCCTTTTCACCAAATACAGTGAAACTTCTTTTAATTTTAAACTTCACAAGCTGCTGCTACGTAAGGTCTTTATTTTACTCAGCACTGAGCACTGTGTAATTGTATTTTATGATTGATTGTGGCTCACTTTCTTCTCACTATGTGTAGTCTCCTTATTGCTTTTTTGGATGTGAAGCAAGGTTTCCTAATAGACAAAAATAACAACTCCAGAAGTTTGAGATCATGATTTATAATGACATGCACAGTTTGTGTGCAGTAAAGGATAAACTCATTTGACAGAGTAATGTATTTTTCATTTCCAAAGTGCACTATGATAATTGATTAAATCTCTGTTTAGTAAGTACAAATAAACTCTTATATTATATGTTCACACGGAGAGAAAAACTCAAATATAAGGTTAGTTGGATAAAACAAGAAATAGCTCATTTCCTCTACTCCCAAATAGAAATCTTCACTTCAAAAAGTTAAAAAAAAAAATTATGAAATTGTACACAAAAGACATTAAAGAAATTCTCATTTGTCTCAGTTCCTACTCAAGTGATTGACCAAAGTACAGTTGTGTAACACAGAAATTTTTTTCATCTGAAATTTAACATCCTTTAACTCCACTGGCAGAAATACCATTTGCCTTCTCTCAGACCAAGGGACTATTGAAAACTCCCTTTGTTCACTATGTCAACTTTTCTGCTACATTATGCTTTAAACTAATCTCATGATCAGTGAAGTGAAATATGAGCTGTTCACTTTCATTCACTTCTCCACATATTTAGACAAAATCTTCCAAACATTCAAGGCATGAATTAGCAGATTATCTTTTGCATATTAAAATAAGGAAAGCCAAGTAGAATCATTCCTAATTAACTTTTAAAAATCCAGACAGTGTTTAATGATGTCTCAAAACAAGTTGAAAGTTTCCATCTTGTCACCCATTACTGAAAAAAAAATAAATTACCACACCTACAAAATAAAAACACCCATAATGGGACAGACTAAAAACCTGTCTAGCCCATTATCCTGCTCCCAACACGGCCATTAGCAGATGCATAAGGAACATTTGTAAGAGGCATTGTAGGAGCTGAGCAACCCCTCCTTCCCATCTTCTGGCAATTAGTGGCTTATGAACTTCCTAAGCCAAAATACACATCTGTGCAGGATGTTTTCACAATTCATGAAACAAAAGTAGCCATTAATCCCTTTTTGAACTCAGTTAAACTTTCGGCCTTTACAGCATCTAGTGACAATGGCTTACACTTTGATTATGGTTTGTAGGAGCAACTATTTCTTGTTGCTTATTTAAACTCGCTGCCTTGAGATATTAATACAAGCTCTGCAGTTCTTGTATGACAAGAGATTGCAAAGAGAGAGCTCCACAGTATCCGCCTTTGTACAATTCACTAGCTTATTCTCTGTGACTGATTTCCTTTGATTTAGCTCATTTTCAAGACATCAAAACTGTGCTTATCCAGTCTGTCAGCATGCAAAAGTGATCTCTCACCTCTGATCATCCGATTACCCTTCCCCACTTAAAAACATTTCTAGTTATCCTATGGCCTTCCAAGATGAGATGCAGGAACAGCACACAGTATCCAAAATTCAGGTGCATCATAGAATTACAAATTTGGATTATATTTTCTGTAAATCTCCATTTTCCAAGAATTCCCCAAATTACTTTTATTTACCTAAGTGCTTTGAAGAGAACTATTTCATATTTATCTTCCAGAAAGCGTAACTATTTTTATTTCAAAATGAAAATATAAGTGATAACATAGTTTAGAGTTAGTTGCCCTATGATGTAAGTTGCCCTAAGATGTAAGCCTAAAATGTCTTCAGTTTCTGGCTCCTTCTCACATTTCCTACTATGTTCATTAACAATTAACTTAATCAGATATCTTACTGTTTCAGTGACTCAGTATTGACAGGTACTTCAGTGATTGCATGGTTGCAGTCATTTTGAATTTACCTGATCAATTTCACATAATCTGGAAGTGTTGTTATCCTGCTGTTATAACTATTTTTCAGGCAGTTAACAAATACACTGAGCATTATTGGTTCAAGGATAAGGGACCTTAATGGAGTGATTTTGCCCAGATCTGTTTCATTAAGAACCATTAGGTAGTTAACTTGCAGAGACCTTCATGTATAAAGTTAACTCTCCACTAGTTTAATTTTTTTAATTTAATGTGCCTTGGCATACTGACAAGACAGCAATTTATGAAGACCAAAAAAGCAGCATTTCATGTAAAATTAGAAGTAATTCACTACAAAATAAAAATTCAAAAGAAAGCATTTCTTTAATGTCATCCTATTTTAATCGAGGCTGTAAAACAGCTGAAGTTTTCAAGATTATTCAGTTGAATTTCAGTAACTAGCAATTCAAATGCACTGAATTCTAGTGCACTGCCAAATCTCTGTTTCAAGATCGCATTCTGACATAATCATCTGGCTGAAATGAACTTAGAGCAACAGCATGTTGGAAGTATGTTTCTTCAACAGATGCTAAGACCTTGCTCCATTTCCACACTACATAACGCTTTGACGCCCAATTTCATCATGGAGGACTCATGGGAAAAAACACTGTCATCTTACGTTTCTAATACGTACATTGTTTTCAGGGTTACCAGGACTTTTCTTCTTTTTATAATAAGTAGTAGTGGGCTAATGAATCACGTGATCCTTAGGACAGACCAAGCAATCCTTTAGATAGCAATCCTCCCTCTCTCACGTTGGTGCGATATGAATACAGAAGTACAAAAGTGAAGAAATAATAACTAGATCATATTTACAGCTTCCAGCTTGGACCTCTCTACTACAGTTTTACTGGCAGAAATACATACTTTTTTAAATTGCAAGTGTTATCATAAAAAAGAATTATGCCTCCATTTTTTATACTGAATTTCAATAAGTACAGAAGTTTTGTGTTTTATAACAGCATGTGAAAGACTGAGCTAATCAATTCACATGAATATTCCCAGGGGCCATCACATTTATAAAGTGTAAAGACTTCTGCTGCGTAGAATTATGGTTTTTTTGAAGCTTCTTCGTCTTTTAATTCATTTTCACCTATTATGACAGATTTATTACAGATCCTAATGATAACATTTAGTGTGGCTTCCAGATAAGCCTACAGTGAAAGTTGTTGCCAAGCCTTACAACTATGCTCAAATTTATTATTCTAATTAGCAGCAGGTAATTAATTGGCAACAAACAACTTCTCGAATGGATTTAGCCCCCTCTCTGAACATAACTCATCTCTAATTTTTTTCTAATACATCTATTCAAAATTATTCATAGGTACCCAATATTACCAGGGCCAGTTTCTACATTAATATAATAGACAGCAGAACTCAACTATCAGTGGAAGGATTTAGTGAAGAGCCTTAGAGAAGGCTCTTATTTATACTCAAGTCATTTAACACTATTAATTGCTTGTAAGAGCTTTGTGGATCTATGATATACTTGCACTAATTTTAGCAAAAATTTGACATATCTAGGGAGGTAGCTTAAGTGATACAGAGTACCTGTAGGGTAGCTGATTTTTAAGTGTACACACTTACTTTGAAGACCACTCAGAGTAATTGGGGTCTATGAATATTTAGCATTTTAATTGATGTGGCAAGCTAAAGGATTAGTCCAATAATTTGCACAGTATTCACTCTCCTCCTCGATTTGACTTTCTTTTCGAGTATATCAGCAACACAATCTCACAGACAAAAGAAGAGTTTAATATCTAACTGGCTGCCCAGAGAGGCTGTAGACACTCTGTCCCACAAGGTGTTCAAGACCAGGTTGGATGGGGCCCTCGCCAAACTTTCTAGTACCAGATCTGAAGATTGTGGCCCTGCACATGGCAGAGAGGTTGGAACTTGATGATGGAACTTGGGGTCCAATTCCAACCCAAGCCATTTCTATGAATTAAGACTTCAGAAAACATTAATGGAAAGGAAAGTATTTCCATGTCTTCAAAAAAAGGTAACAGGTTACCTTTTAAAGCCTGTATTATAGGGAAAGTAAAAACACTAAGCAACAGTAAACACTTTTAATAGATAAGATACAGTATGTAAATTAACTATAACTTAATTGCACCTAATTAAAAGACCAGATAAATCATTCAGTATTAAGTGCTACACCAGTGTCCTTCTCAGATCTTTATGCTCTTCTGAGAAATCCTCACTGTAAGTTGTCCCCCTAAAAATGTCTGAAAATATTATACTGTCCCAGAATTACTGGCATATTGTAGAACATAAGACATAATATAGAATCACAGACCAATTCAGTTTGACAATTAGCTTATGTAAAATTTAGGTTAAGCTTCACAGATATTAATTTTCTTAAGTAGGGCCAGGTCCTTTCCAGCCTCTGTCATCTGAAGAGATAGGCAGAAGACAAAAGAACTAGTTCAGCCTAGTTTTGTGGATTCTCACTTCGTGCCTGGTACATTTCATTGTTAAGACAACAGCTACCTCCACAAGCACATTAGATTCTGTGAACTTAAGACTGCCATAAAAGAGAAAAGCATTTCCTAGCAGAATATGGATGGAAATACTAAATAAACTCTGCCAGCAGCAAATTAACGGTAGTGTAAAGCTCTGCTTGGCTTGCTTGCAGGCAAAGCTGAACAAACAGTATGCCAGTGTTGTCACAATGATCGCCAACTAAACAGACAACTGATGATTTTCCATTTGCAATAACATTTATATTTTCAATGATTTCTGTTGCATTTGCAATGTCATTCCTGGATCAGCCTGTCTCGATTTTTAATCTTTACAGAATATGTATAACTCTGTCTATCTCACAGCGATAAATTAATAAAAAAATCAGCTAACCAAGATTTGTGTCTTTTGTTCAGCGTCTATTCGATTATTTCTCCTGCCTTAAGTGGATTCCCTTCATTCACAAGCAAATTGTTCTTTGATGAGCTGGATGAAATAGTCATCCCTTTCATCTTGAGGTGAGGTTCTGAAATAAGGAGCTATTCTCTTACTGCAGTGACAAAAGCAGAACTGACGTGGCAAGATTTTGTTCTTGTACATATGACATTCTGTGCCTTGAAAAAAACATGTTATATTTTTTCAGAATAAATGTGATACTAGAGCTGAGAGGTCTTCACTTTGTATGAAGTACGTGAGTCCATGATTTCGGACTGTATGTAACCTGATAAACACAGAACAGCATATCCTGATGGAATATCACAAGACGGCTCTACTCAGAACATTTGTACATCTTGTTTCAGGACATTAAGCCCTGAAGCATGCTGATAATCTCAAAGGGACATGGTTGTCAGCTACTTATTGCCCAAATACCAGAGTTCTAGCTCACATAAATAGCTCAGAGGTTCCTGAAACGTGTGATGGGAGAAATGTCAACAAGGCCAACAGCAGGAGAAAGAGTGCTCAGGCTGTTCATCCCTGTTCATTGTTCCCTGATGCTCAAGCTAAGCTGGTAATCACAGAAGGCAGTGCACTACTGTTTAAGAACAACATGGTCTAAAAAGAATCCTTGTAAACACCTAGCAGGGATAGAGAAATAGAAATACGAAGGAGAGAAACAACACAGGAAATAACCTGGGGTCACAGACGATGGAAATGCTCAGAAGCAATTACAAGAAAGGACTAATTTGGAAAGCCAGCCTCTTGTTGAACTTTTTTTTTTTCTCTCCGAGTGTGCCTTAATTTGTAGCTTAATAACAAACAGTACAGATTTCTTGCCTTTTTCAAAGGAATTATGACATGCATTATGAGCAGCACCATTAGCTTTTCACCTCTTGCTATTTACTCACATAAGGTCCTAACCCTACTGATTAAATAAAGCCTGTTTTACTTAATGAAGAAAGCAACAGTCATCTTACACGGAGTTATGAGATCAGTATCATTCAGGACAGTACAGAAACTTGGGGACACTCAGTCACATCTTTTCACAGCAACTCTAGCTAAAAAAAGCCAACAGCAGGCTATCCTAGAATTGCATTAGAATATTAACCCTTCAACAGACAAGCTGAAAAGATGAAAACGAGCAACAGTGTCACAAATAACGGAATAAGTTGTTAGAAATACCTTAATTAAACCTTCTCATTCAAAGAAAACATTTTCTTACCAAAAGAATCCCGCATTTAAGCATGTTTACATGCTTCCGTGGAAACAGAGAACTGAAAATTAAAACTTAAGCCACTAAATGCACTCATCTGATAGCATCAGATAATATGTTCAAAAATGGCTTAAAAATGAACTCAAAATAGTTCATTGTGGGTTCATAAGTGCTCTTTTAAGCAGCTAGACTAGAACCTCAGTGCTCTGTTGGTAACGTCTTATTTCTCATCTAAATTTCTTAATAGTTATTTCGTTCCCATTTGGTTTCAAGTTCCACATCACGTAAGAACTTATCTTTTAATACATTTTTAGAAAGAGAACACAGCTTTCTCAGCTTCTGATTTATAAAAAAAGTTAACAAGCAAAACTTTTTGGTTTGCCTTTACAGCTCTTCTCTTTACTCCACGTGTACCAAATATTCTGGTGGCTGCTGCAAAATCTGTTTCTTAGATACTTGATATCATGTTTGATATCAAATCAAGTCTCAAACTAACTTCCACAGTGGCATTAGTATACCCACATCTCCACTAGAAATCTATTTTTCTCACAGGCTTGGGCTGATCTTACTGTTACGTGCCATCGCAGGCATCCCATTATGAACTAGTCTACACAGGCCATTTTCCCCCTCCACTGAATGAGATACAAATTGTTGTACATCTTCTTGTTGAGTCCCCAAACACAAAGCCTTGAGATTTCAATTACTATTTTCTTTCCTATTACTCATTGCCTCAAGATTATCTTGTTAGCAATGCTCCAAAATTTAAGTCACAGCAAGTTGTGCCACTCATGAAATGAAACATTTTAATAAAAACAAGTATGGAGAGAGATAGCTGAAGTCTACTATTCATCATCTTCTTTCACAACCCTTCTGACTGTCCTCCATTTTACCCTTTGCCTGAGAGTTATGTCTTGCTGTATTTACCAGTAAATTACCTTGTGCAGTCTCCACTGATTTACCTTTTTTATGAAGGAAAATAGGAAAACAAGGTTACTCCATAATAGAATAAGAGGTTATTCAGTGCATTCCATTTTCAGCAGGTTCACATTCACCTGTTTCCTTTTTAATCTCAAATTTTTAGCTACTCTCTTAGAGCTTTTTTCCTAAATTTCTCCTCTTTTCCCTTCCAGTTGCCTCTCGTCCTACCCTCCTAGTTCCCTAGATATAAGCACTATTTTCATCAGTCCATACAAAATTTTGCTGGTGACTTCACCACCTACATATTTCTTCTCCTGCTTTTCATGCATTGAATTGCGTTTTCCTCTTCCCAGATACGTTTCTTTACTTTCTATGCCTTTGACAGTTGAAGCTGATGGTTAATGCTCCTGTTGGCACCAATAATTGCGTCTTCATTTAGTCATGGTACTTTTCCCACATTTTTAGTATCTACTCCTTACTAGTTATGTGTATGAAGCAGACATTCCTTACCTTCTTCTCTTTTAATCTGTGTTTATTGAATTCATACAATTCATATATATTAAATAGCTTTTCTCAAAAATCTCATTGGAAAACACATAACAGACAGTATATACAGGAGTCCTAGACTGTCAAATCTCCTCTTAAAAGGTTATTTAGCAAACCTAAACCTTCTGGTTAGCCTTCCCACAAGGACTCAGCCTACTGCTCAAGACCAGGCCACAATAAAACCAGTTAACTGTGCATGTTTAAGCTCAGGAGTTTGCATGGCATACTTTCTTTCTGTACACATTGCCTCCTTCCCAAAAAATAGATTGTTTTAGGCTCTGGCATAAAGCTAAAGCACCCTGTTTCACTTCTTTCACACTTTTTCAAATGTGTTTCAAATTCTGACTTCTCTCCCCCTTGCCTACTCTACTCTGCCCTTCCTCTACTACCATCCTCTTTCTGCTTACATGTGCTGACCAGTTGCCAGAGAGAGACCACTGAGCCAAGCAAAAGAATGAGATATCTGCACTCCATTTTCTGTACAAGGCCAGATTTGTATTTTTTGATTTACTTAAAGCTTGTGTCACCCTCCAGCCACAATAAATTTACTCAGAAGAACAAAGTGATCAAGTGGATAAACTGCTTGAATAGAAATTGCAAAATTTGGGCTCCACTCTTTGCTTTTCTACTAATACCCCAGCCATTTCCATCACCTTCTGCCAGTTTACCTTCTGCCAGACTGGCTCTCCTCTGCGTAGTTTATAGAGGATGAGACATTTCCTTGCTTTGGCACTTGAAAGTTGTGCCTAGCATTCTGATTTGGCTGCAGAGTACAGGTGCAACCACAACATGTAAGAGAAGCAGGCAAAACTACGATTTTCAAAGCAATCCTGAGAGGAGTTCTGAAGGCTACATGCCAAAGAGAGAAAGGAAACGAGTAGGTTTTTTTGTTTTTTGTTTTTTGTTTTTTTTTTTTTACCACCAGAAAGGAACTTTTAAATGAAGGACAGTAGCCAAAGAGAAGAATGCCTGAGCTTGAACAGTCTCATTAAATTCTAAAATCCAAAGCAACTGGATTCCAACACATGAAAAAGACAAGAGTTCCACAGAGTGTTCTTCAAAATGCTGAATGAGGTGAGGAAGAAGCCACAGGCTGATTTCCTGGTAAAAGTACAGATGGAAAGGGTAAGAGTCCTGTAGATTGTTCATTCCTTGGAAGTAATTCATTAGTGAGGACTTTTCACCTTGCTGCTGCTCACAGCAGCTCTGGCAATGTCAGATGCTGAAGGGGAGTAAGGGAGAGAGCAAATTGTGCTGAACAAGAGCACCGCCGCACTGGTGCCAATCTCCTTCTTCAGAAGGGAACAGATGAAAGAAATTTCATAGCATGGAGGACAGAGCCAGGTGACTTTTACAGGGTGGAAGAGAATTTTACAAATATTGAGAAAAGGAAGGCTGAAAAAGTGTCTTCTCCCCCTCTCTAAGCGAGTAGGATGAAGCAACCGACCCATTTATTCTTCATCTAGTGACAGCAGACTTTGGGTCACTGGCAGTGAATCTCTGGCACAAATGAGGTACCCATGATTCATATGGGTATACAGGCTCTATGTTCTGCAGTGCATTAAGACAGAACAATGATATTTTCTAGAAAAAAAAGCATCATTACAGTATTACTGTGCAAAAATAAGTCAATTATCCCTCCTTAATTATTTATTTAGCATTAATAAACTCTAATTGGCAACAAAAGGAACATAGGAAAAAGCTAACAAGAGGAAAAAAGTGTAGCAAATGTGAACATGGGTTTGATGTTAGTGTTTTACAGTAATATATCCCTGGTTCAATGAATTATCCCCTCACATAAGATATAAATCGATATTTTATGCAAGTACACTACTTTGTATTAAAAACAAATAAAGGGAAAGTTTAACTAAGTTATTGTCTGCTTTAATGCTTTATAATGTATTTTTTTATATATGCTTTATAATATATCTTACATTTCCTCGTAGTGGAGCAAGAAAATTTAATGTGAAAACATACCAGAACTGCAAGCAAGGAAATATTCCATACTATGATGTTCGTTACAGATGTCAGTCTTGGCTAAAACTTTCTTCACATAAATTACTGTGTTAGCAGAACTTCATGACTGATCCACGCCAAAAAAATAAAGGTCTTATTCACACAATATTCTTTCACTTTCCCTTTGCCATTCCTATTTATAAAACCAGGGTTTTCAGAGAAAGGAAAAACCTGTATATTTGTCAAATGTCTGATTAACAATCCTCCATGATGCCAGAACACATGCAGAAAATAAGGTAACTGACTTCACTGTAGAGAGAAGTAAATGCAAATAGATCCAAGGTTCTGAGAGATATCTTTGTATTACTATTTTCCAGAGTGCAAGAATAAATCTAAATTGATTTATTAAATGACTTTTGACGCTCCATAAAATTTTCACAGCATCTGCTAAATGGTTTCTCAAAGCCTATCAGTTGTCAAGTTGGGTATGCTTTTCTGTAACTGCTGTTGAGACAAGTCAGACTGGAATTGCTGAGATAACTTGACGCATCACTAAGTGCAAGGAAAAGGATGTGGAATTCAGGTTCCAGCTTTCACTCTGATTCCTGTTCCTGGAAGGACTCAAAGCCCTCAAATCCAGATACTAGATTTGAAACCATTTGATCAGAACTGTGCACTTGGGGCAGAGATTTTTCTTCTCTCCAGCATCCCCTTCCCAAATAAGTTTCATTTCTCTAAACTCATTACTAAACTGGGTTATAATGAAAAATTATTCATAGAATGAAAAATTATCCATTAAAAAAAAAAACAAAGAGATTGAACCTTTATCCTCTAATTACAGGCAGAGAAGAAATTACACAAGTCTCATTTTGGAAAAGATGATATTTAGAAATATTCCAGGAATTAATGATTTAAACAGACACATTCTTTAAAAGGCAAAGACAGATACCTGTGTTCTGTTACCAATAAATCAGACATTAAAAAAAATAAACAACCAAGAAGGAGACACGACTTCCCTCCTTCTCAGTACTATGTAAAATAAGTAAAGAAATCTAGTTCTACTGGACAACAGAAACCAAGCATCAATGAACACACTAAAGGCCAACAAAAAAACTTCAAGAATAAGTAACAGTGTAATAGAAATCCAATGCAAAACTGTAATTGTTCACCAAGATTTATTTTAAATTGTATTCTATTCCTACTGCAGGAAGAGAAAAAAAATAGAAAATCAATATTATATACTGCGATTTTACTCTATAACTGAATCAGCAAAAACAGCATTAAATATCTTTTGTCTGTATTTTGCCAGATGTGTACTGACAACAAACATAGCTGGCTTGTGTCTTGGCTTTTCTCTTCCCTCCCCACCTTTTCCCATCACCTACACCCTCCTTGACGTCTGACAAGATCTCACAAGTTTTGAAGACTTGAAATAATCCAGGCTGCACTACTCAACCCAAAAATGCAACAGAACAGGTCTTTGAAGAACAATACTGATACAAGTGTCACTGATTGTCCAGAGACTGGCGAAGGATGGGACATCATCATCTTCCTGTATTCAGGGAATATCATTTTTGTCACATTCCTGATCTACTAAATGTGGCTAGATTTTTCATCATCCCTGACCATTTTCTGAAGGTCTGGTTTATTGGTTGTCTGGGTTCAAGTTTTGCTTTTGGTAGTGTTCTGTGTTTTTTTTTTTCCTGTTTTTTTTTTTTTTTCTTAATTTGGTTGGGGTTTGGGGGGGCTTCTGGTTTCTAGTAATTTTGTATGGGTTTTCCATTTTGTTTTTGTTGTTTTGGGGTTGTTGGAGTTTTATTTAGTTAGACCATTTTTCACACACCAAACTGAACTTGCACTCATAACTATAAGCATGGACACATACAACCCATGCTACAAGGAAATAGATCCCTGAATATATTTTAAACTGCATCACCCTATCTTTAAGTTTTTTGCTGTTTTAAAAAAAGCCTCATGCAATTGACTCTGCAATAATCATTTGCCTATATATATATATATATATATATATATATATATATATATATATCTATATCCAGAGAGTTACTAAGGTATTTATCATGAAGTTTCCATGTCAGTAGCTTATATTTTCCAATTAAAAAAAATATATATCTAGGAGAAAGGATAGTTTCTGCTGCTTAAGTGAAATAAGCAGAAGTAAAACAAATACATTTGAAATCTTAAATACTCAAGTAGAAGATACAGTTCTCACCCAATCACACTCAGAACTCTTATTAATTCAACACAAAATTTGAGCTTTCAGAGAAATAAATGGAGATTTGGTGAAGTCTTACAGCACCTCATTTCACTTCAATTTATCCACAAAGATAAGGGTAAAAAAAAAAAAAAAAAAAAAAAAAGTTATCTCTGGCTTACTCCATTAGCAGCTAGAATACTCTTTAAGCACACGAAGTTCCTGCCTACTGCTTGCACAGGTGCCCAAGAGTGACAACATTCTTGGCCCCCAAGCTTCACAAGCACCCAGAAAAAAAAGGTCTGCAGAGCAGCATGACGACAAATATCAGCAGGACTTTGCTGCCTATTAGCAAAAAGTTATACTATTTCCGACATAAAAGAATGCCTGAAATCCTAACATGTCTTATGTAATCACAGTAAACTAGCTAATCTGTACCAAATTTATCTGAAGTAGGAAAACATGTCCTAACAAGCTGCAGAGATGTACACAGACCTCTGATGATAATAGGCTGTTTTCACTGTTAGAGCTCTTTGAGACATAAAACGTAACTGAGCTCCCTTCTGGTTACAAACGACTTAAGGATCTAATTTGAGCAGCAGTGCTGCTATACTCCAGCACAAGAATGACTGAAAACTATATATAGGTACAAAAAAAAGCTAATCTTACTATACCTGTAGAAAGCATGTATGATTCCTGCATTATGTTTGTGGAATATTATGCCTGTTCCAATCTATCACTTCAATCTTTCCTGTATTATCTAATGCCCAAGTGACATGTTTTCAAATGCATTTCTTTGAAGCATGAAACATGAAGTCATCCTTAGCACCTTTCCTATACAGTAACATGGGCAAGGGTTCATTTACAAACATACAGTGAGCTGAATCGGGCTGAAACAGAGTAGGAGAAGAGGTCTCATGAGAGCAGGTTTATCCAAGCTAATACAATCAGATGAGCAATCTCCCCTCAGTTTTGGTTTTGATGTGTAACCTCAGTAAGCAATTCTCAGAAAACTCTCAGCTCAGGTGTTTGTGGCAAAAGCATCAGGTACACATAATGAAAATAGTTGCAAGGTAAAACCTTGCATTGAAACACAGGGACAGCAGGAGAGATAGGTATCTTTAAAGAGAAGTCACAACCCTAAAGGGGAATTAATCACTCAAATGCCCACAAAAGATAAAAGAGGATAAACAGAATAGTGATGAAATATTGGAACATAAGAATCATAAGGATCCCTTTTATTTCTTCCACATGCAGGTTCAAGCAACTTTATGGAAACAAGATCCTGCAAGGATTTGCTAGAAGAATAAGCTGAAATCAAGTTTCCTGTGCTACAGCACTATGCATGTAATTCATATATACCCCTACACAGTGTTGAATTAAGAAGCACAGAGAGCTAAATGCTCTCCTAAATCTCAACTGAAAAAAAAAAAAAAAACATCAGAACTTTCTAAAGACTTTTGTCATTTGCTCTACATGCACACACACATTCCAATTTCATTTGTAAGCAGAACAGTATTTTAGCTGCTGGAAAGTTCACAAAGTTAATAGGATAAATATCTTGAACATACGTCTACCATTACGATGAAAGTAACAAAGCTTTGTGTTCCCATTTCTCCCCTAAGAGAAGCACAGGGCCTGGTGCATCCTACCTGGCACAAGTAAAGGCTGAGACCCTAAAGCAGCTATCAGCCAGCCTTAGTTTTTATTCCTGCTACCACAGGCCCTTGTAGCACACAAAGTCCTGGTGATGCTATGCTCTTACAAGTTTCTTCCACACGTGGTCTTCTGGCACATCTCTCAGATGTTACCCTGCTCTTCACAGTCTTTCAAGGCTGCTGCCTGGCTGGTTTAAAGGCATTTGTGTACACGGGGGAGGATCGACCCGTTCTACCCAAACTAGGGAGCTGCACCTTTTTAAGTTAAGGATCCAAATTCAAATTTTTGGGTTGCAGGATTAACTGATGATGTATGTAAATTGACATTAAAAAAAAAAGTTTAATTTGGGCATTTGCTAAGGAATATGCCTTTGCAACAGCCTGACCTACATTGAAGCAATGTTGAATCCAACGCACACGACGAAGTATAATCTTTTCTCATCACCACTACCACCCCCCTTTTTACAGCAGGGATACTGCAAAGCAGCTCACTCAGACCTTCATACTTGCCCATAAGATACTTTCTCAGAATGACTGAGGTAAGCCACTCACCAATCAGCTGAGCCATAGAGAACATTCAGGGCAACTCCAGCCTTGAACAAATCACCATCTTTCGGGGGGAAAAAAAAATTCTTGTTTTCCCTGGCAGCTGTGCACTGTCTTTTGGCCAGGGTGTTCCTGGTAATTTAGCCAAGAGCAATACAGCATCAAGTTCTCTATCCACTCACAATATAAGCACAATCCCTTCTCCTTCCACATCAGGACTGTGCCACAGGAATTTCTGGCGGACATAAGACAAATTTGTTTTTAAATGATAGAGAGGATGTAGGAGGTGAAATTGGCCTCAACTATTAGCGTTGGAAATTTCTATTAAGGGAACATTAGAAAAAAGGATGTGAAAAGGTGTTGCCTAGACATATTTTTCCATCCTGATACGTACACTGGACTAAAATGAAATGATAAAGAATAGTAGCGTACCAGCATTGACATTAGAAGCCTGAAAACTTCAGTGAAATGCTCAGGATTGTGAACCCAATATCTGTGAATGGAGAACTCTTGGTTATTGCAGATTGGATACTGTTCACTCTGTCACAGTCTCATCCTCTAAGCCTAGAAGAGAGGGCAGCACAACAACTTTCACATTTCACTGAAAATGTTATCCTTGGTAATTGGTTTTAAGTAAATTAGTTTTAAAAGTGGCTTTTTAAAAAAGTTTTTTGTTTGTTTTTGTTTTTGTTTTTTAAAAAGGAAGTTTCATTTTTCATCTATAGCAAAAAACAAATCTCTAATTTAATCATCTCTCACTGAAGTCACTGGCCCAGAATCCAAGCCCGGTGCATAAGCCAGTGCAGAGAACAACTGTTGCTATACTTTAGGTCTTGAAATATAGAAAAAGCCATCTGAACAGGTAATCAATCATTAGCTGAATTTACTGCTTCCCCAGTCTTTTCTTCTTTCTTTCCACATTTATCCCTCAAATGAATTGGATAACTTGTGCTACATCAAAAATAAGATTTACCAAAGTTGGGAAAAAATAATCTACAAATACATGAGATAGCAGCATAAGGGAAAAAAAAAAATGGAAAGAGCCTGCTGCAAGCAGGAGATGGAATTATATTTCTAAGTGAATGATTCCTCAATTCTAAGATTTATTCAAATGTGAGATCTAAGGTGAATTAGCAAACAAGTCACTCAAGCAGTAACTTCCATCAGCAGGGCTGGGAGAAAACAGACACAGTTAAAAGTTACCAGTTAGTCCTCCCTGTTAGCTATATAATTTGTGTTCTGAACTCAGAGTATTTTTTTAATAAATGGAAGAAGAGATGATAATTTTCTACTGGAAACATTTGCTTCCTGACTAGCTAGAAACCATGCATTCATAACTATGTAATATCCACTACCTTTCAATCTGTTTATTTCTTAAACTACAGATAAGGCAAGTTGTTCTTCTTCTCCTGCCTGAATATGGAAGATTAAAAAAAGTGAGCATTGCTACAGAACAAATTCACTTATTTCCCTTACATGCATTTCAGATTTCATCAACAAAGTACATTTCAAAATGCAAAGCTGATAACATTCACAATAATTTGAGACTACAGTTGTTACTGAACTGGGCACTTTTGCTGTACAGCACTTCCCAAAATGGTGCTTTCAACCATCTCACTATCCACTAAATAGCCTCAGTCTACCCTGATCCCATTTCTGGTTTTCCTCTTCTTTCCTTTTTTATTTTATGTTCTCAGCTTTCCCTTGCTTTACCCCCACTTAGTCTTTATTCTGAGCTCAAATCCCACTTTCATTCATGATAGTAGAAAAATATTTCCATCATCTTTAATTGAGCAGAATATATTTCCCTGACATGAATATTTTCTGTTTCTATTGCACTCCTAGAATAGCTTCTACAATAAAGTATCCAGAAAAAGAATGATATAGAAACCATATACCAGAAGCATAGTCTCTACACAAGCAACTTAATAAAAAGATTTTTCTTTTAAAAAAAGCAAAGAAAAAATTGCATGCCTATAGTCCTGTAGGCTTATTGCTTTAAATAAAATAACATATATATACTTCATCACACCTATTGAAATACTGTGAGGGGCAAAAAAAAAAAAAAAAAAAAAAAATCAAATCAACCAGCACTGCTAACAATCACCTTTCAGCTCAATATTAAACTCTTGTATGCATCTCACTCCATCACTCCAAGTCCCTCAGGGTTAATGCAAACTCAGAAATCCAGCCATTCACAGGCAGAAGCAAATTTAATGAGACTAGAAATGGGGTCAGGCCAGCGTATTTCTTAAGATCACTACGCTATTTGTCAGAAAGGGAAAAAGGCAAGAAACCATTTACAAAGTTGTAGCATTGTTCTGCTACCCTTCTTAAATTTGCTCGTTACGGGTTAGAGAACAAGTGATTACAAGATCCTCCCACCATCCCTAGGCAGCAGTGAACCAGATTGAGAGAGACTAGGCAATTAAGTGAGGAAGAAATTCCCAGGAAACATGAACTGAAGCAACAAATATTGTACTTAACACAATACGGTACTAGCATTTCCAGCAAATAGCTCAGAAGTCAAGTCTCAGCTTGTCATAGTAAGATCATTAAAATATCCTTAATGGAGTTATTAAAAATCAGACTGGAAGAAAACACCTCAGAAGTGTCATGGAACAGGTGATTAATCATCGTCCTCTTTTATAGCCACTGATGAAAAGGGAGTTGAGTGAACTTACACGCCAGGCAACAACTCTATAAAAATGACAGCAAGATATGGCACAGAGAAAGAACAAGCCAGCTTTCGTGAATAGAAATGTATTAATGTTTAGTAGAAGCAGCTGCTAGATAGCATTCAACATTATCAAACCTGCAATAGAATGATGCAGACACAGTATCAGGCACAACAAGGTGCATGAGGTCATACCATCCAGAGCTCTACCTAAGGATCATTAAAACAGCAGCTGGCAGGGATCTGTTAATAAGGACTTCCACTGCATTTCACCAGCTGAGGTGGAGGAAGGAAAGGTGCAGGAAGGTGAACTGCTTGCCTTAGGTCAAGGAATTAATCAGAAGTAATAACCAAGAGTGACGTATAATGCTCAATCCAAAACTAAAGTTTCAACAAACCTTACTGCCCTTCCAGAGACCAATGGCAATGCTTTATTAAAATAAAACAATAGTAAATTCAGTGAGTTTTTTGAGCTTTAGGAAGTCTTCATTATTTTGATCAGTTTTGGAGTTGCATGAGAATGTGTATTCCTATAAAGAAGACTACTACATTCTTTTTCAGTCATTTTTCTCCCATTTGGTAAGCTCAGTGACTCCAGAATGCTTCAAAGCTTGCATTTTAAAGGAGAAAGATGTCTCAGATATGCTGAGTTCAGTGTCCAGGATTGCATCTTTAATTGCCATCCAGCACTAACAAGAAAAATCCCAGCTAAATCATGTATGATAACAAAACCAATATGGCTTGACTGTTAAACTGAGAGGCAAAAGCATGGATCTTTCTTCATGCCAGCAGAATAGTAACTTCAGATTACATTATATGCATCAAATTGCCTAGAACGTTCAAGTCCTACAACTGGTTTTCAAAATGTCTGACTTCAATACCATTCTGCAAATGGGAAAACAAACATACAGTCTTTACTGTAATCTGTCAATGTTAGAATAACCCGGGAAGTAATCAAAGAGTAGATACCACAGGGTTTTTCCTTTTAAACTTTATTGTTCATAGTTAATGCTGCATAGCTTTGCTTCCCTGAAGACTTTTATAATTGGCAGCTCTTCCAAATGTGATGAGACTTGCTGACTAACAAATGCAAAGCAAATTTTTTTAAAGATACACACCAAGAACTGTAGTCAGGAGAATCCCTTGGTGCAGTTTGCAAGCTGGGTGTGAAGCATTCCTGTGCTCCTGTAGAGCAGGACAGGGACAAGCACACTTCAGGGACAGCTTCAGAATGACCTGGCCAGTGCCAGCATTACCACTTCTGGCTCGCTCTTTCCTACACTCAGGAAAACAAACTTGAGATCAGCCTCAGCCCTCAAGCACAGCACTGCTGCCAGGCACATAGCACTGCTTAGTGACTGCACCAGGCTGACTGTGAGCTGCAGGACTGCATGCTTTGGGACATACAGTGCTCTCTCAGTTCCTCCACTCTTCCTCATCTTGCATCAAGTTATCACACTGGTCTGGAACCTGCAGACCAGTGTTTCTTTCTCTTCCTTAGCCATACAATTGCTGGGAGAGGTTCCTTCCCCACTGCTAATGTATTAGGTTCAGATGCAGTTCAGGCTTAGCATTTTTTGGTGCCAGAAAGCTCAGAGACAACACAAAGCCAAGAGTGGGGCTCTTCAGCTATTCATGGCTGTAAGTATATTATAACATTATTGCTTAACAACATCTCAAAGGAGCTATTTGATTTGTCTATGGTATTTAATGAGGAAGGCTCTTCCCAAGCCTTTACAGCAAATAAGCAAGCTATGTCAAACAAGTAAGATGCCTATATACTTTAAGATGGTCCCAAAACTAAACATTTTAATGTCTTTATTTTTGTCTTGTTTTCTTTGTTTATCTTTGGATATTCATCAGGCAGATAGGGCCTTTTATCTTAATATTAAAAAAGTTTTTTCTACAGAATTCCACATTTCAAAATACGCATTCTGAAAATAATTAATTTTCTTATATGATAAAGGCTATACACTAGCAGTTTGATCTCTGCTATGCATCACGTACTCTGAAACATGTCCCTGACTCTGACAAGATTCAGGGTGAATTCTTAGTTATTAAAGATGAAAGATGATGCTTCATCATTTAATAAAAGCCTGTTCCTAACTAACACCAACCCACAAATATGACATACCAACATTTAATGAAGAAAGGTCTAGTGAGGCAAGTTGAATAGATTGTTTAAATTTGTTTATTTGTTCACACTTTAAAGTCACTCCAACTTCTCAATTACTATAATGGACAAACTCAAACTTACTTTAGGTTAAAAGCCAGAATTCTTTTGTGACTTCTAGAGTTCAACATAAAATATTATGCAGCATATCTCTGGGAAGTAATATAACATGTTTCTGCAGCATAATATACAATTAATGTAAAGCTATAGCGATAAAACTATCAGAATGAAAAGCTTAGGAAAAATCTTGAATTCTGGCAGACTTGCACACCCCCAAAATACATAAAGTACAAGTGAAACGCAATTATTTTTATTGCCTCTGAGCTAAACTGCTGACCTACACTTTAACATCCTGAATATAGGAACAAAGATATTTTACCCATGTATTCAAAGAAAAAACCTGTTGAGTTCATATTCCTCCTGAGTGCTACAAAATGATGGCAAATCAATAGGCACTACTTTGCTAACATCATCCTTTGGATCCAGTCAACCAGCAACATTTGAAAATCCTCCCTTGAAATAGCATATGGATACACAAAAGTAGCTGTGATTTAGCTTCTACCAACAAATCAAACAAACTGTACCAACAAAGCAAACAAATTTACTCTCAGTTTTATTACAGGCAGAATATAAATCACTAAAACAAAAAGTATGTTATGATAAGATAGACCTCCCTTCCTTAAGCTATTATTCCTTACTGAATTGCTATAAGGTAACCAAGTGAAATGAAAAGAACGCAAGGTCATTATGTGAGGTATCATTAATGCCATGAACTATGCTACAGCTAAATTTATTATTTATAGCTTCATTGGCAGAGCACTCTTCTCTCTTCTGTAGCATGCTGTTCATGGAGCTTACTATTAAAAAAAAAAAGTTTGCCAAAACTGTTTTCAACTCCATAGAAAGCATTATATCCTTGAATGGTTTTTCAAAATTTATAAAGCAGAAATTCATAGAGCTGTGGAAGCACACCAAAAAATATTCAACTCTCAATCTGTATCATAGATAATGTGCATTCGCTCTCTAGAGTTTCTTAGGTGTTTGTCTGAATGTTGTAGAGAGCCTTGACATGCAAGTTCCTGATGTCATCCCAATAAAAACTGATTGTAGAAAGTGTAGGATTTAAATTAGTAGGACAAGATCTGCAACAATAAGCAGCATGTAAAATATAAATAGAAAATACAGATGTTGTTTTTCACTTCACAAGGAGTGTTTATCAGGCAGGAAGTTCACTTTCATGATGTAGGGGGGAAAAGCCAGAAATACAGAGCAAGTCCTTTATTATTAGCAGCAGATACTATAGGAAGACTCAGCACTTACAGAAGATGTCTACGTAGCACAAGGACATGTAAATCACTGATTAGACAAAGCATTTAAAGCATTTGTATTAAAGCAAGATTTTGTAATGATGAACTGGAGCACAGTCTTGAAGTTGTGCATGCTTACAGTGGGTTCTTGATTCTTGAAGAGCCAACATGCTATGTTCAGATGCATATGCAAAATGGAGAGACAAGTCATATGAGGATCAGCACTAATAATAGAAATGGCTACAAAGCATAGAAGACATGCAGATACAGAGTAAGTAGAAAGTGTCTTATAACAGCTAATAAGAATTGGTAGTGCTAGAAAAAGACTAGAATGAGATAAAAAGGGAATAGTTTTACGCAGGCTAATTCACAGAAATCCCATCCCTAGGACTCACTCACTTGGGCATTTCATATTTAAGAAAAAAGATAGATGAAACAGGAAATATTTCAGTAAACTAGCATGCAACCAAAACTAGTTGCTGCCCCAAATTCACTAGGAAAGACATCTCGAGCTTAAAGTCAACAGATCACAACAAGATAAACAGATCCATAGATTGCATAGAGAATACAAGTGGCAAGAGGTCCTTGGGTAACTGAATGAGAAGGAATACACCTGTGTAATTTTGCCCAACTTTATATTATTATTATTATTTGCTTATATGACTAGATATAACTATTTCCCTGCGTTCAACTCCAAGAACTAAATCACACATTACTGGGGTAATTTTAGATACTTGGGGTAGAAGTCTGACAAACTGATATAATCTTTTCCTCCAAGTCGTGTTTGAGGTTGTAATTATTAAAAAACATGTGAATGCAATATTAAACACACGCCAAAAGACTCATCATTGTGCCTCACACCTCAAATGCAGTATTATCAAAACTATTCTTTTCAGTTGTATAGAGGCAACATGAAGTTCAAGAAGTAAAATCCAACACATAGATCTTAAAATAATTCAGTCCCTGAGCAGGTAAAAATGCATCTTGCTTTACAAAGATCATTACACTATCTTCCTTACTAGAAATTTTTTGCTAAGTACATTTTTTTCCACCTGAAGTTGTCCCTTCTATAAAAAAAATCCATTATAAATTTCTATATTTTTCATCTTAATATGCCTCTATATTCCATGAAAGCCTGCATGTTTGTTTTCTTGATTGAGGAGAAAAACCAAGTAGAATCATTGCAGTTTCCGGAGTAAAAAAAAAAAAAAAAAAAAAAAAAAAAAAAGAATTCTTGCTGCAAGTTTCAATTTTTAACTTCTGACAAATATTCTGTTAAATTAGTGATTCAGTCCAATTGTTTTTCTTCCAGTTCCCAGAATTTTTTAGCATCATTTCTATCAACAGCTCTTTGCTTATTGAGCAAGCAGCAGAGTACTTAGAGTTATGAAAGACATGGTTCCACCACTTCATGGATGGAATGCTTTGGTCCTCGAATTCTGAAGATAGCCTCAGAAGTGTTTCTTTCCCACTTGGTTACTGAAAGCCTGTGAACAATTAATCTAGAATATCCTGCAGCCTGTAACAAGATGATATTTGTAGAGTCACAGAACTCTGGGTTGAAAAGGACCACAATGATCATCTAGTTTCAACCCCCTGCTATGTGCAGAGCTCCCAACCAGCGGACCAGGCTGCCCAGAGCCACATCCAGCCTGGCCTTGAATGCCTCCAGGGATGGGGCATCCACAGCCTCCTTGGGCAACCCGTTCCAGTGTGGTCACCACCCTCTGTGTGAAATGCTTCCTCCTAACATCTAACCTAACCCCCCTGTCTCAGTTTAAAACCATTCCCCTTTGTCCTATCACTGCCCACCTTCATAAAATATTTCAGTCCACAAGATCTGCTGAGAAAATAAAGGTTTGAGTTCTCCTATGATTACAACTCTGCTACTCTGCATTGACTTACAAGGTACACACACACACATATATATATATAGAATATGTTCTTTGTTCCACTTTAAAGTTGTCTCTATAACAGGATTTATTTTTAAGTCCTTGCATGAGCCTCACTCATTCAGTATATCACAGTATCTGATAAAGTGTACAGTCTAGATGTAGTCAAGGCTTGTTTGTTTCCTTTCAGAGGGTAAGCATGCACATGCAGTGAGCAGATCTCCAGCCACCATTACTTACTGTGCAGAAACAGAAAATAACATTGTGAGAAGTTAAAGGAAAAAAAATATTTAGGGTAAAAAAAACACAACAACCAGAATGCATACTGAAAGAAATCCAGATCTCTCCAGAATTGATTGCCACTTTAACAATTGCTTAATAGTTGAGGGCATGAAAGGGGCATGAAAGTCTTAATTTATGTAACGGGACACCTAAGCAGATACTTTAGAGAAGTTCTCAGAGCACCTGCAGATACATGGTGCAATTTAAAGAGCAGAGCAAGGCTATAAATATGCATGGAGTGACCTCATTCATATTGTTCTTTCATAGATCCCAGGTCCTTAGAGAATGGAAAAAGGAAGAACATAACAAAAGGAGGAAGAACTGACTTTTGGTTAAGAACTGGGAGACAGGAAACCTGGATTCTAATTTTGGCCCTGCCACAGAAGTCCTTTACGGCAAATCGTTCTGATTTCAGGTGGATCAAATCAAGGAATTGATTTTCAGAGGTCTTAACTACATGTACCTAGAGTTCAAAGACTTGTCTGATTTCTCTGCCTCACCTTCTTCATCTGAAGCACAGTGATTAAGAAAAAGATTTCTAAATTTATCACCTAGGAGGGCTCATCTTTTTGGTCCTCAGAGCATTCACTTTTAACAAAAAACAAGATTTTAAATATTCAACATTGCCTTTGCTCCTATGCAAGCTGAAGTTATAACCCAGAGGATTATCTTTCATTTTTAAAACTGTAAGTATGTTCAGAATGTGTATTGAACAGTTCAGTAGTATTGCATTTCTGAGGCTCAGGAAGACAGACTTGCTCTGCCACTGCTATCACTTCATTTTCAAGAGTGCCTCCCAGTTTTATAGTGCAAATTTCAACATTTTTCAGCAAGATAACTTTACCTTTGTTTCACTTTCCTAATTTCCATGGAGAATCCTTCTATGTTTGAGAAGTTGTGTATTTATGGGTTTTGTTGTTTTTGTAGTTTAAGCACTAATTGTACTGAATTTCTCTCAGTTACAAGAGTGAACAGAACATATAATCCAGGAAAACAAAACCAGCATCCTATCTTGCTCTTTATTATGAGCACCTTTTTTTAGCTGAATGACTTCAGATTCAGTACTGCTAATTTTTGTTTAATATAGCAATACAGAAAGTGCAAGAAACCATAACTACCATGAAAAAAGGGTACACTGTTTTAATTCAAAGCAAAAAGGCTGATGAACTTTTATTACAAAGAAATGGAGGACAGGGACCTAAGAGAAAGACCATTTCTTTTACATAAGCATTCCCACCTGGAAAACTCACCAGCAATATGAGAAAAACAGTTCCAATAGAAAGACATGAGTAAAGAGTCAATTTTCAGAAGCTAAACTGAAACACCTGGGGACAAGTATACAAGAGTACTTACTTAATGATCTCATATGTACAGTTGTCCTGCTGTGCCATGCACTCCCCCAGAGCATAGCACTTGCTGCTGTATGAGACTTTTCCCACATAACTTGCAATAAGATACAGCGAAGAGTCAATGCAAGGTGCATATTTTTTTAAACATAGTGTAGTGGAGTCCTCCTGCTTCCCTGCACCCAGCAGAACTGACTTGCAGGCAGGTTCCCTTTTCAGCAGTTTCTAGCCTACAGATTCAGAACTTTCAGAACTTTTCAGTTCTGTGCTGTTACATGTAAGCACCTTATGCACTGTTACTTCTCCACATTTCCAGTCACTAACATGGGCAGCCTGCAGCTAATATCCTCATTTACTCACAAGAAAAGTTTGCCACCATCAACTTGGATCAGCCCTTGACATTCACAGGTCTTACTGCTTTCAGTAAGTTTCATCTAGTTTTCTTCAAGAGGCTTCACTGGTCCATTTTGCAATGGAAGTTTTTGCACAGCAGTTGGTCTACTCTTAAACTACAATTCAATTTCCAGAAGCAATTAGTTACTACTAAGAAATTAACGTAGATATCTAGCACCTTATCTGATGAGAGCATTTCCAAGTGCAAGTCATTAATCTGATGGCACTGCTGTGCACCACTGATGCAATATTCCACAGCTTCATCCCATGGAATAAAAATTAAAACTAATGAATGACAATATACCTCATTTCTGTTTGTTCCAGTCCAGTTTACCCAGGATTTCTAGGACTCACTGGTTTCCAATGCATAGAATCCAATATATGGTACTGATTTACTTCGTATCTGAGATCCCCAAACTGTTTTCCTCCACCCAACATTTCTTCTAGAAGACAGCGTACTCAAATTGTCTTTCTGCAACTGTAAGCCCAGTGGTGTTATCAAAATATCTGCTAGAAGATTCAGATAGTGAAAAACAGAGAAACACCAAAATTCTTTGAGAAAAAAAGACCTGTATTCTGAGAACGCACGTCAGCAGCCAGTTGACTTCAGGAAAGAAAATTTGACCTGATGACAACTAAGAAAAATAATGAAGTTTCAATCCTTCCTGCTTCTGATTTTACCCCTGTATTCAGCAGCCCATAAAATCAATTACGCTACATATCAAGACCGTAGCTCAATGAAAACACAGAATGATTGTATTCATTAACCATTTTTCCCTTCCCATGAAGCCTCCATTATCACAGATGTGAAACTATGCTACCGATACTAGCTGTCAACCTGGAGCCAGATTCTAAAACCCAATTGATTAATAGAGCCACCAGTACTTCCAGTCACCCAAGGAGACAGGCAAGATTCTACTGAAACTTTAATGTCAGTATCACAGCTACAAGTAGAGGAAGTGAATGAGGTTCAGTAAATTTATATTTATAATTCTCAGTAGTCTTCAGAGTAGAGGGAGTGCTAGAGATTTCCATCATGACAAAGAACCAATCCAGTAAACTATCATTGCTGTACCACAAACAAGCTCACCCATTTAAAACAGTAACTGCATGTTTACTGTCATGATTTACCAGGGAGAACGTAAACACATTTCTTGAATGTGTTTAAAAATGAGTCTTTTATTCAGCTTTGGATCCTAAGTAAAAAGTAGCAGCATTTAGTCACTTAAGTCTGTGTGAAAAGAGTTCCACTTACCGCTGAACAGGTAAAGGAAGGGAATCTAAGTGGTCCTCACCCTTAAAAGCCATATTTATCCCCTTATGTATTCTTCTCCATAGGTCACAATCTAGAAAGAAAAAAGTCATTTAGTAAGCCTCAGAAAACTCAGGCCTCTTCAGTCCATCATAGCATGGTATTCTCTAATACTTTGCGGAGTTAACGCATCAGAAAAGATTCAGAAGACTTTTTTCGTAAGGATACCACACAACTTCAGTGAATAACCAGAGCCAGTAAGTCCACTAGGCACTGGGCTACCCGATCTAGTGCCTGATCTAGCAGGTGGCAATCCTGCCTGCAGCAGGGCATGAGAACTAGATAATCTTTCCAACCCATGACATCGAATGATTTCACTGCATAAGAAATACAGGGTTCTGTATGTTAACAAACCTCTTAGACAACTATGCAGGTCAGAGGCACCTGGACTGAACATTTTGCTGAGTCTGTACCACTATTACTTAGCCTTGTTTTTAAGCCATGTTGTATTAACTAAAATTTCTTCTCAGTGCAAGATTAATTCTTCAGGCTATCACGAGAAAGAGAGCTTAAAGCAAGTGCACTGTCACATGATTTTGAAATCTTATAACATTACATTTACAGAAAGATTATTGTTATCCAAGTAATACAAGCATTAGTTCATAGAATCATAGAATTGCTCAGGTTGGAAAAGACCTTCAAAATAATCAAGTCCAACCGCTAAAAAAGATCCTTCTTCATTAAGTAATTTCATTTTCCTATTAGCTCAAAATGCTGTACACATCTTTCTCCATGTTTTGCCTGAGAAGAATCCTCCAAATATCATTGTACAGGAAAAAGTAAGAAAGTACCAAGGAAGTGGGAACCATCTCCCTCCCACAACCTCTTCTAAGAAAAAACACACACACACCCATCTTACATTAGGGCATTATCCATTATAAATCAATGAATATTTTGAACAGAAACCAGATGCTTTAGTCTACAGAAATAATGTAGCAATTCCCACTCATCCACAGGGATGGAGGAACAGCTAATGCAAAATATTTTAAGGAAGAGATTAATCCATGACTCAAGAAGAATGAGGAGATAAAAGAATTTGGAGGAGGCAGGAAGAGTGGAGAAAACAATGTTTTCTTAGATGAGAAGAAAAACCTGAGATGAATAAATCTCATTCAGAGAAAATACTTGAAGCGGGAAGTTAATGTTGTATCTGTCACCAGCTAAGGGAGAATGTTTTTTTTTTTTGATGCAACCACTTGTGAAATTCTGCCATTTTGTATTGTCTACTTCCTGCAAGCTGAGTCAGTCAGTATACAAGAATTTTGCCACTCCAAATTGCTCTTAATGGATGCTGAGATAAGTCTTCAGCATCCTTCCTATCCACTTGATCTTATTGCTAATGCATGTCCCCTAATACATAGGGTTATTAGAACCAAAATAACGTGTTCTACATGCTACATGCTCAGCTCACTCCTAGCTCCAAATTACTTGAGTAATGTTGTCTCTGTCCTACCACCTCAAATCTTCCCAGAAGTACAAAAGCAATTCTAGCACATATTTCAGTACACTCTTTTAATTAGTTGCACGTGAGAAAAACGTGCTTTGTCTTCTTTAAAAGGCGATTTCAGAAATGAAAAACTATTTTTTTTAAATTACAAGTGTATAATATTTGATAAACTATACCTGAATTATTACATATTCAAGTATGAAAATATTAGTATGCGTCTTCCTGCTCCCATGACACTCCACAATCAGAAAACCAGGCTTGTTTGTTGGTCCTTGCTTTTTTTTTTTTTTAATCATTTTTCATGTGATGTACAAGCAGCTCTAGCAATTGAAAAAAAGTTTTTTTTTTTCCTCTATTAGTGTGCATATATATATATATATATATATATATATATATATATATATATATATATATATATATATATATATATATATTTTAGTCTTTGTCAAATAGACTTAAGAATATCAAATGCAAATAACCACAGAATCAGTTTTACTGTAAATAGCTGATGGGTGCTATCTCCACTTGGGGACAGGACAATCAAAGATAAACATATCTGTATAAAATCTTAATCTCTGGGATGAATTTTCCTACCATGTAAAGAACCAGGAAGTATTCTTTCAGTCTGCAGAAATAGGCTTGATGGATTCTGATCATCTCCTGTTCAGCATCAGGTGCAGGACTCACCAACTTCTACAAAATGAAGAGCTCCTCAACAAGCTGAAGCTGTTTCACCATTAGCTGAGCCCACTAGTAGTATACTCATACATACACATCAGAGCATCTGATGTATTCTATTACTTACAAACAGTGACACCATACGCAGATAAATTAGATTACTGCATCTCACTGTTCTCTGTAAATTAGAAACATGACAAAAATGCAGCTTTTTCTTGCTTTTAAATGTTGCCTGTCTACAAAACACATACACATATTACAGCTAAGAGTCTTTAAAAAGATAACCAACTCCTACTTGGAGGTCATTCATGTTGCAGAAACAACAAAATACCTCACCCATATCTTAACCTGTCTCAAAATCATGATTAGAATTCAGCTCAAGATTTTCAGCCCGAGCTGGAGTGTACATAAATGTTACATATACTGCATATATGTATAACATGCACGGATAAGAATAAATTTATCTACCCCGTAGATACTCACGATAAGCATTAGCAGAAGCTATGTCTTCTTTCGTCAGCTTTCAGTGAATGCTGGATCAGGCCCGCAGCTGGCCAGACATGCTGCCTAGGCAAATGTACCAAAAATAACACTGCCTCTGATTTGCAATACTGGTCATTTTGATACAAGTTTGAGTAGCACCCTTGTGCTGAAATAATAATAAAAAAAAAAAACTTATTCCTGGACTTAAATAAGGCCAACTTTTAATAGCTTCCATAGGATTTTACATAAATGTCTCTATATACGGTTGCATCATCATCATAAATAAGCTATGATCATGTTTAATTCTCCTGGTAGATAGCAGTGTGCACACAGAATTAGATGTATTCAAGACAGACTCTCTTCATGTCCTTCATCTTTCTCTTTGTCCTGTCAACACCGAATTAGTTTTTAAAATGTTATTTCCTTACATTTAATTAGATGTAGATAAGACAACCACAAACCACATTTTATTCCCACTGAAGCTAGCCAAAAGCTTCTTTCAGAAAACTACCACAAAAAAAAAAAAAAAAAGCAGCTTCTTTCAGAAAATAAAACCTCACCTTGCAACAGCATATGAGGACTGCTCACAGAAAGAGCAGTGAGAATAGAAAACTACATTCATGGCACAAAAAAAAAAGCCACTAAGAAGAGGTAACTTGCTCATACACGTGCATCATATCTTGGTGCTACAACTTAAAGCCTATCTATACATTAAAGGAGGAGACTCAACCCAACAGAAACCAGGCTTTCCCAGCACAGCAGTGCATCGAGCTGCTGGCTCCAGAAGACTGGATTCCTTCTGCATTACAAGAACTCCCTTCTGGGATCCTCTTCTTCCTCAAGGCTGTTTTAGTATGAGAGCAGCTTCTGAAGCACAAGATGGCTTCTAGCGCCCCAAGAAAGACATTATTTCTTCAGGGAAAACAGAATCAATCTTGTCATATCTCCCAGTTTAACTTATTTCTCCATCCCTCAGTGTAACTTATGGAATTAGTTAAGAAATAAGGAGGATCTTAGTTCTGTTCCTCTTAAATAAATTTGTCTGAAAACATCACAGTAACAGCACATATTCAAGGTGAAATAAGTGTGACTTATTAACTCCTACTACTGGTCATCTTAAGGAAGCTCTGAATAATTAAGTTCTGGCTGTCACACAATTAAATTCACATTTTGAACTCATTCACTGCTCGCACGTCCATCCTTGTAAAAGCTTAAATCAAAAGGCAAATCCATGAACTTTTTGCCGTCCCACATCTAATACCCTAACATCACAATTTCAACAGTAACATCTTAAAGTAAGGTCAATGAAGAACATCATTTCTCTTTCTGAGGGACAGAAAACCATGTATCTAGCATGCAATTATTAGTAATCATCAGAATTAGAACAGCGTGTTACCTGCGAGTAGCACGGTCAGCCTGAGAACAAGTCATTAGCCAGAAGTCATTTTAGACTATACCTCATTTGATTAATATTAACAGTTCCTGTCCATATTAAGTGCACGGTATCTGTTCTGCCAAACAGAGTCTGTCCTTATTTTACAATTCTGGGTGTCTGGGAATCATTAGTTATTATTATTATTCTGGTACATGGAGTAACTGTTAATGGAATGTCACAAATCATATTAAGAGCATAATTTTGACAATATTTATGTGATCAGCTGGAAAGTAAACACATACACCGTGTCCTTCAGCAACATGCCTGCTTCATCCAAAACTTTTCATATTAGCCATTTGAGGACTCAGGATCCTGTGGTAATTTTGTATTTTAACAGATTTTTACTGGCATGAATTATAATAGTAAAAGTCAACTCAATATTAAGCTGGGTGTCACAAATCTAAGAAGCCATAAAACCAAAAGCAAGAAGTAATGAAAAGTCCTTCTAACTATGCATTAAATTGGGTTCTATTAGCATGGGACCACATATACAAATGTATGTACCACAGTTCCAGAGAGCAAAGTTCAAACCAGAAGAGTGAGGGTTAACAAGTGCTACCTGCAGCATTCATTCAAGTTAACTGTTCACGCAGAACCAATAATCAAACGTGAAGCAGCGCTGAGTAGTTAATTAACGTTTGATGTTCCCCATCTTCCTATTGTTTTACAGAGAAGATCTCATTTCAGACAATTATGTTCATCTTTGACAGGATCCACTATGCATATGTATGTAAATAACAACTCAAACTGAAATCTGTGTGAATTTTCTATTTTGGATTTCTCATCTTAGCCATACTGTACAGATACACCTCAGAAACTCAAAACAGCAGAAAAAGAGAGCTGGACAGAATCTACCCACGTTGAAGATCACACTGAAAACTACAGAACGGTTACCTCATTTTGGAGATCATAAGTTAGCCCAAGAGCAACCCTGCCAACTGACAAGAATCAAAGGAATGAAATTTAAAAAAACTTAAGCTTGTCTCCTAGGATTGAGTCTCGTTCATCTTCACATAAAGTTTGAGATTCCTTCAATCACTTCCTGGTTTTAGAACCTGCAGAATGTTCTCCTTGCACAAACAAGATTTTTTGTGATCACCACAATGCAAAAATCTGCTTTGAAAGCAAGAGGTATGAGCTTGTTCATTCAATATCTATATTTTAGCAAGTGAATTGCGTGGAGATTCACTAAGTGGGATACCTGCAATACAACCAGAAGATCTGATTGCACTGGGAAGGAAAGCAGAGTCCCATGTTACCCAGATAATTCAGCACTATCTATGACCAAGTGTTCATATAACCAGAGATCAGGAATGGGAGAGATCTCCAATACTGTTAGCTCTTTCACCAAAGCATACTATTTTCCTTACAACACATCTTTCACAAGTTTTCCCATTTAGACACAAAATCTTAAGAAAGATGGAATTTACATCACTGCGTACTGCATTATAAAATATTTAAAATAAAGAGATAGAAAAGGGCATAACAGATTCTCAATTGCCTTCCCACCCGCCACTCCCCACCAAAAGTTATTTTGGGCAAAAAGCCACTGAGCTCATCACTTAGTTAGCTTTTTTTTTTTTTTAATCTTCTCAGTGAAAGTCTTTAAAATCTCCCATTCTGTAAGTGGCACACCAATTTATATAGATGGCAGTATTATGGGAGCAAACTGATTAGCGGTCACATTCCTAGCAATTTGCATTTTAGAGGCAGTTTGGCTGGAAAAGAATCTGCTTTTGAGGTTCAGAAACTGAATAATAGGTGGCAAGTTGGTGCACTCCAGAGCTATATTTTATCTTTTATGGAATGCAGAATAATCACCACATAAAAATGTTTATCGGTTCTAAAAGGCAGCATTAATGCTGCTTACTGCCATAAAATGCTGAGAGGTACAGATCCTCTGCATTCACATTTCCCTTGCTTTTTGGCAGACTGTGAGTTTCCCCTCCTGTTTTAACCAAGGGAAAAAACAGCTTGATATCACCTGCATCAAAGCAAACCTCAATCCAACCACTCACAGTAGAGGCATCCCTGCTTGGCAACAGTCTCTTGTTTTCCAAGATTTTTTCTGAAAATAGATGCTCAGTTTGGTGGCCCAGTTTGTCTCCTCACTGGATCACCATGGCAACACCTGCCCCCCCACCCCCCAGCCACTATGTGAGGGTTTTCCCTCAGGTGTCCAGCTGTCAGACGAAGAATAACCTTTATTTTTCTTTTTTTTCCTCCTCCATGACTAGACATAAGCTGAAGAAGCAACTGTAAATGGCTGGTGGATGCACACGGCCTGCAGGCTGCACCATCACCACAGGCCACTGGCCAGGGAGTTCCCACCCTTTTCCCAACACCTGAGTTACAGGCCAGAGGGATCTGTCAGTATGAACAAGTGGAATTCCCTGGCTTTTACCCTTGACAGTAGTCAGATGCAAACGCATTCCAGCATAAAGGCCTACTGATCTCACCTCTCTCATTCTCCTGGAGGTGGGACCTTGTCTCCTCCCCAATCTATTCTCATGGAAAGGGCAGAAATAAAAGGGCTGTTATGTCAGAACACCACTGCATAGAGCACAGAATGCAATCAAAGGCGATTTTTGCACAGCCTAATCAGTGGCAAGAGAAGAACAATATGCCATTAGAGCAGCAGACTGCAAACAGATTTCAAAGGGGGATCAGTACACGAAGCTGAGCAAGTGGCCTGCAGCTGGGCTCAGCACCTTGTAGGACAGCTGACAGCAACAGGGAGTGTAGAACTAAACCTAGGCAAGCTTGTGGCACAGGTATGTGCAAGACAGCAGTGAGCTGCAAAAGCACTAACACCTAAAGAAAGCCACAACGAAAGATTTCTTTGTACATCTCCTCCATGATTTTTCAGTAGATCGTCAGGCAAAGAAGTTCTTAGATGTTGCTTTAAGTGGGAAGTGCGTTTATTTACCCCCCCCTTCTTACAACTCTGTTAAGTTACTTTAAAATTGAAACTCTAGTACATAAACTGATGTTTTTTTCATCAAGTTCCTTGATCCCCCTATTGAATGTGTCAGACTTGGACAATGACTCTACTTACTCCATGGCCTCACCTCACTCAAGCAAAGTTCTACTTCCATGTGTTGTCTTTGCTTCTCAGAAGAAATGTCTACAGAGTACAGCAGTTTTACTGTTATTTGTAAGCATGTGCTTTTAGGTAGGAGGCTATTCCCCCTACAAACACCAAAAGAGTCCCAATTAAGCTTGAAATGAGAAGAGAGAAAATAAAGCCATCTCTCTCTTCAGGAAGGAAATGATGCAACAGAAATTAAGTGACTTAATTGAAGCCAAATATTACACAATCCAATCTTGTAGTTTTGTACCAGGAGAATATGATAACCCAGTATTTAACAGCTTCAATAAAAGGAAAAGAATAAGGACATGTAAAAGTAACTTGCCTGCTGCAAGGAAAGAGGACAATAACACCTGCACATCTCTGTCTAAAATCCATTTTCTGTAAAAAAAAAAGGATTTCATCTTTCTTAATATCCATTTCAGTTAGCCGACAGGAAGTCTGAAAGACATTTTTTACTTATATTGATATTCTCCTACTGAAAAAAAAATCTCTCTCTGACATTTTAAACAGAGATGAGCAAAACAATATTATTAATTCAGGTCACAACCCACACTTCCAGAGTATTTATTGGAAGTATTACAAGGCATTACATGGTAAACAATGGTGGTATTTTCACAATATTTGCCAGCAACCATTAAGTTTCTCTGTTTTGCAGAGTTAATATCCAATAGCTTTTGTTGACACAACTCCGAAAATCTTAAAGCCAACTTTAGTCTGATAAATGCACATTTACCTACAAGTTAAATGCAGAAATCTAATACCACCTCTCTTCAGTTATCAAGCAGTCTCTATTTTAATTATCAACAAACTTCTTACTTCTATCGCTAACAGACACCATCTAGTTTTCTTCTACATATTGGGTAAGAGAAACAAAAGGACATTAGAGATCTATGGAAAAATTAACATGGAAGAAAAACGGAGTTATTTTAACAGAACACAGAACCAGGGAAGCCAACTTAATGGCGAGTGTGTGAACCTGTATCAGACTTCATGCTAATTGCCTTAAAGAATCTCCTCTCTAGCAGACTAATCCACTAGAGTAACACAAAATTCTTCCTGAATGTCCATTTCCAAAAGTCTGGTGTTGACCATTTCAGTGGAAACACGCCAAAACTTAGCTGAGATTAATCCACTGATCTAAAACTTCAGTCGTGTCTCATTTCTATTGTTACATGCAATATATGCGAGCAGACTATCTCCCGTTTACAAGAAGAGGACAGATATTGCAAAGCAAACTCCAAAATCTCTCCAGAAAGGTCATTTCACCAACACTAACCTGTTCACCTACTACAGAGACTTTATAAGTTTTTATGCCTCCATTTTTCATGATATGTCCCCCCACACAACTCTACTCACTTCCAAAAACCCATCATCTCCTACTACTACCAATACCAGTAATCAGTCTCATCAGTAAAATTGATATGTTCCTAACCTTTCATGAGGATAGAGCATATATTCCATCCACAAATATGCCTGTTATTTTTCCTTTCCAGAGTTCATAAAGCCTAAAGAATCTATCAACAAATCCACATTTACATCATCTGGACCTCAAAACTGCCTGCACCAAATTACTCTTACATTATGCCAGTACATATCTGAGGGCCAGGCATGTGAAGTAACTTACCGAGTATTGCCAATAGGCATTTCCTCATGTGCTAATGTCATGGCATCCAAGAAGAGGGAGGATCTGCTGTCTGAATAGTCTAGGAGGCAATTCAGTCCCCACCAGCAGTAGATAATGAACATATCCATTTACATTTAAATACAAATTATTTGGGCAAGACTCAAGACAGAAGCTTCAGAGACACTGTGCGTGACCTGTTTCAGTCAGGGCCTATATGAAAGAAGATTTTTGAAACTATGTGCTCTCTACATTCACTACCATGACTTTGATGTCACATATCAATTTGAAACTTGTGTGGATGGACCAGCTTTGATAGCTTGTCATCACATACCTCAGTGAAAAACCCTCCCCAGAAGTTCAATCAATGCCCACATAGCAGTCCCAAATACTGAAAGTTATTTCTTAAGATCAACAGCTATGACCAGCAACATGTACATACAAGCAAGAAAAGGGACATCAGTGAACTGGAGGAAAAAACTTGAATTACTGCAGTGTTAAATGTAAATCAGTTCTGAGACCCAGCCACCTAATTGTCCATTAAGATATCAAAACAGATGCTTCTTTTAATTTTATAGTCTTCTAAAAGGGAACCCAAGAAAATGCTGAGCATTACTCATAGTGGATCTACAGGATGGAGCTTTTGACTCATGACTCATCCAATATAAGTGAAAGCAGTTCATAAGCAGAATCTGAAAAGTTTCAAAGCACAAGATGAATATACCTTTAAATAAACCATTTCAGTAAAAAGGAAAAAAAAATCATTTACAGGAAGCAGAGGACAGTAGTTACAGCTAAGGAATGAAAATAAGGAAGTCATCCTGCTTTCTACAATAAGGTTTGTCACCAGCTTTGGTGGTGACATGTAAGATGACAATAAAAGAGAGAAAAGTCAAATCTCAGAAGGGAAGTGCCACTTGTTCCCATGCACTCACATCAACTCAGAAACAAGTAAGCACAGAATGGATGGCGTCAGAATCCATGTTGGTAAACTGCATAAAAGGAACACACTTCCTAGTAACAGAAGTTAAAGTTACCCCTAATTTATAAAAAAAAAAAAGAAAAAAAAATCAACATCTTGTACCTCAGGACAGTTGCTACCTACATTGCTTCCTCCTCTTCAAATAAGATTGAAATTAGACATTCCGATTCTAGATGAATCTTCTAGGATGTCAGAGAACAGACCAGGAGAACCAGAGGTGAGCTTTAGGCCAGGAGAAATCAATAAGAAAGGCAAACACATTGAAATACCCAATAGCCCTGACGGTAATTTCAGTGGCAAAATAAATCCAAAATATATGGTATATTTAGAGGTTAAGATCTTGCTAAAATTGCATGTGCAAAACACAAATTTCTGCAAATAATTATCAGGTCATATACTCATAAAAGTCAAGAGAAGCTATTTTATTACTTGTTCATCTTATTTACAGAATAGAGACAATATTAGTCAGCACAAGTAGCTATTTGCAAGCATGAAGTCTTCAATCAGCGAGGAAGGAATGTAATTAAAATGAGGAAAATCCAAAACACAGTTATACCTACCAATCATGTCATCTAAATTGTACTATTTTCTTCACTAAAAATAAAGCTTTGAAACAAAGATGCCATATTTTATGCAAGTTCTTGATTACCTTTCTGCCGAGGGAGCATGTAATTTACAAGAAAGAGGACTTAAAGCTTTAAGTGCCTCTGACTTAATTCAGCATGCTGTATTGATGGTCCCATTTAGATGATTCCATTTTAGGCCCCTCTAACGCATTAAAGGCATGACTTACTCACATCCATTTGGCTAATGATCCCCTACTGCTCTAAAGTAAATGACAGCTATTTACAGTAAATTATTCAATTAGATAGAGGGAAGTGCAGCATTCATTTTATATTGTTTGACATGGCAAAACAGAAGTGTGCAAGAAGGCAGGTGGGGCATTTTAATCTTTCAGAATCAATTGTTTAATCCATAGCAAGAAAATGCACTCTGCAATACTCATCACCGTCATGATGTTATTGTAAACATTCTAAGAGACACTGATTTTGCAACTCCGGATAATACAATTCTGCCCACTTCAGAAGTCAGTCGTCACACCACATAAGGAGTGCCATTAGGCAGCATCTTGTAGAACTGCTTTCTTTGTAAGCACAATTTCAAGTTGCACAAAATGAGATTTTTCTTTCTTTAAACACATGCCATCTGGCACCTAGGAAATGAAATTTCTTTTAAAAAAGAAAAAAAAAAAAAGATCTGGGGAATCTGCAGTCCTGACTCTCAACTAATTGTAATGGGATTTATACTACTAAGTGTCTACCTTACTTTCAGAGAGAGGACTAAATCTCCCAAGACGTTTGGGCAGAGGGATAAGTTTTTCTACCTTGGATTACAGGGAAGGGACAGCTCAGATGCCCTCACAAAATAAGGAAAGGGATTCAGAAAATTAATCAAATAAAGGACATGATTGTTAATTCTCCTTATTGTGGGTATGAGCACAAAGTCCAAGGCATAAGTAAGGCTCCTGTGCCTCAAGGCTGCCAGTGACCATCTCTGCACAGCTCCCACATTGCTAGCATTTAAAAGAGAGGGGGGAAGTGAAAAGGCATCGTGCCTGAGCCCACCCAGCTCACTCATCTTTGGAGTTTATCTCATGTGAATCTGGACCACTGCAGAACGAGTATCAGGCACCCCAAATAGAAGAACATTGGCTACCTTGCCAAGGCATTTAATTTTCCTTAGGCAGAGGGCCAAATTCAGCAGACACAGATCCTACTAATTTTAATGGAAGTTACACTTGCCTATGCCAGCAAGTGAAGCTCGCCCCAGGGACTGTGAGCATCACACTACAGAAAATACAGCTGTAGCCAGCTTTGTAGATTCAAAGTATGCATTTGAATGGCTACAGAATTGACTACTTAGCTTTCCTTTGCTTCATCACCTCTAAAGCTGCTGGCACAATGTAATGCCTCCTGCTCTTCATATGAGCACATGCTTCTCCAGGAGAAAAGGATACCAGCCTGGAAAGGGCAATGGACTTAGGCACAGACTCTGTTTATTGCCACAGGACTACCGGGAATTTAGCTGATGTTTGGTACCACCTATGCAAAAGATTTTTCAGAAGACCTCCTACACACAGTTCTCGAATTCTTGAGGAAGGTCTGCTTTTCAATGGCCCCAGGGACTATTGTCTGCAATCATACTTATTTTGATAGCTACTTTCCCCTTCTTATGAAGTATTTATCACTTTTTAAGTCCCAGCTCCTTCAGAGCAAAATATATTTTTATCAACTATTAGTTGAAATCTTTAGTGGCTTTAAACAACAGATTCTATGTCAATTCATACCAAGCACACCCATTCCATTACTCACAGAAACTCAGAATTCCTCTCTATTTGAAGGACTTTTTAAGGGATGTTGTAATACAAATTAGTTTAGTAAAAATTCTAGGCCTTAGCAACTTGTACTGTGGTCCTTCAGTCTCCAGATTGGACAACTCTGCTTTACCTACACGTTCCCTGCTCCCCCTCCTGCTCTCTAAACAGACTAAACAGAGTTATATCTGCTGACATTCTTCCTCTGCACAAGTGGCCCAGGCTTGCATTCTTGAAGTATGTGATGATCCTCTGAAAAGTTCCACAATTACTTTTGGCTGAAAAATTACCTGTCTGAAAGGCACTGAGTTAAGCCAGATTGCAAGCCAAATTCTTCATCTCCTAAGAAATTCAGAGTAGTAAAATGATAGCATAGCCCTTGAAATCACCCAGAAAGAAAAGATAAACAAAAAACAAATAAATAATGTGAACCTGAATCCACATTTTATTATTAGGTGAAGAGAAGTTGTCTATTTTAGTGAATTAAACTTTAAAAACATTTCTATAATGCTGAAATCCCCTGGACAGCCTAATAGCAAGCCCAGAGCAACTGAGACATTCAAGGTACATTGCCAACAAAGCTGCTACCCATCATAGCTATACTGAGCAGGATTAAAAATGAAATATTGAGTGTACAAAATAGCATACATATTTCGGAACAGTTGTTCAGCATAGGCTGCTTTGAGTGACCACAGCCAGAAGAAATGAAGTGGAGAGGGCTGGAGGAATCAGTTTTTCCCCTGGTTCTTTGCAGACAAGTCCTTCCCCAGAAGCAGGCTGTCGTGGGGTGCAGAGGTCCCATGCAGTTGGTGGGAGTGTAACCCTAGAATGGAGCTGGTGTGGTTGCCAAGAAAATCTAAGTGTAACTTGCAGAAGGAACAGCTTAGACTAGGATGAGTCGCTTGACATCACCCTTTCAAAGGGCACAGAGAGGAATATTGAGGCATGGGGACTCGCAGCTCCTGTGTTCCCATCTCATTTGCTACCATTCCCCGCTGTCTCAATCACACAGAAGTTTCACCAAAACTAACACATTAACGGCTCCAAATAGATTTGATTCACAAGCAGCATTTCCAAAACACTTGGACACCCCTTGCTAAGAGGCAGAACAGAGTACAATTATAGAAAAAAACACAGTGCAGTTTCTCTCCACCTTATACAGGTGCCCTGCATTCTCATTCATATAACGATTAACAGACATTAAAGGTCAGGCATACACATCAGCTAGAAAATGACATGATGTTTAGTGAGCCTAAACCTGCTCCCATAACATCAAGCTTTGTTTGAGAGGTTCTCTCTCAAACAAACCCCTTGACATTGTTTTCTAGCTAGAGTAATATTTAGCTAAATAAAGGAACAGGCAACGTTTCCATAAAGCATTGGGTATGCCATCCCATAATGGTCCCTCTCCCTCATTTCATAATTCATACATGTTTATCTAAAGTATACGCACAGCATTTTTAATAGCACCAAGCATGAAGTAGAACCACTCCCTGAGGTTTTCCAGGTCTCCCACAATGTCAGGAGCTGCTTAATACATCTGTGAAAGCAGAAAGCTAGCTTTTTCTTCTTTCTAAATTAAAAAAAGAACAATTCTTTCTTCCTCAGCAGCCAGAGGTCACTTTCTGGCATTTTCTCCTCAGAAGTCCTATGAATATTCACCTCTGTCATATGCTTAGGAGTGAGGAATGGGAAGAGAAGCAAGCACAGTCAAACAAAAGGATGCAAGAAAGCAAATATGAAAGAAAAATCTGCTCTGGGGAGGTACTTGCATTGAAAACAACCATGACTTTATTTATATATTAAAAAAAAAAAAAAAAGACACAAGTCTCCTCGCACCACGAACTTCCAGATTTAGTTGTCAATCTGTTGGAGACAGTAAGTCCCTGGTACAGAGCAGTGCTTCAGCAATGGTAAGAGCACATTTCAGACAGTACTACGCAGTACATTACTCATCCTTAAACAAGGAAAATCCATTTTTCTCTTGAAAAATCAACATGATAATTTGTTGGTTTTTTTTTAAATCTCTAACTTTCTCTTCATTTAATGATGTTTCCAGAAGTGCTTAAAATCAAGCATACTTGGAGAAGTTACAAAATCTTGCATAAGGGCTCAATTTCCTATAAGTAAATACCCAATTTTCTGTAGTTCTAATCAGTACTGCTTTCTATGTCATCCCTGTTAGCTGGCATCCTCCAGTGCATTTCTGTGACTGCTGTATATTCATTCCTACTTATTGTTTTAGAAGAAATCTATCTTTAAAAGAAATCTATTAACTCATTTTGTAACTTCGAAGTGGGATTGAAGTGGGAATCCCGGCAGAGTAAATAAGACACCAATATTTATACCTCAGAAGGTAGAAGGATAGCAGAACTTTTAAAGGGAAATTCCATTTTTGTTCAAAACCAACTGAAACACAGGGATGTTTATTCCAAAAGCCTTCTACCAGTGGAGGAATGTCATACAAAGCAATGCATGTAGAAGCTCTAAACTGGCAGTGACCAACCTATCTTCCAAACATCAGACACTCTAACCCTACAGATACCATTCTGAAACACTTAGCTGAGGTGCCAAACTAATTAATGTGGTGCTTTAGCCAAGCCATGGCTGCTGTACTACCTGAAAGGAGGGTAAATCTGTGTCCCTCACTTGCTATAAAGCAGTGTCTTAATAGTTCCATGCAGCATAGCCATGCTCTTACATATCTAGAGCATACAACCATCTCTCCTTGTAGTGAATCCTTGAAAATATGAAATCAAATGAGACTACTTTGCCCATACACAGGTTTCCAAGAGCACTTTATAACAGAAAGCAAGAGGAAAAAAGCAGCCACACAACACACTAAAAGTAACCTTACTGCAGTTGTGCTTTGGCAAAAAATCCTAGGCAGCAACAAGATTGCTAGCTAAAAGGAAAAACAGATTCCATTTCCCTTTTTCCAGAGCCCACATCCGTATATATTCAACTATAGTTTTGGTATCAGCATTTATGGCTTTCATATGGTTACCATTTCTAAGGAAACCACTTCCTCAGCATAGACACAGCCAGTATATTTTCTTTTTTTGCATTATTCTGGATTTGGCAGAGTATTTGTATGAGTGGGGAGAGAGGGAGGAAAAACCACAAGGGATAGATAGCAGACCAAAATAAATCAAAGGTAAGCATGTTTCTTAAGACACAGGAAATTGAATATGCAAAAAGCAGTGGGATATTTTTTCCAAGCTTGCTTTCTGTCTGTCTTCTCTCAATATAGAGATTCTCCACCATTCACATCTTTCCTGCTGGGACTTCATGCAATCAGTAACAATTATCCCTGGTACTGAGGCTACAATGTCCCAGGAACAGGGCCTTTGCCTGCCCTAATAGTATGCAGATCGATACATTAAATTGAAAAAGAGAAGTCTAAGGAACAGGCACACATGTTTCAGTCTGCCACTGACGTGCTGGATGGCCTGACAACCATTACAGCTTCTCGCTCCATTGCACAATAACAGTGAATTTTTTTGACACATAATAAATACTACCTACAGAATACAGCCATCCATCCTGACGCATCTCACCTGGCCTGTAACAAACAAAATTTGAAACAAATGAAAAACCCAAAGATCAGTCCACTATTGGCACAATCAATGCATTCAAACTCCATTGCGTTTAGGATAGACGTGTCTAAAACCCTTAAGCTTGGCAGTATAGTTTCTTTATGTGGGGAAAAAAATATATATATCTCAACATTTTCAAGTTACTCAGATCCTGATCTTTGAGAACAAGTTGACCTAGTTTAAATTCCTCCTGTGCTTGCCTCTCTGAATAGGTTGGCTTTGTCAGCTGCAGCGCCTGGGAAAACAGAGAGTCCAGCCAGCCTTGGAAGATTGCTCCCAACAGTATTTTTACATTTTCTAATGGTTGCTTTCTGATAACTCAAAAATTCTGATATATGTATTTATACCTGTTAAATTTTCCATTGGGACTCCAGCTGCAATCTTAACACAGCTAAAGTTCAGCAGGTCTTTCCATTCCAAGCAAACAAGTTTTCATGTAAGTTCTTTCTCCAAAAGTAAATCTTGTGAAACAGATATTTAAGAACCATTTCAAAGAATCAGATTCAAGGATCAGACTTTCAAATAAAGAAAACAAAGCAAAAACCATCAGAAATGCTAAATTTGACGTGCACTGATTTTCTGAGTCAAATAACATTTGCAGAATAACAGAAAGTACATCTCTGACTATGTCATATTTTAATACAAATCCATTAGGAACATAACTTAAAGCAAATAACAGCTTGTGCTTTATGAGAGGACAGTATGGATCCCAGCAAGAGATAGCAATCATGGAGCAGAGCTGGTTTACACCACCTGAAAATACGGCTCACTTTGCCATAGAGAGCTACAATCTAAGAACAGCATGCAATAATCCAGGTTTACCAATGTGCACTTCTGAACTTGTCTTGCTCTGTCCTGAAGTAGGCATTGACCTAATAGAAATTTGGAATATGTGATACAATGAGCCATCTCTGTGGAAAACAGCCTCTCTGAACACCACGTCCTCACACAGAAAATTCAACCCAAGTTGCAAGTATTATGCTTCTTTCTGCCTATACACTCATGTCTTATCTTGCAGCACAGGACTAGTAATTAGCAAGTTGATTTCTGTAGGATCAGAGCACAGGCCAACGTCATCATTTCTCAAGTTCTATTCAGGATTTACTTTTTAACACTACGGAAACAATCAGCCAAGAAAACAATGCATAAAAATCACTTGTTCTCACAATTAACTAGGGAGTATGGAGAGTAATTTAAAGAGCAAAAGAATTTGGAGGGATGTTGCAAAATCAGAAGCATGTTCAGTTGCTCTTCTTAAAGTTTTGCCACTCCATCTATAGCTTTTAGGAACTAGTTACTGTAAGTTGCATACAACAAAGAACTTTGATCACTCAAAGCATTTAACCAATAAATCATTATTAGTAAAATATCCCATTAATTACTGCCATAGCTAAAATAATCTGAAGAAAATGAAATAGATATCACTACAAAGGAAGGCAATGCTCATTTCCAGCCAGCAACTGAGATATTTTGGGTCAGAAGTTCATCTTGCAGCAGTTATAAGCATGTTTATACCTACAGAATTTAAAAGTAACCAGAGATAGGCAGATATTAATTCTATGAGCAACTTTCTCAAAGCAAAGGACTTCTGAGTGTATTTCTGCCCACGGCAGACTGGAGAAAAGGAAAAGAAAGGTAAACACCCTAGTCTTGCATCAGACCTAAGGTCAAATTGCTCCAAGAGACACTGAACACAGTTGAATTAATAGGTTCATCAAGAAGGAGGTGAATGCTGTTACATCTTGTTTAAAAACACATTTTAAAAACGATGCCCAATTTCTCCCTCACCTTTATAATTCTGAGGAAAGGCATTAAGCGTAAGTTCCATGCACGCACTGCTGGTATGTAATGTCACAGAACATGTGAGGTGATGATTTAGTTTTGTGTCACTTTGCTACTATTCAGTCACAAATAATTAATTGAAATAGGCTCAATTTGGTGGCAAAAGAAAGGGAGTTGTTTCTGGTGGATTTGTTGTTGTTGAAGGAAATGGAAAGTTACTAAACAAAAATTTTTAAAGATGATGACCCTAACAGTCAACTAACAAGGCCTCATTTCTGCCCTGAAATGGAAAAGCATTACCCTTACATTCACAGACTGGCCCTAATGCTCAACTACACTCTTGCAGATGATTTTAAGCTAGTAGTCTACCTGGTCCCTAGTGCTGGCAGCATATAGCCACATCTGTTACAGCTTCCTTCCACTTTTCTTAAGCCATGTGTGGAGACAGTGATCTGGAGAACAAGAATAATGCTGCATCTTTGGCAACGTGCTTCCTTCCAGCTTCTCTCTCCCTCGTGGCTCCTCCCAACACCAAAGAGCAGCTGTTGTGCAGCCTTCACACTGGCCTTCTAAGTGTCTGTAGTAATTGTTCATTCAGTACCTCATTTTGAATAAATCAAGGAAACCATTTTGAATTTCACAATGCATAAAGCTCTACTAACTGTATTTTTTCTTAACAGTGCCCTGCCTATTAGTTTGGGCCCCACCGGAAGACAGATACTAATCCAAAGTCTCAGTCAGCAGTTAGCATGATGTTGAAAGCAGACTCAATTCCCTTTACTTCTGCTGGAGCAAGCAACGAAGCTGAGCTCTTGTTTTGTTACCAAAAAGAGTTTTCAGAAGAGAAATGGCCAATTCAGCTCCTTTGAAAATCTTCAAATAGTCAGGTCCATCTGGCGATCGTTTCCAAACGATCAGCATTTAGTTGCTTATTTATTTAAAGTATAATTATAATTTTTTCTACAATCATATCTTTTCTGGTTTCTTCTTTGGCTCAGTTTTTGGTACTGGAAGCTGAAGCCCATCTAACTCAGACAAACCCATTAGCTGGGGAAGACAGAGTTTCTGAAGCTGGAACAAAACTCCCCTGCCTAAAGTTTGCTTCTCCATGGAAGAACAGCTGCATTCTCAGACTCTTAATGAACTTGTAAAAATCTTTTTCCAGAAGAACAGCTACAACAGCACAAACACAGCTCAGCTCCCACTGTCTGACTTGTTACAGCTCCCTGCTTTGATTCAGCTTTCTTCTTACCAGAAGGACTATATACTGTTCCATTCTGAATCCAACTAGCTTATGCTAACAATACCTTTAAAAAAAAATTCATCCAGCCCCCCAAAATTTCTTCTTCAACAGCACATAAAAACAGCATTAAGAAACTTCACAAAATGGAAAGATATCATCACCAAAGATAGAGGAGTGTGTAACACAATAATGAAATGTAAGCAGAATTAAGCTCTACAGTGCTTGGTTTCTAGTATAACTGATACATCATTTATGGTGGTTTGCTCTTATCTTCAAGTTTTTACCTGAACAATTTTTTATTCTTTATTTTTTTTTTTTGAAGGAAATACAAGAGTATCAGTTGTTGGTAGATAGCATGAAATCACAGATAAAGCCTAAAGTGCGAATACAGCAGCCCTCAGGCTCATCTCTCTTGCAGATCAGAATGCAAATGATTCTTCTGTATTCTGACTTATTCAACAAGATATATGCTGTTCATAAAAAGGACTACAAAGCTCTGGAAGAGTATATTCTGTTTTTTTATGGCATTTCTGTGTCATTGTTGTTGGTTCTTTCCCCACCACTGAAGCCCTTTAGACACATTTACATATCTAGAGCAATCGAATAGCAGAATCTGAAATGTGAGAACCAATACACGAGCACAAAAAAGAAGTAAAAGCAAACAAAACAAATAACACATAACTTAATAAGAAGTTGTAAATCCAAAGCAACTTACACTACTTAATGTGCAAACACACCCAGGGCTTCAGTTCTACCAGGATCCCAGCCCAGCTAAGTACTTAAGGACCTTGATAAGCAACATAATGAAGATGTTTAAAACCTGACACCTGTTTGCTGCTTCAGGGCCAGCAACCTCAGCGCTGCTTGTCACACTTCACTGAAATTAGTTGCATTGATCTTCACTGCTTGCTCATAACCTGGCCAACAACCCTGTGGCTCAGAGCATAGGCCACAGGAGTGCCACACCAGACTTGGCACAGCTGCTGTTTTTTCATTAAAATGCATGGAGCAAAAAAGTAGTTACTATGCTTTTGACATAGCTCTTGATCAAACTACAGAGAAACATAGTATAGATGCTTTTAGGAAGACGATAAGGAAAAGAACACGTCCCCCTTGTAACACCTCATAGGAATATCTGCACAGCACGCCTACCTGAAGTGCCATTAGGCAGCAGCTGCTCCTGGTGGCTCATTTGAAACTGAGGCGTTTCTCTGGGCTGATGTGGTTGTCTGGTTAGTGCACCAATTGGATTCTGGTCCTGGTTCCCACACAGCCCAGTGAGTCACTTACGTTCTTCTTGACTCAGCAAAATGCATGCCCAGTCTGGAATTTATAGAGAACATGCTTTAGGCCAGTTTATTTCACTGAGGCTTGAGCATGCTCTTTGTTTGAGGAAGAACATCTGTTTTGCTAGGCTAAATCTTTTATCTTCTACAAAAGGAAAAATATTAAATAGCAAAGGGCTATTCTTCCCTTTCAATTGCCTTTCTCTGGCTTATTTAGTCAATAAACTACACAGAAATGAAAAACTGTCCATTTTATCCTCCATTGCATGAACATAACTCTCAGATAAAGACCATTAGAGTAAATTGAATAACTCTAAGATGTGAAAATTTGGCCAAAGCAATTTTTTAGACAAATTAAATACGCCGAATGCAGCTGGCAATCTGTTTCAAATGATAAAATACGAGGCATCAATGTACTGTACAGACTTACCCTGCTTTCATACTAGGATCATCACAGCACGTAATGATCAAGTCTTTAGATGTGTATTGAGGTAGGAAGTAATACCCAAAATACATAGTTTCAGGCAAACAATGGTCTGAGAACTAGAACAATAGATCCACACCATTAAATAAAAAACACAGGTGGTGATGATCTTGTGAATGAGAAACCGAGCACAGGACAGTAGTATTACAACTCAATCTGAAATGAAAACTAATTAACCACTTAGGAAAAAAAAAGAAAAAAGGAGATAGCAAATTAAAGCTTCTTTACCAATACCCCCCAATGCCTTTTTCTAGTCTGTCCCCTTTGGTAGGGAGAAGCAGTAACACTGATAGGATTGCCAGGGGGATAACATTCTAACATACGATGCAGGTGTCAACACAACAGGGTGACAAAGCACAGGGGCTGACAAGCATCTGCCTCCTCATTATTCAGCCCTCTGATCCCCAGAAATACTGAGTATCTAAGATTGTCCCCAACCATTTATATAATTGAAATAAACACAGTTTGGCATACACCTTACCTTCATGCACAGTATACCTGTGACACTGGCTCACTGAAGTTCACCATCAGAAACTTCTGGTTCTAGAATCAAAACTACCACACCTATTCCTCATCACCTTGCAGGAGAAAAACCAATCTATGTAGTAGATGCCCTGTGTATAAAGCAGGAATACCTTTCATTTATCATTTCAAAGCTCTAGTGCACGGAACTTTTGAGGATTCCTTTCATTAATCAGGAGATGCAATTAAATCACAAAACATAGTGAATCTATTAATATATGAGGCAATCCAACATTGTAGCTCACGTGCCACATAGGGAAACAATCTAAGCACAGTTCTATCATACATACAATAACTCCAGCACTTTGTAAGCAAAGTGGACTTGCTGCAGGGACTGTCACAACAGTTAAATGCTGCAGACTTTACTCTCAGTGAGCTTCACGCTTCCTGAATGCGTACAGAACAGCACGGATATGTACAGATGATCATGAAGTCCAAAACTGGTATATATTAATCTCATTCAATGTGAGACTCAGTGATCTTTGTGGTTCACTTCCAGCTGAGGATACTCTATGATTCATTTATCCACCCAAAAAGAAACATCTTTCATGTCACTAGAAAGCACAGATCCTTTGAACAAAGGGAGCACTTCCACTGCAGCAACCAGCATAATAGTGCTCAAAGAGAACTTCATCCCACACTCTCATCCCAAAGGTGTGATAAGGGCTCTCCAGAATAAATACAACATGAGCCTTATTTAATCAAGTGACCTACTGAATTCCAGCCAGCATAAGCACTTGTTTTCCATCACCAAAGGTTCATAGGACCAGAGAATATTATTTTGATACTGCAATATCAAAAAAAAAAAAGAATACCATACCATACATTTGCTCTAATTTTATTATTGCCTACAGTTTCTAGCAGCAATTTGGACTCTAGACTTCACCCTTCTGCACTAGAGCTAAATAGTGCACAGCTACATTCAGCAAGGCCTAGAAGCATTTATAGCAATATCTTAAGTTTTCTTTTGATGTTACCTTTTATTTCCATGCTGTAAGCAAAGACTGCAGCATACAAATATAAATTTTGATCAGCACCAACCGAAGAAAATTGCAAAGGGTTCCTGTCAACAGAGCTGACACATTTAAGTTTTGTCAACTACTCAACCTTTGAACAGCCTCACAGCCTTCTCCATCACTATTGACTGTCATTACTCCAGAATAGCACTTAATTGATTTGGGAAAAGTGGTATGAGAATGGGCAGAGCTACTTCTTTGTCTGAATACAGGTAGTACCCCGCCTTGCTCAGCAAACTTCACAAAGAGAGCAGGAGGCAGAGGGGGTTTTGCTTGTTTCATGCACACTGCATACTTGTGCTAAGAGGTAGTAACTAAATTAGCAACACCTGGTAGGTATGTGGTACTGTGATCTGCTTCCAAGACAAGCAGACTTACTGTATAACTGATACACTAGGAGAGGAACCTCCTTTCCCCTTGAAGTTGACAGTCTATGAAAGATTTCCAGTGCTCCAGCAAAGGCTTCAGTCATCCAAGAGAATTAAAGAAATCACAGACATTTCTACACAACTAAATATTCCTTCACTTAGAAGTAACAGATTCCTACTATTCAACCTTTACATTATTCTATCAATAATTTGTCTATTAGCAGGTCTCTCACTGGATTTTTCATCAACATATGAAGAAACTGCTTAAAACTGAACTATTTTTCATATAAACACGATTAACCGCATAAATGAATTAGCACAGCAACTCATTCAAATCTTCTCCATCTTCTAAAGGAGCAACACATAATTATAAAATACAAGTTTTAAACCAAACCCTGTTTTACACTCATTAATATTAGACAGGCACACAGTAATAGCACACTGCTAACATAGCCACTGAGACAAATTCCCTTGTCAGCTCTCACAAGTTCAGCAGGGTTGGCTGCTTTATTTGATTTATGACATCAGAAGCAATGTAAAACCCTGTGTGTGGTCCTTGGGAAAGGAAGTCCTCAGCAGTGGTGCTGCTGCAAGAAGGGCTCAGAGCCTCTCTGTCACCGAGAGAGATACAACAGCCAGCAAAGCCACAGAACAGACCAGGAAAAATGTGAATAGATCAAGAAAACATTGCAGACACGGGCGAGCATACTGAACCCAAGACAGACATCCTGAACTGCAAAGGACTTCAAGGATGAGATGAGACTCCCTGCATTAGACTGGCTGTCAAACAGTGTTCACAGCAGGGCTTCGGAGTTTGATTTCCTTAGACACTTTCCCCAAATCAATACTACTTTATTTAACAATTAGCACAACTGATTCCACCCTTTACAGAGGATGGAGCACGTTTTTATTAGTTGCCCCAAAGCCATGAAAGGCTCTCTCATGATAGAACAAGAAAAAAAGCAGAAGTCTTTGGCCACTCGAGTGCATCAAGCTATCAAAGATTTGCAAAACTATGTTTGCATAACAACCTATTAATCAACATCCTTATGCAAAGGTCATCTCTTACTAAAGAAATAAGCTTGACAGATTAGCTCTGCAAAAGAAGAGAACAGTGACTTAAGAGGCTGTGCCATAGTTTTCCCCTATAGCTTCTGGCAACGGAGATTGACACAGCTTTTCAACACCCTTAGTTATTCACTGGCACAAGGTAGAAGAATTTATAAACCTCTTGCGTAATGTCATGTTAAAACTGCATCTATATTTGCTGCAGATCTTACACATCCAAGTCCATCTGTAAATAGCTCTCAGTTTCCACAACACTGAAGCCATCAAGAGCCGAGCGTATCGGAGATCAGGCAATGACGAAATCCCTGTCTTCCCACTTGCAATGTGTCATATGCAGATTGCGTATTGCCTGAGAGAATAAATAGCAAGTCCCTGACAAAAAGGTAAAGCAGGGATTTACTTTTGCTTTGCTTTTAGGCACCACATATTTGCGTTTAAACTCCACAAATTCCAGGAGGCTGAAGGGCGAACTAAAACAAACAAATATCAACAGAGCACAGCTTCTCCAAGTCTGGCACTGGCAATCTCCTGCTTCCTGTGGGAAGTGCTCTCATGGCACATCTGCTTTAATTTCAGTGTTTGAGACTGTGGCCTATTTAAAATAAGATATTCACACTTTTTGACATCTGGACCATCTTCATGTGTGCCTATGACTAATGATAACCTAGATACCCCATGGCTTATTTTTGCTGCAGTTCACCTGACATTTACATTCCCACACGTGTAAGACATTTAAAAATTAACAGTTGATATGAAGCGTGCAATAAAAGAAATTCTGCCCTGAGTCACTTATGATTATTTGGCTTTGCAAATTCAGATGTCATTCCTCACACCACAGTATGTGATACACCACAGGTATTTCCTCTATCCGAGTACAGACATGGTTGTGGTATCTCAGATAACAGCAAGCCCTGAGAAACAGTGATGTTAGACTTAGTAAAATGATAGTTTGCAATGACTGCCAACTATTCTAAATGCTAGTTCATAGAATCACAGAATGGCTTGGATTGGAAGGGATCTCAAAGATCACCTAGTTCCAACCCTCTGCTGCAGGCAGGGTTGCCAACTGCTAGATCAAACATCAGCTCAGGCTGCCCATGGCCCCATTCAACCTGGCCTTGAACACCCCTGGGGATGGGGCATCCTCAGCTTCTCTAGGCAGCCTGTGCCAGTGCCTAACCATCCCCACAGTGAAAAACTTCCCCCCAACATCTAATCAAAATCTTCCCTTCTTAAGTTTAAAACCATTCCTATTTGCCCAGTCATTATCTACCTATGTAAAAAGTTGATTACCTTCCTGTTCATAACCTCCCTTTAAGTGCTGGAAGGCCACAATGAGGTCTCCCCAGAGCCTTCTCTTCTCCAGGCTGAACAAGCCCAGCTCCCCTAGCCCATCTTCAAAGGAGAGGTGCTCCATCTCCTTGTCCATTCTCCAGATCTCTTCTGAGTTGGGAGCTCCAGACCAGGGCCCAGTTAAATAACCACAAGACAGAAAAACTCCTGTAGCTAATATGAGTCAAGTAAACTCCATGGCAAACAAAAATTTTAAGAAATAATCTTACTAACAAATTACTACCGTTTTGTTATTACTGGAAATTGTAGAAAAGCTTAGCCTCGATGAATCGGATTGACTGAGCCAAAATATAGATCTCCCCTATGCATAGGATCTAATCTGCGTTCTACATGCTCTCCAGGCAGGTGGCACTTCCTAAGGAAAGAAAGAGAATCAGGCATCAGCCTGAGATTTTCTTTGCAAAACCAGCAAGCCCGCAGCCAAGTCAGAGAGAAGGAGGCACTGAGATTGGATCTGACCTGGACAAGTTACAGACGTTGTCTGGCATTGAAGATATGATCTCATCCGCACTGATGGGCATTTTGTTTGTGAAACCAAATCCACAGTGATCAATTAACCAGTTCTTAATGATTGATCTGGCACAAAGTTTCTCTATGTTATATCTCTAAAGTCTTGAGTTACACCTGCTTATATTTAGTACATTTAATAACTAATAAAGCATGTGAGTTAATAAGATCTGAAAGCTACAAGAATACTTCCACAGGAGCACGATGTGTCAGTTCCACCCTTCGAGTTTTATTCCCTCCTTAGCATGTATATCTCACTTTCATCAAGACTATTGCCCTGTACGTATTCCTGCAAATTCAGTTTGGAGGTGTCAGGGCTGCTAGAAGAGAGAGAGAGAACAAGAGAAAGTATTTTAAATTGGAAAAAAATCCTCTAAATTACTTAATATACTTTCAAGAAAGAAAACTTGAGGCAATGTGATCAACTCTTTACATATTACCCTTATAAAAGGCTTCTCTCTCCTGGATAGTTCACTGTTCCTATTATTCAAAGAAATGAAATCTAGCTCCTTTCTGTTCCCCTCCTTTTTCTCTCCATTCTGTGGTACTGCATTTGATTTTGAAAGGAAATGGGAATTTTGAGGCATTCCATACCTGGTGTGCAGGCTGTTACAAAGGCCTTTCATTAGGAGATTACGTAAGTGGTACTTGAAGTAATCATGGTACAGAAAAGATACTTTAAACGAGCAGTTTATTCATGCGATAAGCGTTGCCTCATTTATTTTCCATAGAAATAGATCTGATTAATGTTTCTATTTTCAAAGCCCATTAAAGCACAGTCTGCCTTTGGCAAACTGTACACAGATTCACAATGCTAAACAATCTTTTTTCTTTGTTTATAATACATTTATTTACTATTATTTTGTGACGTAGTTTTCGTGTTCAGCTTTTGACAACCTTGAATAAAACTCTGTTGAAAATAGAAACATACAACTAGCCTGTGGTGAATAATTTCATCTCCATGCATCCAAAAAAACCAATCAACCAAACAAAAACAACTGCAAGATTTGAGAGCAAAACTGAAATGATTTCATATCACCAGCAGGTGCAAGATCTACCAACCAAAGCAGAAAGGCAACAGCTATGAGGAGAACGCGAGGTATAGAGTTTGATTAATCAGGAACTATTACCCCATCCCTCTTTTAGGCAGACATGCCAACTTCTCTGCAGAAATAATTCCCAGCTGTTCGTGAAATAACTGTAGCCTAGGAAAATGCACATTTTATAAGTACTTGGTCAAGGCGATGTGTTCATCCATGGAAACCCTCAAGAAGCTAAGAGGAAAAAGAACATTCTTAAGTTGAACAATATTATCTAGATCATGTCCTGTTACGAGGTCATTTCTCAGCACATTTTTGCAACCAATGAAAGAACAGCAGAGCACTTGTCCATGAGATCTGGCGCTGCACTTCAGGGTGGGTATCTGCTATTCCCATAAAAGCAACAATAGGAAAAAAGACAAAAAAATATGTACCTTATGAAGTTTATGAGTAGGATGATTTTTATAACTGGATTTATGAGTCTGAAATCACAGTATTATTTTCCATCTCTAAAACAAGGCTTGTTTGATTACTTTAAAAAAAATACTGAAAGACAATTAAATTGTGTTCAAAGAATGCAAACTCCTCTCTTCTGTCCAGTTGTAATATAGGAAAGCACAAAATCCTTCGCACAGAAGGAATATCCTTTCAACTTTGGCATTATTTTGGACAAGGAATTCTGCTGTAATTCCTGTCTCCAGTATAACAACCAGCATGCTTCTTTCTGTTCTACTTCATTGAACCGAATCCGGATCCTTACCCTGCTCATTTCAGCAGGATAACTAATACATTTGCAAAGAGCTAATTAATCATCCAGGCAATTCACAGCATATCTCCTCTTTGTTTGCACATCAGTACAAAACCATCACCATGACACTCCAACTAAAACAATTTTTGGGGGGTAACATTGACACCCCTCAATACCATCAATGCACTTATCAGCACTACAATTTACTATTACATCATTTTCGACCCATTCTTAGTACACAGGCCTGTGTCACCGTCAACATTTTTGCAAGATTGAGTACCACAGATTATTATTAACAGTCTCAATTTGTGCCTGTAACAGTTTAAATGGGCTATCAGGAAGAATTTCTTCATGACCAGAGTCATCAAGCACTGGAACAGATTGGCCAGGGAAGTGTTTGAGTCCCTGGTGGACATGGCATTAAGTTTAGTGATGGGACTCAGTAGTTCAGGTTGAGGGTTGGATTTGAAGGTTTCTTCCAATCTAATTGATGCTATGATTCTATTATGTGATTACAAAGATAACTGTAAAAATCCTTACTTTTGCTGGAAATAAACAGACCCAGTGTGAAATGGTTCTTCAGATTAAATCAGCAATCATTTACCCTGCAGGCGTTAATTCTAAAGACCTCAGTGGAAAGATGCACAACATTTTAGATTGGTGGGCAGGGAGATTCTTGTGACAGGGTAGGGTAAGAAAGAGAAAGCAGACCTGGGAATTTAATGGGAGCAAAAGAATGTGTATACTCAGGAGAAGAGTACCATCTCCAATGTGCTTATCAAGGAATTTACAAGATCTGCTTTTTAACAGAAAACAGTGCAAGCTTTAACCACTACTGGCTATATAAACCCCAGCAAATATTGGAAACACAATTTCCACGCACATGGCAATTCCCCATCTTCCAAAGTATACAAAGGAATGCACCAGCACAAATAATTCTTTGCTATAAATAATTATAATATAATCACAACCACCTACTGAGGTAAACTTTGAAAGTTAAGCAGAATGTGTTTGAAATTTCGTTTCAGAGACATGAGTAATTTCAAAGTTATACTTTGGGCTAAGTAAGCAGTGACTTACTTTTCTTGCCCCATGGTCTGAAGTTGACTGTTCAGACAAGTTCTCTCTTTCATTTTGCAGTAACTTATCCCTCAGCAATCCTACTTCTTCCTGCAGGTGATACCACTGCAGCAGTTCAGTCAGTACCATATTTAGAGACAGCTCTGGGTGCTTAATGGCATTTTACTCCCAAGGAACACAAAAAGAGAAGGAAACACAGTCAAAGTTCATAGACAAGTTATTCCTCAACACTAAAGCAGAGCAAAGCACTTCTCCAGCCAGGAAAGGTTTATCACAGCTGATCATACAAAGCCTAGTATGAATGATGAGAGTAAGGTGGTAAAGGACGCTGATGTTTTACATCTGCTCCTCCAGTCATTTAGTAACCATAAGGCCCTAAACCCATACCTAGATCAAAAAGCATTAAGAGGATTTTATTTAAAATAAATAAATAAATAAATGGTGGGGAGAGATTGAATATTTTATATAGGAAGAATATAAAACAAAATCCTTTTATCTAGGACAAATTTCTGCAAAAGAGTGTGCAACCAATAATATTTTAAACAAGAAGCGTTCAGTTGTCTGGTTTCTGAATCCTTGGAGCACACAAAATAAACTGTATTCAAAACCTCAAACAGATGCCTTCTACCAACAGGAATTTCTTAAGTGGTAGCCATGCTCACATCCCTGGACAATAACATAAACTTTATCAAAGATAGACTTTGAACCATCTTTTACATTGTACATAACTTATTTGCAAATGTATTGATTATTTAACTTCACCATTACATTGTCTTACCATAAGAGAAGGTCCTAATTTCCCCAAAGTTAACTTGGGAGTAGTATAAGCTAAAAGATGCTTATTGTTTAAGTATTTTACATGCTGATTATCTGGGGAGGGGGAGGGGTTATATATATTTAATGGAGTCTTTCACTTAAACATACACATTTATTTAAACAAATTCTATTCCAGATCTCCTAACAATTTAACCATTCATTTTTCTTCTGTTACATGAAGCTGTGGCTCATGACCATAGCTGTATTTTCTATGTGGGCACTGGGTTAAATGGACAAAGGACTCTCTGGACTACAGGCCTGCTTACCTGACAAGACACAGACCTGAGCTGTAGTTGAGAATGTCATCTACTCAAAGCTGCATGGCTTAGCAGCTGCAGAGTACTTGCCTGGATTGCAGTTCATGTATTGCCAGAAATGTTGATATTTGCTTGGGGAGGTAGGCTTCCTGTGGTTTGCTTTTTTTTTTTTCTTTTGAATATGAACTGCTCCTCCTACCTCTGCAACCAGTGAGAAGGCTGATCCTCAACATAAAGCTGGAGCTGCCGCGTGTAAGCGACAGTAAGCAGCCTGCTGTCCCTTAGCCTTTGCTGGAAAAGTACAATAGAGGAAAGAATGAGATACTACTGCAGAGAATCCTTTAAAGCACATTGAGCTAGAAATGCCTCAGCTGCCCTGAGACTTGAGCCCCCACGAGCATCGCCAAGGGGCCTTACTGTACAAGCGAGGTGGGTGTGATGTCAGAGTCAGATGGTGTTGGAGCACACAGGGCTCACAGACACTTTCCTGTTCTAACTTAACATTAGTTGGGTTTAATCTAAAAGAAACAGAGTCAAAACAACAGAAGCAACAGTACTTACACATCCTTCAGGTTCATAAAGAAAAGCCAGTGTCTTATATTCCTCTTTAAGACTGCTCTCCACAGAAGGCAGTTGGCCAGTGCTGTGTATTGATTTCACTCCTTTCAAACAGCGTTCAAAAAAAAAAAAAAAAAAAAAACGGTGCTCCAAAAGCTGCTGAAATCAACCCCCCCTCCCCCAGATAGCAGTTTTATGTGAACACTCACTCTTAAATGCTTTCCAAGCTTATTAGTGAAGAACTAATCCACATGTGTGAGCTGGTAGAGAGCACAGGTTGTGCTCGTCAGCACAAAGAGCAGTGTAAGGGAGCACTGAAGAAACTCAGCACAAGCTAAGGCAGAGAAAAGCTGTCCTGCTTGCAGTCGAGTTGATTGCAAAGCTCCTAACGAGAGGCAGTGCTGCACCCCGTGTCAGTAAATAAAACTCTAAGCAATGACCTTACTTTTCCTACGCTCTCCTATGCAGCTTCCTAAAGAAAAGAAATTCCCAATGTGCTTCTTATGTAGGTTATTCCTTACTGGGAATGCAAGAAAATTCCTTGCCGTCAGGCCCTGTGCTGTAACTCCCATCATATTCTAGTACGATAAATAAAAAAGAGAAAAGCCTTACATAACAGTCTTCATTCAAGACACTTAAATCTGCAGCGTCAAATCCATTTTACGCACTTTCAGTCACATAAAGGTAAAACCTTTTCCCCCAGAAGGAAACTGAAGACAGTAGAAAAAGGCAGTGTTTTCCACCGGCCCATTTAACAAATGAAACATTTACTTTCTGTTTGGTGTAAAGTGACAGCTGCCTTATTAGAGCTGACACTGATCCTCCCAAGAGGATTTCAGCGAGCAAGTCACAGAGGTGAAGGTCAAAGAAGCAAGGGAATTAAATGAAGAGAGGAAGCAAGCAGCTTTCCCTTAAGGACAGAAATCAGCGAACAGAAAGTCGTTACTTACATGGCCCTCGCTGATTGGAAATAGAGCACCTGCAAAATGTGAAAATATCTGCAGGCCACTTTCTGAATTTCAGTTTGTTTTAGACCTGGCTCCCTCCTGGCCATTGTCTCTCACCTGCAGGAAGGACACTGTGGGCACATGGTTTTGTGCCATGTCTCTGCCTGACTTACACAGCGTCAAAGAAGACTCATGTAATATTCATATTGAGGCATCATGCATCGCTTTTTACATACATGGGGAGGAGAGTAAACAAGGGATGATCCTTTACTTTTTAAAGTAAACAACAACAAAAACACAGCCTTGCACTCTCAAAAAGTTTTAACTCTCCCTACACACGACTAACTGAAGAGAGATGAATGCATGCTCTTCAAACGACTCCTAACAGTTCTGAGATGCTTTGCCAAACTATCGCTGTTTGGTTTGGCAACGCCACTTTGTTATGCTAATCACACCAATACAGGAATATCTGGGTGTCAAAGGTGCACTCAGAAATATGCACATTGTGAAGATGAGATCTGAGAAGTTTGGCTTAGCCATGAAGTTTCGCAGATTTATCAGATCTTCTCATATTTTCTACTTCAGTTTCAATCGTAACACTGGATAATATCCTGAGCTTCAGCACAACTCCATGTAGTACTCCAAGGAATAGGTAGGTGTAATCAAACACACGACTTGCCTCTGAACAATTTTTATGAAATTCTGGAGAGAAGAGATAATTGCATGCTATTCTTACTTAAGACAGAACACCTATTCAAGTAAACAGGCAGAGATATAAATGAATGAATAACTGGCTCTGGCTCTAATCTTTTTTGAAACCTACAAAATGGTTTTCAATACATTTTCAAGTATTAGCTTACCTGAAACCTGCAGGTTTCCCTCTCTATGCCAGGTACAAAGCACAAGGTGCTTTTCCTTCCTGTAGAGCTTAACATGCAGAAGCTCAGGCCTTCCTGGGGCTTTTTGTTGTTGTTGTTAACCAATTTTGGGACTCTGACACCTGCAGAGTGGCACCTTTCAGCAGCCCATCTACATCCTGCTCTCCCACCCCACCATCTCACCATCAGTCTTGCCAGATCTAGACTAAGCATCTGGAAAATACAAAGCAGAACAGCAGGGAAACAGCTGAACCGCTTGACTTGTAGCTTCAGTTTAGAAGTCCAATTAACCAAAGTCGTGATTAATCACTACTTGGAGGTGAAGGGGGAAGGGAGAGGTGCAGAAGAAATCTTTCTTAAGGGATATGGACTACAGTATCTAAGCTCAACTGTGGTTATTTCACTGTACGTTTTCCTTAATGCCTAACAGAAGTTCATTCAGTCAGGTGCTCCTGTCCCAAAGCAATGCAGCTTTTATGTGATGACCTGTGTATAATTCAAAGAGACCCTTTCAGAAATCACAAAGAGAGAACAGATACTCACTAGACGCATTTCCTTTTAGATAGCACTGCCACCCTGTCACTGTCACAGACCCCTGTGCAGGACTATGCAAGCTGCTCTACAGCACAAGGCATTTCCAAATGGAGCAGTGCCACCCATTCTATAGCCCATTAACACCAAATTGCCACATGTGGAGATGACTGAAGAGTGAAGAATGGAGTTAATTAGGCCAGGTACACAGGAGGCAAAAGAAAGTTGGCACACAGCCGCTCACACTACTCTAGCTGATTACACTTGTAGTAAACCTTGACTTTCTAGACCACATTTGCTTTCTGAGCTCAAGAAAAATATGTGTTTTCTCCCGTGTTCATTATGTCAGTAAGACTTGTATGCAGAACCAGAAACAAGTTTTCTGTGGCAGTAAGGGCCTCCCCAGCAATTTTGTTCAAGCCCATTGTATTTTCTCTTTCATCACCATATCTTTCAGTCAGAAATGACACGCTATGCATTTGGCACACAAAAAAACTAAAACATGTGAACGGGAAAAAACAAAAAAAAAAATCAGCACATGAAGTGATGGTTGCAATGAGAGCAAAGAGCAATGTCACTAGCTTTTGGGGAAAAAAAATTATAGCCCAAAAATTGATTGCTAATAAATACTAATATTCTTCATTAGACATTGCATGTCTTAACCTCATTTCCTTCAGTGTTTTATTATGCGTTTTACCTTGTATGACATGAACAGAGACTTAAAGTGACCTCAAAGACTACAAGAGTGTATAAAAGAAAAAAATATATATATTTCACCTTTGCCAAAGAAGAGGGAAAAAAAAAAAAAACTAGTGAGAATATTAAAGCATTCAAAATTTATAATGTTCTTCATCCTTTTAAATACTCTCCCTAGATACGATCACACTGACCTTCCAAGTCCATAAAATATGCCGTTTTTGTCGCCCCCTCCAGGTGCAGCACAATTTCAACTCCAACACTTGCATAGGTTTTTTGGTAGAATTTCAGAAAAGAACTTAAAAGCAAAGTCACTGGAATATTGCATCATGAAACTGCAAGGATGTTTCCTGTGAGTATCGTACTGCTGTGTCAAACATTTCCAATGGGACTCATCATACAATTTAACCACATGATGCATCTTCAGAAGATATTACCCCAGATATGGATATTGATACCCACTGTATTTATAATATGAAAAATAAAAGAAATGTTATCTTACTCAAGCATGTGTCAGATTCGACTCTAAACCACATCCTTCATTTAGTTAAAGAGCCAGAGGAAAGAAAAAGCAGCACAAAAATATTTTCATGAAAATGGACCTATTTTAGGAGGAGCCTGGTACAACTGCCTTTACAGCCCTAGCACACTTCCACGCCTCATCTGGATGTCAACCACTTTAAACAAAAAGCACAGATATAAAGTTACAGCTTTTTTCAGTCGGTCTGTAGAAACTGCCACATGTACAACAGAGAAAAAGCATCTATCCCAGTAACAGCTTTTCCTTTCCAAGAGGAAATGTTTGCATCAGTATAAGCAAATTTCAGAAATACAGAAATAAGTGCCTACGGTTGAGTTATGTTCACTTCCCACCGACTTCAGAGACTGGACAGCTTACATATGGTGAAGATAGGCTTCCAAATAAAACAGAGATACACAGAAACACAAGCCTCAAACAGCCGAAAGGAGCATTCTGAAAAAGTATGTTACTATTTACACATTCACCTCCTTTTTTACATTCAAAGCACACAAAAATTCCAGTTTCAAAATGCATTGTCAGAAAAAAAAAAAAAGTTTCTCAGCTGCCCAAACGCTGCATTAACACACTGACTGCCTGTGCAGAGTGTCAGTGCAGATCCCATCTCACAGACAACTTGAAGGTTACGAACAAATACTGTCACCTGACAATAATTAATATTGTTCTCATTTTCCTTCTGTATATACCAACAAATATGCATTTTCTGCTTTTTCAGCTGAAGCAGCCAATTACCTTCTGTGCTTTGTAAGCTCCTGTCCACACACTCCCCAGGAAACGGATAATGTGCTGTGCAGCACAGTGGGGAGAGCTCGCTCGGATGCAAAATAATTCAGAACTTACTCATGTAAAGTCTCTCCGCTGCATTCACAGGCTGAGCTGTGTGTTAAAAGCATTTATTCAGCACCGAAAGACCATACTTTACAGTTATAACCCTGGCAAATACTGTGCATTTAAATAATTCTTATACTAAGCCACACAAAGGGGTTTTATTCCTCTACCACAGCTGTACACAAAAGAACAGAGTGCCATTTCAATACTAAACTCTTGAAGTTACTACTTACCAGTTTGTGATTACATGTTCAGTAAGCCCAAAGAGCTGGAAAGATTTTGTTGCAGGAGACAAAAGTTACCAAAAACAAAAATAAAAACCAACAACAGGCAAAGTTAACAAGAAGGAAGGGAAACTCACATAAATGCTCTCTTCATTCATCCACTTAAGTGTTCCCGAAGACCAAAAGGGACCTTAAAGAAAGTGCTCTCAGCAAAGACTACATCCTCTTGTCAGTCAAACCCCGCATAGTTTCAGCTAGGCATCTGTCCAAAAAGACATGGAATTCTTCTATTTCTGTCTCCCAGTGCAAGTGGAAACATTTCTACAGATCTGTGGTGAGGATTTCAATTTTTGTAGTGGTAAGCTGGAAGAGGAATTTAATTAAAGACTCCGTTAAGCAGAAAACTGTCCACGAACAGGAACTGGAAAATTTGGAGATGAATAACAATTGCATTACATTACAGCCTGGTACAGAAGCACAATAAAAACGTCCAGTGAGGTTAAAAATCCAGATGTGGTTTACTGGAAGAAAGTTGTGAAAAACTTTGTTTTCATTAGCATTGTTGTCGGGAGCAGTGAAACAACAACAGATTCGTGGTTAAACACACAGGCTTGCCTTTTTTTAAGGAAATAATTTGAGTTTTAAAAAATTAATGATTTTACATAGGAAGCTAAACATTTGTTTTACCACCCATGCTATGCCTGACGTGTTACTCTTTTTACTCAACACAGGTGTTTCCTTAGAAGTACTTCACATCTTGCCCATTGCTGACAAAACAAACCCTATAAACCTCTGATTCTCTAAAATATGGAAGGACCTTGGAAATGATATGTTTCCCTTCTCTCACATTTAATTTTTTCTCTTATGATATCAAGAAGAAAGTATGGCTGTTTACATTCAAACTGGAAGCTGACACAGAAACACAGCACGCAACTTTACTGGTCCTTCCAGCTCCCCAGATGTGAGACCTTTCTCACAAAGAGAAGCAGCTGCATCCATTTGATAGCCCAGAACTTTTGTCCCTGCTGCTTCTCCTCTCTGCACTCAGCTTCCTCACCCATTGCTCCTTTTGCCTTTGCTTTTTATTCTGCCCCCATCACTGTCTTTTTGATGTCTTTCACTTGCTGTCCTATTGCTTTACATACTGACACCTCTTTTTAGTCCTCCTCATGGCTCTAAGTCCCTGTCTCCTGTTCCTGCTTACCAGGTCAATGCTTTGTCTTTCTGGTCGGTCTTAGGGCTCTTCCAGCCACTGCTGACTATCTCCCACGCTACTTTCTGGATGTACAAAGCTCTTTCTGAGTCAGCCCATAAAGTAAGTTGGCCCTGCTAGCCACCATTCTTCAGCTCAAAACCTTCATTCGGATGCACTGAAAGACATTAGTTAACTGTAAAAGTAAGTCTGAGAGTTGTGAGGAACAAACAGTGCCTTTCTAACAGAGAAGAAAAGAAGCACTCCCTGTCCCCCTGTTCTCCTTACATACACGTTGCTTTTTGGCTCTGATGTTTCAAATTTCTTTACAGTGTGAATGGCCTTGGGACAGAAAATCTTTCACACTGCATTCTGTAACAGTCTCTGCCATGACAGGATCCAGTCTTTTTACACTGCTGGGCATTATGGTGAAACAAGTGAGAAATAAGCTGTTTCTTGAACATCTTGCTGCTTATTATCTCCTTCAAATCACAGCTCTTGCAAGATGTAGCTGTGACTGAATGAAGTGATATGTTTTAATTTTAGGGATTAAAAAGAGAGAGAAAGAAACTCCATGTAGATGGGGGAACACTGTAATCCTGCAGTGCATTGCCAGCAAAGATGACAGGCAATTAAAGCTTTAGCAGGGCAAGGAAAGGCTGGACAGGAGTGTCCCTTTGAAGCACTCTGAGCATGCTACGATGCAGGTTTCCCTAGCCAGGAATAGAAGGGCCACGAAGAAGATCAGAGGGCTGGAACATCTCTCCTATGAAGAAAGGCTGAGGGAGCTGGGATTGTTCAATTTGGAGAAGAGAAGGCTCCAGGGAGACCTCGTTGCAGCTTTCCTTCAAGCTTGGAGGAAGCTTAGAAGCAGGAAGGGGACTGGCTTTTTACAGTCTTATAGTGATAGAGAGGAATAGCATTCAACTGAAAAATGGGAGATTAAGGTTACCTGTTAGGCACAAATTCTTTACTCAGAAGCACTGGCACAGCAGCCCAGAGAAGCTGTGAATGCCCCATGGCTGGAGGCACTCAAGGCCAGGGTGGATGGGCCCCTGGGCAGCCTAATCTAGTTGGTCTAGATGGGTTGGAACCGTCCAGTTCCGATGGTAGGGGTTGGAACTGGATGGGTTTAAGGTCCCCTCCAACATAAGCCATTCTGTGGTTCTAGGATTCTCTGATCCCACCCTTTAGTTCTCATGGTTACTGACAGTGGGCCAAGCTAATTCCACTCAAATGAATTTCCATGCCTTCTCTTTGCAGCAGACAATCCAAAATAGACAATAGGCACTGGTGCAGATCATTGTTAAACTCTGCTTCCAAAACCTAATATTGAATATAAGTTCCCATTTTTCTGATATTTAAGTTTAGCAAAAGTCAGGGCTTTGCACATACAGCATTATTAATGTCCAATTAGCACCACATTTCATCCTGGCACGCTATGAGCCACCATTACACCAGTATGACATTGTCTTTTGAAACAGAGATGCTTTATGGTACCTATTGCTTTACTGTCTTGTTCTAAAATTGCCTGATCTCCAAAATCCATCCATTTCAAGGAGTTCCTGAGAGGCAAAAAGCTCTGGATTAAGATTACTGTTCCATTATTGGTCTGAGCATTAATTTCCTTCCAGTGATACCGGGCTACTTGTCATTTCTGACAACACATTTAATTGCCATTGCAGCCCTCACAGCTCTTTCATAGGTGCTGTCAAGATTATTTTAATTAAAATAATATCTATACAGAGGTTAATGAAAGCTGGGGAAAAACTGCACCAGGAGTGTGTCATTCACTGTTTCCCATTAGTGGGTTTGTAAGAAACCAAATTTCTCCAGACCCCATGACTTGCAGAGACCAATTGAGATGGGAAAAATGCCCATGACCAGCTTCCATGGCACAACGGCTCCAGCCCAGCCACTTCACCCTTTAGAGCCTTTTCCACAGAGTAACCATCAGCCAAAGTCCTTGCTGTTCAGCCCATTCCCATTATTCTCCTTACAACTACTAATGATACTGGTGATATAAAAAACTACTCATTATGTCAAATGCTACCCTGATACCACCACAGACACGACCTGGGATCACCTGCACTTTATCAAAGATAAGAAGATTTAGTATTTGGAAGTGCATTTCTTCTTATTCATTTTAAAACACACTAAATGATCCCACATGTGGGAATTCAATGCTTCCAACAGTAAATGCAGGCAGACAGACACACGCCCACTACCTTTTTTATTCCAATCTTTGAAGCAGACTGGTCTCTGCTTTAAATAAATTCTATGTATAATTAGACAAATCAATATCCATTGCATGATGTTTTACTTTTTACAGTTAGCAGCCCTCACTTTGTACTAAACTGTATCTTTGTGAACTAGTAATCTAGGAAATTACAGGGTTTCAGTCATGCCAGCTCATTTTGTTGCTGTGTATGGTACAGACCTCAGACATTGCAAGATATTTCAGCAGTTTCTTCCTCCATATTCAAGACTGTTTACTCATTGTGTGGGTATCTTTCTTTGTGTCGATGACAACAGGCACATAAGTCACTTTTCCCTCAACTGGGCTGGCATGCATGAAGGTGAATGCAATGCAGCAACGTGCCACTTGGCTGTGACCTCAGGCTCTGCTTCTAGCTCAGCTCTTTGCTTTTTTCTGTGCACTCACTTTCTGTTCCACAATCAAATCACCACTACAGGCTGTTTTTGTTTGGAAAAAATGTCCAGTTCCTGAGAAGACTCACCTCTGTGCCACTAATGCCACTCCCACTGAAGAGAACCTGCAAAGTGCAAATTGCATGAGCAGCAGAACTAACAAAACTCATTTTTCCTCTAACTTTAGCAGTATCCACAAAATACCACAATTTTGTAACCTTTCCTGTTTACATAGCTGTTGAATAAGTCTTACTCCCAACTGCGAAGTGAACATCCCTATAACAGGCTATAAGTATGTGGCTGATAAACTTTCATACTCCATTCTGGAAGGCAGAGCTCTGAATGTTGCAGCATAGCACAGTATTGCAGACTGAAAGTTCCTACAGCTTGCTCCTGTGTTACATACTGCCCATGTAAAGAAACATGCTGTTGGTAATGATCTAAGTACTGGCACAAAATTCATACTGGAAGAAATCCTTTATGAGGTCAATATTTCCCCTCCTCATCAAGGGGAGACACAAAACTGAGGGGCTGCTGCCAATGAGGAAGAACTATTAACAGTCACAGCCAGTATCAGAGAGATTTCCATGGACAGTTTTGCTACCTGACCAGTTCAAACTGCATCTAAACAAATCATATTCCCCATCCTATCTGTGAGTGTGAGTCATTCTGTCTGCTACACATTTGTCATTCTTCTGGTGGGTATTCTCTTAAGTGTAAAACTGCCAAGCAGAAATCAGCTTTGAATAGGAAAAAACAGAGCAAGTTAGAAGATTAAAACCATGGGAACCGACTAATACATAAAATTTTACTGCAGCTGTAATTTTATGAGAGAAAGGCAGGGGATTCTTGCTATTTCTTGCTCAATTTCCATCTGAGCTTTTTCTGGTAAAGGCACAGCATTGTAGCTCTCTGACAGACTCAAATTTGCTCGTGCCTTTCTGTGACTGTGATGATGCCTCAAAGCCTTTTCTATTAGTCTGTCCCATTATAAACCTTCTTTAGCTCATAACAGCTCAAATGCTTTCTGCTGTATGGATAAAGGAGCTCTTCACTCCTCACACACTGCAGTAATTCTGATTACTGGGAGGATATTTGAAATGTGATATTGTGAGGAGAGGTGTAATTATGTCTGAATTTGAATGGAACTATTCTAAGAGGCTTTGCAAAAGCAGAATTTCATGCCTGCTAGAGGCCTCGAGGTCAAGCAGTTCATTAGGAAATAATCAGGACCTGAAAAATGGTCTAGTTGTTTTTTGGATGCATTGCAAATTCCTCTACCTTCCCAAGAATACAGTATTAATTGTGCTCATTGTAAGCACTCAGACTGGTCAGCATGCACTGGCATCTGCACCAGCACTCCTTAGCACTGCTAATGGTACCATCACATTGTTTTTTCCTGTCTACCGGATGTGGTTGCATCCTGCAACTGCATTCACACAGCAACAAATTTATTTTCTGCTGTGCTTCAATTTCTTTTTTTTTTTTTCCCCTCTCTCTGATTTCATCCTTAAGTTCAAAATAAAAAGCATGAATTCTGTTAACATCAGGGCACGTTTCTTGCTTCATTCGATACATAACCAGAACTGGCCTCCCTTGAAAGGAGGGAGAAGTAGAATAATCTTCTTCCTTTTAATTTAAAGTTTGGATCCGAGTCCATTCTGGATTATTTCTTCCCATTTTATGCTTGATATATTCTCATTTACATGTGTTCCCTGCCTAGCCTTGCTCAGTTGTGCCCATACAGCAATGTAGCTATTGACATTGCCTGAGGTAAAGCACACAGGAAAGTCCCTACACAACTGAAGCATTGGTTTGCTCATCTCCTAACAAGAAAACAGAAAGAAAAATTCCTTTCTCCTTTTCTACCTTCCGTATGTACTTATTCCAGCAACTTAATAATGCCACATTTCTTGTACAAGCAATGGAGAAAGTCACTGCTGTGAGGGGAACCCCAGCTTTTCACTTCTCTCAATACACCCTGACCTACCAACAGCACTGAGGACAGGACCAGGTTTCTACATGTCCTTCCTGCTCATACAAGAACTGTGGGCCAAAACAAAGAGTTCAAAGAGTTTAAAGAGGGTTTTAACAACATAGCCAGCTTTTTTTCTTTCTTTCTTTCTTTTTTATTTGGAAATACCACCAGCCAGATTTAAGCAGAGTGTAATTCTCTCCGTATATATCTCAAAGGGAAGAAGAGATCTGAATTTGACCAGGCAGTGTTTTTCAAGCCCAAGCTCAAGAATGTCAGTAACCTCAAAGGCTGCTCACATGGGACTTCCACGAACTCAAGTCATGGCCTTTTGAGAACACAGTGCACCCAAGGATAAATGGTGGATAAATGCTAAAGGAATCACACAACTTCTAGTGAGGCCAGTGATAATGCAGCACTTGAATGTCATGCATCCAATCATGCAAGAATGCTGAAACCACTGGAGTCCTTCCACAAAAAAAAAAAAAAATAGGCTGTCTCCACACTCAAAAGCCTTCTACCAGAAGACAAAATTAAGGCTTTGTCATCCAAATAAAATAATCTGAATGGCTGGGCAGCTCATGTGCAGAAACATCTGCTGGATAGGGAATAACACATAGAAAACAGCCAGCAAGTGTCAAAAGTTCAGAGAAGCAGTAACTAATCATCCTCTTTCAGCCATATAGACGTAGATGAGACAAAAAATCAAGTCAAAAATAGCAAGCCTGTTGTGCAGAAGAAGTCATGAGTACATAACTGTCAAGAATAAATGGTTTTCTATTACTGCCTTCAGTGAAGCTCCCTAGAAATGATCTCTTAAAAGTCAAACTCAGAGAATAAAGTGCCAAACCGAGGTACTGCAGATATCTGCAGTCAAGGAGGAGTTCTGTGGTGGTGGCAATCCACAAACACAAAAATTTCAAGGAAACAACAGTAGAAATTTCCCATAGCTCTGCCTAGCAATAGTCTCATCAAAAGGAGACATCAAAAGTGGTGTGCACATCTGCTGCAGAAAATGCAAAGACAGCAGTCTCCTACCATATGAAGTTAATACTAGTGTACCAAATTAAAGCCTGCATTTTTAGGACTAACCATCTATCAGTCTTTCTGGAAATGACTACCAGGAAGAAAAATGCCTTAAAGCAAAGAGTCACTTTCTCTGATGACCATATGCTTGGTATTCAGTTGCAAAGCAAATAGCCTTTTAGCTTCCTATGCCAAAGTATCAGATTGTTTTGTTAAATTTTCAGACAGGCTCACAAGGCTTCCTATTAAGTTTTCTTTCCATTTAAAAATATGTTAAAAAAATCACAATATTTTGTAAATAATATTTTAAAAAGCATGAAAGCTTAATAAATCTAACTTTTTGTGGCATTTTATGGTAGTGACATCTGTACCTTGTTCTCAGGGAATTTCATGTAGTATGACAGCTCTCAGAAGTAACCACCATCAGAAGGAAGCCAGGCATCTGGAATGGGATTTCAGCCAGGTTGAATTAATCTGGATGTTACTATATACTTGTGTTTAATATTAATACAATGTAAAACAACAACAACAACAACCCATCACTTAAGATACAAAGTCATGTGCAGGGAAGCTGGAACACTCAAGCTTTTCCCTGTCTTGTTATTGCTCAATTCAAATGCTAGCCTGACTTACATACTTCTATTGTCATTCTATTGAATGCCCAGTACAAGTGGCACTCAAGGAACATCCTTTTATGACTCCTTGTCCATCACTGTACTGCCTATTTCTCAAACCCTGTCCTGTTCTCACTGTTTTCTCTTTACAACACTCATCACCACTACATCCAGGCCCAAAACAAACCTGGAATGAGAGCATGGCTCTCCCACCACTGCTTCCAAGGTGAGTTTACTTTTATTGATATGGCTGGTCTAACCATCATGACCTTGTCTACCCCAGCTGCTCTGCCTGTGCTGGGCACCCTCCTTTAACTTCCCTACCTTGTACATCAGTACACAACTGATCATTATTAAAAACCTTAACAGCAGTTGGAGTACTGTACCTCGAGATACCTACCTACCATTGTGATGAGGTTGTACAGTTTCTCAACTTCTAAAGGCAAGCTGGGAAAATGCTTCAGAAGTCAAAATTACGTATTGGTATGCACTGGTTCTTGGAATCAGCTCAGTGTTGACGTATTTTTTGTTCCTTTCTTTACCTGTGACATTTATTAGAAGGCATCATCAGGTTTGAGCCAGCAATCCTGAAGCTGTGCTTCTCTATAAATATGCATAGAAGTCCATTGCTTTTTAGCAAAGCACTTGAATGTGCTTTTAGTTTGATGTCTGTGGCGCTGTAGCACAAAGTAAACTGGTTTTGGAATTAGGTTGATCATTTCCAGACAAGTAATGGACTGATACCAAGCATGGCTGTTCCAGTTCATTTATACAAGGTACTCGTTCTGCAGATGCCTACCTGGGAAAACAGGTCAGTTGTACTGCAGGGCTGTTCCTTGTGCTGCTACTCTCTTCAGGGGTGTTTGTTCACTGCAATAATTCTCTCTGCATCATTCAGGACCCAATGAATAATTCAGCAGTTTCATTACTCCACCTGTCCTGTTTTGTTTACTAGAATATCTTTCTGTCATTCAGCATCTGCATCTGGCCTCAAGCATAAAATCTGGGGAAAAAGAAGGAGTCCACAGTGGCTGAGGGGGGTCTTTCCCTTTAATACTGGAGTCCTATGAACTGACAGTACATTTGTTTTGAGGGGCACCAAATGACTTGAGAAACCCAACATAAACTTATCCATATGTACATCTTTTCTCCTTTATGGGCCTGGGAAAGCTCAGGTCTCTTGCTGTATTACAAAACACTCTGCTATTTGGAGAGGTTTTCCAAGGAGCAACTGTGGTGGCCCTGTTCCTCTGACACAGTTAGGGTAAACCCTGTGAACTTTACTGTCAAAATGCTAACAGAGAAAATCTTGGTCTGTACTGTACTGCATCTACAAAAATCCCCCTCACACAGGTTTTCTACTAGTCGGCTTGTAGACTGCAACATGCAGGATTTTCCTAGCACAGAAATTCTGCTAGAGATGAAGAAAAGTTACTGAATATTTTGACCAAACCAGACAGACAAATCTGAAGCCTATGGTTCTTCTCTTCATTGAAAAAACCACGATGCCTGGGAATTTACCTTTCACCTTTTTCATTGAATGTTAGTAGTAGCTCTGTGTTTTGATGGTTAATGATAGGACCTCCTTTGGAACATACCCTCATTACTAAACTGCTCTGGAGTAAAAATTGGGAACACATATTAATATCCTCACTTAGACAAATAGCCCCATAAATTATTGATTTTTTATAAATTATCTGCAAAACTAATAAAAATCCAGAAAGCTTCTTCTGCTTTTTGGTCAGTTCTCTTCAGAAAGAGAGCAGAAGCAGTGTGAACATCAGTAAACATCCTTTTACAAGAACAGAAAGTTGCTCTAAATGTCTCACTCGTACCTTTTTCAACGGCTACTCCGGAGACTTTCTGTGTCTTCTACGCCCTCTAGCATCTGGAAGATGCATTTACAAACCTCTCCCTTTCTTCAGCACATTTCTAGTTTGAATAACTACACAGTGAATAAAATCTTACGAAAACAGAAAGCGGAAAGCTTCTCCTCTCTTCTTGCCAGATATATTTTTTATCTGAGGCTGAAACAAAAACATGAAAATGTTAGTGCGAATTCTCATTTACATTACAGGCGCTTTATACTTCCCTGGCAGTGAATACAGGACTTATAGGTGTAGAGAATATTCACATCACTTCGTTAGGAAATGTCACCTGAATTATAGGAAATGGGTATTCCTATCTGGAAGGAGAACTGAAGTGTGAGATGTGTAGGATGTGACCTAATTACAACGTTAAATAAGATCATCAAATAATATGCAGTAAAAAGCATCGAGTTTACAAAATGCGAGGTTGAATTTCTGATGAGAGGAGATTAAAACTTGGGAGGGATGAATGTGTCTATAAAAGAAATGATGGGGCTGGTGTCCATAGATAGACATCCTGCAGCCTGCAGGAGAAAGGAGTTTTCTTTGCACAGTATAAAAGGGCTCTACTTCAAATCCCACCTGCTATATCATTACAGTGGCAAATGTAAAACATATTTTTGGCAAACATCGCAGGGAACACTCAAATAGATAGTAAAACTTTAGAAGAGGAGGGATACTGGTGAGAGAAAGGTCTCAGTACACCTGTGGCTGCCTGGGCTGCTCCTTCTGTGGTGGGCCCCCTTTGTGCTACCAAAGACAGGGTGCAGTGTGAGGGGCTTTAGTTACCCATGCTGCAGGTATCAGAGCTGCTATTGTAAGGTGGTATTCCATCATCTCTCAGAAGTCAATTCCATAACTGGGTGGTTTTCATTTAAACTCTGCAATTCCAGCATTGAGATCTGTTTCTGTTTTCCATTGGATTCTCTGCTTGCATTATATTAGGAATATAAATCAATACATATTTTTATAACTGATTTAAAACTTAGTATGTGTAACTATAGAATGATAAAGAATTTTCCAGCCTTAGAGGAAAGGAACAGTGCTAACCAAGAGTACAAACCCTGCTTAGAAACTTACACAGAAGTGTCTTGGAGGACTGACAAAGTGCTAGAAAGCCACTGGGACTTTTCCATAGATTAAAAACCAGTGTTTACACAGAAAAGTCATTACATCTGCACTGTGATGTGCTTGCTTGGGATTCATTTGTAAAAGCAGGCCAGTCGTACCCACTAATAATTTTAACTATGACATTTGCTCAATTCAAAAACAAAGTTATATCATGAGCTAAAAATGGAATTACGAACTATCTATGTAACTATTTAGGGAAATGCTAATTAGAATAATTGGCTCCCTCCATAACAGTGGAGACCTATAACAGCCTTTCAAGCATGTCAGCAAAATAATGGGCAAATTAATGTTGTCTGTATTGTTGATTTGGACTTTCAAATTGTTTGCAAAGCTATGAGGATGCTACGGAGTGTATAAATAGCCATAAGATGAACATTCTTTTATGGAGCAGAATTGGCCTGAGAGACTGCGAACAAAAATTAAGTAAATGATTGGGTTTAAAAAAAAAATAATAACAAAAAGATCATGCTTGCGATCATGATGTATGAGCTCAGCAAAGCTGTACTGAGGACAGATAATTGTGCAGTGAATAGAGGTCAGTGGGGCCTATTGAGATGGATACAGTCAAGGTCCATGGAAGGGAGAAGGAGGAGGAGATACCCTGGCTTCTCAAGCACTCAGATTGTAATCCTGGGAACGGTCACCCAAGACAGCCTTGCTGGCAGCTACTCCAGAATGTTGTACCCATGACTCCACCATAAATGATCATGACCTCCAGACAACCACACTCCCTGCCATTTAGTCTCCTGGAGAAGAATGAATAGATGAATGCAATGCCAAATTGCTTTATATGCTAATGTGGCAAGGTACTATTAGGAAAAGCCACTGAAAAGAGCTTTGACACTACAGAAGTAAATAGAAAAAGCCAGACTACTACAAGTGTAATCTTCTTTGGTGAACAGCCAATATCTTTGTAATGAAGTACTGAGTGGGATCTAAGAGTATTTTCTCAGATATAATACGAGGAAAAAAGCTTGCCCACAGGTACACATTCGGATGTTTAAAAGTAACATTTGCCTTTCCGGAGGTGATGCTAATGAGTTAGCTGGGATCACAGCTCAGCCCAGCCAAAGACATAATTGGTGCAAAACAGGAATTGTGATAAAGCCAAGAAAAGAAAGGAAAGAGAATCGTTGCAGTCAATTTTATTACTCTAAGGATGGATTGAAAGCTCCTAGAAGACGTATTGTGAAGTTTGGCAGAATTTAGAAATTATTATTAATACTTTCTGGGGGGAAAAAAAAAAAATCTGCAAAGGAGGAGAATTTGAAAAGGAACATCCAAAGAAAAGGTCAATTCTGTGCAGACTAGAGGAAGGATGTGGTGTCTATTAGAACAGTAAAGAGGAAGGAAATTTATGTGCCATGTAGACCCCATCTGGCAGATGGGAAGGGTTCAACTAGTCACAAGTAGTGAGCACAACCAACTTGGACCAAAATTGCCAGTGCTCAACATATGTGAAAACAAGCTTGAAATGCTTGAAGTGCTCATGTGTTCTGATATATCTCCAACACTGTTCAGTGCAGAAAAATGTGAGGCCCAAATTCTCCATCACAGTTTAATTACTCACCTCGAAGAGACATTCTATCTGCTAATTATACATGACAGTGCTGGATTAGACAGTAGATACAAAAATTTACTACTGCTTACTAATAGTTGCTGTTGGCAGTATTTAGTGTCAGAAGAAATAGCATTAGCTTTTCTCCTTTCTCACACTGCAGATGATGAAAGCTTTCAAGAAGATGAATTCCACTAAGAGCAGGAAAAAGAGATCTAAATATCTGGAAAGAACTGCAGTAAATTCACTTGGGCTCTTTCAAAATGATGCTCTATTAGTCCATGCAACTATGTCCTGGTGCGTGATTGTGAACCAAAATTTCAGCTGGATCTAGGAACAGGAGGACATCTGCCACTTGGCAAAGAGCACATGGCTGAACAAGCTATAGCTCCTGCATCCATTTTGGCAGCTGTAAAGGTCCATCAGGAGATATGTTGATGTTAGAGCTTCTGTTATCACTTGGACCTCACACACCTCTCAGCTGGCCCCTGCAGCAGCTCACCCACACCTCCCTGATACCCTGCGTGGTGCCACGGCCCTATAAAAAGGCCCTGGGGACCTGTGATACCCTGGCAGACTACAACACCCTCCTGCTGTCCCCTCTCCCACAGGGCTCTGGAAGGTGAGCACGTAGGATGCTCCATGGCACCAACCCAAGGCCACCACTGCTCAGCTGGCCCACATCCCACTGGAAGTTACACTCACCAGCAAGACAAAAGCAGGAGCAGAGTGTGTATTTCAGACGAGAGGTCTTCTGTAGGTCCTCACTTATTTGCTGGCCACAAGATGGTGCCTTTCTACTTCCCAGCAGCTCAGGAAGAAGACCAGGTGGAACTCATAACCTGCCTTAGGCTCACACCATGCTTGTGGTCTGTATTTGTACTCTTAAAAAAACAAACAAACAAACAAAAAAACCCTACAAATTCTGCAAAATAAAACCCCCAAAAATCTACAGTGATGGGAAGACAGTCTTCAAGAAATTACCCTCAGATAGTTCTTTCTCATAAATTTCTTCCTTCTTTGACTTTACTTGCAAAGCCCCATCCCAAAGACTTTGCTTGCACACAGAATAAAAAAGAAACATGTTTATCAAGAAAAATGCATACTGACAAATATCTAAGAACCAATATCAGAGCCAATCTATAGCCATGATGATACTGCCTCATAAACAATACAAAGACCTGTGCATGGCTAACTCATATTGTCTTGGCCAACTGAATACTGAATAACTTGGGTTTGATATCACTCCTACATACTTCACCAACATTATATTTGCCACCAGCTTTCAGCAATGCAATTAAAATGGGAGAGTAAATACAGTAGGAAACATACTTTCCTTTACTAAACTCTAATTCCAAAACATTTTCTCTTGTGTAAGTGTTTGTGGAGTGTTTGTTGTTTGGTTCAGGGACTATGGGGGTGGGTATTGTTCCAGTTTGGTTTGGTGGTTTTCTTTTTTGGTTTGTTTGGGGTATCTTTGAGAATTGACAGTTGTGGGTAATATTTTCAACAACAGCATTTATAAAAAATTGAAGCAATTTCTTCCAGGTTTTCAGAAAGTCAAACAAAGCAATTGAGAAATTCCTAATGGCTCTGCAGTTCCAATGTACTGAGTGACGTGGTCAAAGGCATGGGTTAAATGGTTGGACTGAATGATCTTAATGGTCTTTCCAACCTTAATAGTTCTATGATTCTGTATTTATTTGTTGAGAGTATTGCATTGATGTTCAGATGGAGAAATTAATGAGACAACTGAAGATATAACAGGAATAGATCTTGAGATCTGAAACTATTTATTCCTAAAGAAAAAGAGAAAGAGAAGGAAAAGGAAAAGAAGAAGAAAAAGAAGAAGAAAAAGAAAAAGAAGAGAAAAAAGAAAAAGAAAAAGAAAGCACAACAAAAGTTTGATCCAACATTTCTCCAACCAGGACAACATAAGAACCAAAACTACTACCAGAATGTCTTGCCTATGTTAGGTTTGTGACTTGACGTAGAATGTTAGTCTGAGGAAAACCCTTCACTGACAGGAAAGAAAATAGTGAGTTTGTTAAATGAAAAAAGGTCTGATTTTTTAAAAGGGTTGGAAACTACACACGAAGGAGCCTCAGATGTCTCTCAGCTGTAAACTGAAGCAATAAACTTCATGAGTGTCTGTGTTTTAAGGCCAGAAGGAGACCATGAATTTTACCTGGCTTCTTACTGAATATGCATCACTGACTTATATGCATTCATCCCAGTAATTAGGCTTAGGCATTTTATTTTGGAGTAGATTAAGCTGGGTGCTATAGTAGGGACCAAAAACTACCTGCCACCTTTGTTCCAAGGCTCTACAGTGACATGGAAAGGAGTATTGTTGTGATCAGGTGACCTCAGCACATTATCTATGTTTTATACAAAGAAAAAAAAATGAGAAAAATATCTGAAATCTAGAGAAAAAAATGCTTCCTGACTGCAAAATTGGGTCTTCCACACATGACACAAGCAGGGTCATGCAGGGCAGGGCATAGTCATGAAGTTCTAGTAAATACAGATGTGGTAAATCTAAGCTACTTCAGAAGTACACAGAAAAAAAAGTACTAAACTGTCTCAGAGTAACAGATTTCTAAGCTGACCTAAGGAGAGGCCGCTCAATCTGCATCCCTTTCTTACCCACTTAAACACTAGAACTTTCCCCTCTAAACTGGCTTATATCTTCCACAAGTTATACCTACGAGATCTGCTTTGTACACTGACTTACTGTAGCTGAAATGTCCCTCAAGGAGTAAAACCATGGCCATGAATGAGCTACAGAAGCATCAACACTGGGCAGCCTTACTGGCTATATCTACATCTGGTCGACCTCGCTTCTTTTTTTCTGTTACACCTGCAGCAAAGACAGACAGAGATATCATGAGGGGCTTAAGTATCTACTTAACACAGTGAAATGATCTTCATCTGAACTGATGAAGCAGAGTTTAGAGTCCAACTGTAGAGCACGAAACAAATCTAAACAAACATCTGACTCAGCTACTAAACTGAAAAAGCAGCAGCTTTGTGGAGGGAGTTGGCAGCATCACTTAAAGAGCCATGGATTGCTTCCAGCTACCCTCTTCTCCACTTACTCTAATTATTTGTCCCTGATCCCTAAGTAGACTTGCCTCAGGCTTGCTTAAAAGAAATGGATATTTCCGGAGCACCTTTTAAAACTCCTTTCTAATTTACCTTTTTAACCTTAAACTCACAAGGCACGTTAGGCTGTTTCAGCCCAACTGCAGCCCCTAGGAAAACATTCCGTCTTAACTCACACATGATAAATGGTGCCTCTGGAGTTTTTTTATTAGTCAGAAAGGTGACTTCCTTTTGTTTTTAATACAAGCCTCAGTAATCAGTACCCTCCCCAGCTACTGGTTTCTGAATGCATTTTTTAAGGCTGCTCTTCTCCCAGTTCAGACCTCTTGCCTCAAAGCCTATATCTACAGCAAGTAAGGCTGTAAGAAACTACCAGGCCATTTAACTTGCAGTGATGCTGGGCTACTGCCAAAAGTTTCTGTAAGTGCATTCAAATGAAAATAATAATAATAAATAAATCAGTTTCTCAATCCAAGTGTATCTAAAAATACTTTTTTTTTTAATTTTGCATAAATTCACAAATGATACAATAGTTAAGAGGTTGTTTTCTGGTTTCTTTTTTTGTTTTGTTTTTTTTTTTTTAAACATACTGTACAATCAGGTTAGTTAAGTGTTTAACACCAAGGCACAGCACACCATGTTATACACACACACCTTGCTAGGCAGCAGTTCAGTATAACTCCCCGAGTTTTGGCAGCAGTGCCAGGATAAATAGCATGGATCACATATATGCTAGAAGATAAATAATAGATGCTGTCACATTTTATTTGAAATAGAGTTGCATATAAAAAGAATATACAATAATTTAACTTGAATATCTAGAGTCCCTTGTACTATACATAACAGAAGTGTTTCATTTTTGTCTTAAACAAAACGCTTTCAATATTAGGATGCAAAATTAATCTTCTTTTTGGCTGTCTTGATTTGTGGAGAACAGTTCCATTCATTAGAAACTAAAGCTGAGTCTGCAGTTTCACATCAACCTGAAAGAAACAAACTGAGAGTTATCCATATGTTGATAATTAAAGATTGCCAGCAAAGTGAAAATAAATAAGCAATTCCAACCATACAGTTGCATTTAGATAATGCACTGTGAAGTTAGTTATCTAAGGAGAAGACCTCTGAAAGCTCTCCTCCACAAACTTCAGTAACATTTCTAACAGCTTTTTATACCCTTACTTATCCTATTTACCAAGGGTACTTTTACTGTTAGCCTGTTACTCATCCAGCAACACTAAAGTTCTGCAAACTCAGGTAACCTAAGGGTTGCCTGCACTGAAGATTGTTTATTGCAATATATTTACCATATGCATGTTACCATTCAGCTTTTTATATTTGAACGCTTCTTCTTCGCCTGCCAAAAGCCTTGGAGCCCACGTTGGTTGGGACAAAGTTGTTCTTGCCCACTCCTCCTGACCTGCTCAGGAAGTCTGCCAGACGATGGGTCACGCAGGTAGCTGTGTTGCACGCCCTCTTCTGTGCTGTTACACTGCTTTTTGAAAGGAGAAGAAAGTTAATTTCCAAGTCAGTATCCAAGGTATCCACCCTGCTTGCAACAAGATGTCAGTAAGGGATGTGATGCCTTAGAAAGCTTTTTCTACAAGAGCAAGGGCAGGCTTGCTGTGCAGCAGGCATTTCATTTGCTCCACCAACTCTAAGTATCAAGCTCAGATTGTGAAAGGTAGAAAAGCCCTTTTTGGGCAATTGGAGTGAAGAACAATTGGACCAAACCAGACTTCCAGGGACATCTGAGCTGTTTCTTGTCTCCAAAGCACCATGGCTAGCATAGAGATGCTGGTGAGGTGCAGATCTGGGATGTTTACCCAATCCCTCTTTCCTCACAAAACTGTGAGGAACCCAGCAGCCACTCATGAGCTTTCATAGCTGAACCACCCCTAAGCATACTGCTTCTGCATATCCAATGGGAATATGGAAACATCTTTCCTGCCACTAGGCCCCAGTTCAGTACAGCTCATTGCTATGTAAATACTACACTGACATCAGAATATCTTCAGGTAAGCCCATGGCTAGTAATTTTTTTTTTTTTTTTTGCTAGACAATATTTCATGGCACACATGTTCACACAGACCTTGCTTGAGAATTTTCTACAAAAGCAAGGACAAGCATCAAAGGAAGAACAATTTTGCTCAGAAAAGCATTGCAGGACAGTTCATTAATGGTAAAAAACAATATTGTTTATAACACTGATACCATGATTCAGAGCAGACTTCTGTTTACAGGATAACTACGGTGTTGCAACAGAAGAACTGGAAATAAAGGTATGGAACATACTGTGAGAAACAGCTAAAGACAGTGTTTCTTTTAAAATACAAGCAAGACTATCTAAACATTAAACAATAAGAAAATAAAATTTAGCTTCTTAAAAGATACTCAGGTATCAACTACACTAGTGTGAAGATTTATCATTAAATGAGATGGGAAAAAAAGGAGGAGAAAATATTAAATTCTTACCTGTAAGTGTTCAGTACACAGTTCTAGACAGGATTACATTTCTAGTTTGAACAGCTCTATATGAGCCTTTCTTGATTCCTTTGCATCTCTGGCTATTTACTAACAGGTTCGCATGCATGCTGGGTTACATCAGTCCATATATTGCATAATTCCCATGTACATGTATAACTTCTAAGATACCTTTGCATTTTCTTAGCTTATTAAACTTCTCTGGAATTTCTTGCATTGCCTCTCTTGAACATGACAACAATGTGCAAAACCTTTCTAGCCTTATCTAGAATTCTCACATTCTAAAACAAGTAAACCAAACAGATCTAATCCTTATAGAAAAAATAGGTTTATTGAACGAGTGCATGGGCAGGCACAAGAAAAAAAAAAAAAAAAAGAGTCTACTTGTACATTTAGTAGCCAGAAATGAAGAACCTTGTCTAGATTTGTTTTTTAAAATCAGTACCTAAGAAAATCATTTGAAATCAAGGCAGTGCTGTCTATTTTTATTTATTTTTCCCCTAGCTTGATGTATGTGTTATGTTCTGTCTTGTTAACATTAGGTCCACCTCAAACATTCTCTGTCAAAAACAGAATCAAAAGAACATAGCAGAGTTAGCAATCAAGGTTAGATCCACATGCATCAGGTTTAAAAAAAAAATAAAAAGAAGGAGGGGGAGGTGGGGAGGGAAGAAGGGCAGAAATAAGCACGCCTAGTTGTTTCCTAGGGTTTCCCCATAGTTTGCATAGCGTTCATGTTCCAGGTCATTCAGCACATTTCTTTTCTTGCCAGGAGTTCCAGCCCCGACGTCAGTACGAGGGTAAGTTTGCAATTTGTGCAATTCTTGAGACAGTTTGCCCAGCACACAAGTACTCAGACTGGCACAGCGTTTGGAAATAGGTCTATCCAGGCTGCAGGGGGAAAAAAAAAAAAAAACATGCCCAAAAGAAGAATAATCTCAAACATGCATGGTCATGCATTTCCTCCCCTAGGCAAATATCTACTGTTAGGAAAATCAAAATAATGCAGTAAATAATACAAATACAATAATATAAAAATAATCCCTCCACATCACATTCCATGCAAGGAAGGTTCAGACAAATGCACTTTGAAAGAAGACTGTTTTCAATGAATTCATTTTGTTGAAAAAGCAAGTTCGTTAGCCTTTAAGATGCTTGCAGTTAGGAGACAGCAAGTTTCACTCTCCATGTATTCAGCATGCTTTTCAGTCTGTCATACATCATCACCATGCTTCGCAATACAAATCCTATTAGGATAATGCAAACGTTCTTACATGCCTTTGCTCCAGGGGGGAGATGGCGCTGCGTGCACTGGGAGGGCACCTCCCCTCTGCCAGGGGCTTTCCATGCCTTACAACAGCATGCACTTTCATGACAGAGAATCCAAGAGTGACTGAATGATCCCTAACATTCCCACTAGGAAAACGTACCTTTTGCTGTATTTTTTTTCCCCCATAACCCCCTCATTCAAGCTGAAATCGCCCTCCACTTTCGGTTGTAAGAGACAGACAGAAGCAGGTTAACTAAGTGGAAGCCATTCTCCTGACACAAACGTTAGGATGTCTCTACATTATGCTCCTTTATAAATTAGGTGATCAGTTAACCATTACCCCAAGATGACAAAAACAAAAGAGAGAGGGTCTGCTCAGGTGGCTCTTTGTGAAATGTTTGATATCCAACTTGACCTTTTCCTACCCCCACAGTGGTTGTCCTTACCTGTTCCCCTCAGAGGCTTGCTCCAGCTCCTCTGCTGTCATCTGTATGAATTCTTTCACCAGAGCATTTAATAATCTCCGAGCTTCGTAATCACTCAGCGTCACTCGATCTGTTATGGACTCCAAGCCAGGTCTACGCAGAGACAAGAAAACAGGATGAATACAGAGAGCCACGTAAAGGAGAGAGGAGTGTGTCCTGCACTGCTGTAAGTCATTGGCAGTGTCTTTCACGGGTGTGAAAATGTAAGTCACACACACGCACAGCATTAGGTGTTTCATACACGTAGTTAGAAAAACATCAGTATCATAGATAGCCCTAGAAGAAGCCAGCTTTCTGCAGTCCTTTTCTCTGCTAGAGCTCTTAAAAAATAGAAGTTAAGTGTTTCCAAACCATTCAGACAAAGCACTCAGCAATATGACCAGCTTCTTACCTGACTGGAGCTGCCTGGAAGCTGTCCATCTGGCACACAACCAAGGCATAAACAGCAAGGAAAGATGAAATCTTCAGCATAACCATGATTTCCTCTCTACAACAAAGAGGCATATCAAGCAATGGCTGTTTTCCAATCATCTCAGTCCTGTAAGACCTATTGAGGAGGTCATCCTTTGCTAGCCACAAGTTGCACAAGTGCCCACAGTCCTGTTTTGTGATTTTCTTTCCCCAACATTACCTTTAATCACTCCATTTTGTTTTGGTTTTCTTGGAATTTTAAGATAACTGAATACTATTACAGGGAATATAAACACAGCCTTTCTGAATTTCAGTTCTGTCCAGCTGCATTCAGCCTAGAGCAGCCTTTCCCCCCAAATTGGGTGAAAGCATATTCCCCTGTCTGCTACACAATGTCATTCAGGGTGTGCAATACAAAGCAGCAGCCGCACAAAAAGAGTCATGAGAAAAAAATTAATAAGGAGAGAGATGGAAAGAAATGCTTACAGTTTAATGCTGTTAAGAATGAAGTGCCACTGCTGGCACTGTACCTGAAGCTGCTTGCTTCTTGGCAGCTAGCACACTAATGTCCCAGCTCAGATTATGCTTTAAGAACTAAACAACTTAATTTCAGTAAGTATTCCTACTCAGAAACTGGAGGGAGGAGAAGTTAAGCAAAAAGAAAAAAGAAGAAGAACCTGTCACAAAAGCAAACCTTGTAAAAAGAAATCATGATCGAATCGCTTTGAGCTACAGCTCTGCTCCTCGCAGCATCAGCTCTCCAAGCTCAGATGGGCACACGGGTAACTGCCCCACCAGCTCTAGGTCTCTGAGCCACCCGTTCCCAGCCCAGCCTTCAGATGTCTCAAGGCAGCGCCCGGCACAGCGGCTACCCCACACCTCCCAGCCTGCAAGCATCACAGGGATGGGAAGAGCAAGGGAGAGAGCGAGGCCCGGCTCCCACCCACCTGCTCTGCTCGCTTTCCTTCTCCACACACATAGCCACACAGAGAACTAACGCGTTACCGCCCCGCACGACAGCGCAGGGACACGAGAGAGCCGGGAGCGCCCCAACACGCGGATCTTACCGGCGGTGCGGGTCAGAGCAGCGGTGCCGCGCAGAGCGGAGGCCGTGGTGCTGCCGCCGAGCCGCGATGCCGCGCGCTGCCCGCCGGCTGCCCTTTATACCTGCCGCCGCGGCAGCCTGCGTGGGCGCCCGCGGGGCTCCGCCAGCCAATCGCCTCCCCGGCCGTCCGGCCCGGCGGTGACGTCATGAGCCACCGTCCCATTCACAAAAAAGCCGGCGGCGGCAGGGTGGGGGGGAGGGGGGGAAAGCGCCGCTCACGATGCCCGGCCGCACGCTCTCTCGGAGCCCCGACGGCTGCGTTCGGACGGGAGGGGTTGCGGCCGCGAAGCCGGGGCGGAGGCGCGGCTCACGCACGGTGCTGAGCAGAGCCTGACGGGTCCCTGCCGGCCGGAGCGAGGAGCTCCTGGGGGCCGAGAACAGCATCCCTCGCCGCCTCCCCCGCCGCCTCCGCCGGGCTCGCACCACGGTGGGGTGGGATCCCGCAGCCCTCGAGAAAATCATCGCCGTCATCTCTGCCGCCGCTATCACCGGCACGGGCAGGTGCAGCGCCTTCCGGCGCTCAGAAGAGGCGCGGGGGGGGAGGCTCGGGACCCGCAGGAGGTTGCGGATTACCGGCAGCTGCCGCAGCCCCATGCATCACCGCGAAGGACCCTCTGCACCTGCCGCCAGGATGTTTGCACGGGCGGAGGAGTGTTTGCCTAGGGGTATCGAGGACCGGAGAAAAGCGGAAAGCTGCCTCCGGCCCGGGCAGGATCGGGGAGAAGAGGAACCCACACCCCCGGACTCCGCAACCGCCGGTGGGGCGGGTGGAAGGAGAGGGGGGAAGCGGCGGCCCCCGGCCCCGCTGGCTCCGGGCCCCCTCCCTGCGGCGCTGCCGGGCCCCGCCCGCGGTACGGGGACGCGCCCCGCGCTGCGCTGCCGCTATTGGCCCCGAGGCTGCGAGCGGGACTCGGCGGCCGCACGGAGCTGAGCCGCGGGCGGGTGCGGGACGGCTGGTGCGCTCGTTCCGTGCTCGGTGCGGGCGGGCGACTTGACCTGAGCACTGCTGCCCCATCCTCTTGGTTTTTCGTTTGTTTGTTTGTTTTTCTTTTTGTTTGTTTTACAGACGGCTCCTGATGGCAGAAGCAGCGCGTTTCACCTGCAGGCGAACGAAGGTAGGGAGAAACGAGAACAGGTATTTATTCGCTGGCTTGGAAGTTGGAAGAGGAGCATGGACGCGGCGCGCTGATCAGTCGATGGGGGCTTCTTCCCCATTCTCCTCCTCTCCGCAGCGGGGCACCGCGCTACAGCCGGGTTCCGCTGCCGCTTTTCCGCTCTCGTTCTGCAGAACGATGACCGCAAAACCGTTTAAGACGAACTGAGCCCGGCCCGGGGCTCCTCGTTACGGCTCCCTCCCGACTGGGCTCGTCCCACAGCCCTCCTACTGCTCCCGCACACGTGGAAAGTTAGTTTGCGATGCACGGCTGCGTGCCAAGGGAACCTTGGGTCTCCCGAGAGAAGGAACTGAAGTATTTAATTTTAAATATATTTCCGACACTTCTGTGCTGATTTCTCAGCTAGTCTTTCTGAGGTTGCATTTCAAACGTGAGGTAGCACCCAAAGGAACAGGTCGGCATCGCTTTTGCTGTTTCAGCGTGACTTGTGCAGCTCCATCAACAGATGTATGGTGTGGGAGCTCCACCGACTGAACTCACAGCCCCAGCCTTCCCCATTCCCTTCCCCTTTCTCTGTTAACAATTAATCACACTCATTTCCTTTAGGGATTTATTTACTCGGCAAGGAATATTTATCTTTTAACCTTAAAAAGTCCAGACGACCATGCAGGAATAGTGTATCTCAGTTCTTCAGGGGGATAGCAAGCAGTATTCCATCTTACAGCCAACTCCAGTCACTCTGCGTACTTCTCTTGCCAATGTAACTCAGCCCCGGGCTGGAGCCCGCAGGATGTACTGATTACAGATTTCAGATGCCAGCATTTCTACTTTAGGCTTTCACAGGAAGAAACATAAATTTAAAGCAACAGGTATTAGTGCTAATAGATAAACTTTTGTGTGCGTAAAGATGAAATAGTATTTGGATGTTGGCAAGCGCTTTGGCTGCTCCTTGCCAGCACTAATGGAGGGACTCCCAGCTCCTTCTGGCTTTTTTTTTTTTTTTTTCCTGCACAATTATACATCAGCTGGTCTCATCAGATAGATTTTCTTCCTCTCTTCTCTTATACATAAGATGGAGAAGAAATAGCTATGAAAGAACTCCAAAGATGGGATTGTCTAGTTTTAGAAGCTGTCAAAATGTGACAGGGTTGTTATGGGATAAAGGTTTCCTGCTGCTAGATAAATCCAAAACCAGAGGTTAAGTATTTGTGGGAAAACTAGTGCAGTGGGTTACCTGTGAGCACTGCACTAAGGAACCATGAGGTTTACAGAAACAAGGATCTGGTTCTGCTTCCTTCAGTGCCTGCTGTCAGGTGAAATAATCAGTTTGTACAGGCTCAAAGGAGATGAACTGAAGAGCTACAGAATGACTTGATCTTTTTTAATAAGAAACTAGATTATCTAATACAAGCTGCAGCTCCAAATAAAAGAAGAATTTCCTCTTTTAATTAAAGTTTGTAGGGAATCAGAAAAGGCTGCCCTATTTTCAATTGACTTTCTTTCTCTACACTTGATTGGATTTCTTCCAATATCCTACTGTGTGTTATTTAACTATACATCTCAAAGCACAACCATTTGTTTTTCTACTATAAATATTGCCATCATGCCAACAAGCCATAGACATTGCAGTGAGGTTCTTAAACGTCACCTGATTTGCAGAGCAGGGTGTTTCATGTTAAAATGGATTATAAAAGCTACACAGCCTTTCTGTCTCTGTGTCTCTACCTGTCCATGTTCCAGATGGACGCCTAATTCAGCCTCCTATCTCCACAAATGGCTGGAAAACACTTCTACTGAAGAAGATGAATACATACAGGGGACAGTGAGCACTACTAAGCACCCATGAAAACATCTTTCTAATGTGTGATTCCAATCTGCCCCACAGAAAATTAATCTGGACCTGAGTTAGCCACATGATGCTGTTGTAAAAGAAAGCTGTCTGTTAACAGGAATGTCATGTTTAAGGCCCTAGAGGTAATCCTTGCACTCTACTTGCTGCTGATAAGACCTAGACCTCACTGTACTCTGTTCAGACTAGCATGACATACCTCAGAAAGACCTGGGCAACTTGGAGGGAGTCCAGAAAAAATCCAACATTATTATTATTGGAGCTCAGAAAGCGACTTAGGAGAAAAACAAAACAACAAAAAAAGACCAAATGTGAAGATTGGAGAAACAGTTAACAGAAGGAAATATCATGAAGAAAGATAAAAACATAAATACTTGCTACAAAGAAGTAATAATGTGCTCAAAAAAGCAAAAATATATGAACTTAAAAGACATCAGTAGAGATGCTGTACATTAGAAAGAGCTTTCTATAGTTGAAATTAATGCCATATAAGAACAATTTCTATTGCACCATACTAACAGTTTCTATGCCACTGTATGGCATGGTAGTCTAACATCTGTCAGGAATGACATCATGTAGCTAATATTCATTCTGGGAAAGGAACATGATCAATTAAATGAGCTTTCTTCATCTCTTTCATCTCCAGTTTCTGAGATTATGTAATTTTAACAGCTTGCTTAAACTCTGAAACATAACATCTTACCTATTGTCCAAACTTTTACTAGCAGTGGTTTTGCAGATCTTACCTCCCTAAATCATCTGATCCTTTTCCCAACCACAGCCTTCAGAAGGCAATATTCATATTTAGACTAACCTCATGTCAGGTTTACCTGCACAAATTATATTTTACCTATCTATCCTGTAGTTTCTTTAAATTTGGCCAAAAAAAATGAGTGCCTCTCTTCAGAAAAATGCAGCATTTCAGTGAGAACCAGAAAATGGATACAGATCCCAACACTAGAGGGTTCCCTTTTTAATAGCATCAGCAGTCAGGGTACTTCAGTGACTCGTTTCTCAAGAAAGGAAGTTATTGAGCTAATTACTGGGAAATCTATGAATCAGTCTGGAAGCAAATTCAGATCTTCCAAAATGCCTTAGAAAAGCTTCCAGACTGAAATATGGAAGACATTTTAAACAGAAGATCGATGCTGGATTGTTTTAATCTCACTGAAACGCTCCTAATGAGCTTTGGCTTTGAAGTACTTTCCCTATATGTATTCAAAAACCTGGTACAGAATAATCTTTTACAACAAAGTGGGTCACGCTGTGCAGCACTGAGGGTTCTATGGCACGGAAGAAGGGGCAGATCATAAGGAAGTTGGCTATGGCTCCATCATCTTCCAACCTTCAGAACCACAGCTCAGCCCGTGGGCAGGCTCACAGAGGCTGCAGGCCCAGTTCATGCCACGTGGCAACACTTCCACCCTTAAGAACTGGCAAAACTCTACCACACTCCAGCCAGACCCAGTCCTGTCCCAGGCTGCACCTCCAGTGCTCTGACAAGGGAATCCCTGAAGGGGAGCTTTCAGCTCACCAAATTCAGCCAGGGGCAGACCCAGAGCATGGCCAGGCTAACACTAAGAGGACAAACTGCATGGGAGAATCTCACTCTGAATGAAACACAGCACCTATTTCCACTTCAGTTTTATATATTTTCCAGCTGAGATAGGAGTTGAACAAACTCCTTATCTGGAAAGCAGCCTCAGAACTGAAAACAGACCTTGTTAGGCAATAGCATAGTTATAAAACCTTGTTTCGATCGCTTGCACAAGTGCTATCCTACTATCTTATATGTCATCAGAGCGTGTCAGCAAAAATCTAGTGAGAAACTGTCTGGTAAATCCTGACGTTAACCCTTCACAATATACTAGGAGCCTGGGAGAGCTCATGTCAGTATTTCATTCTGTGTCCCAATAGTAGGTAACCCTAACCCTGATTAAGCCACAATGTAATTTAACAGTTTGATCAGCCCATTCCAGGACCATTCTGCTGACCCTGTGCAGTGGGCTGCTACAGTGATAGGCCTCTTGTTGCCAGCAGTGCCATCTGTGTGGGGAGGACCAGGCGTAACAGTTTCTCAACTGGCTGTTTAACTCTTTGACTCTTACAAAAGCCACTTGTGCTTGACAAAGAAAGAAGCCTGCTTTGATACAAGTTGGTGAGATACTTGATGGAGCTTGGAAGCAACTTCATCTTCCTCCCAAGAACATAACAGAGTTGTCATTGGACTCTTAATATTGTTACTGAAAGAACAATCCCATCTATGTGTAGATTTCTTCAAATTCTTTCTGAAGTCAAAACTATGCACATGCACAGCCACTTCCTGTCAAAGAACTGCCTTCTGCTTTTCTGGAGAAGGCAGGAATGTAATCTTTGCTGTTACTTGATTGCGTCCAACTCTTCCTCACAGAATTTATGGTGCAAAGTAATTGTGAATTGTGATGACAAGAATGTTTTAGAATTTAATAAAGATACACACTTTAATGGGTTTCCTTACTCAGCCATCGTTTTTTTATAATTGAAATCACAAAACCTTTACTCATCCTATGAGTTTGCTCATTTGATCATCTGTGATTAAGATGAGTAAAACCTTCCCAAAGTAGCAATTCAGCACAAGCTACCCCCACACTCTCAAAAGAATGAAAGAAATATAAAAAGATCAGTGAGGAACTGGCAAGGAATCCTCCTTGGATAGCCCACTGGGTTCTTGAATCCCTACACCTCTGTTCTTACGTGATGTCATCTGTCTGCGAAGCTTCATTTATCACTTCTGACAACTTTCAGTCATACTTATCCATGGCTTTCAGTCATACTTTTCCTCCATTTAATCATTCTTTAGAGACTGTTGGATTTGTAACCTTGGTAGATTCATCACCATTTGGCTTGATCAAATCTGATATAACAGCTCTGCAATCACGTGCTTCATTTCTCATCCTCTGTTACAGCAAATAGCACCATCTTCTTTCCTCCATCACCAGGGTCCAAATACTATGATAAGAGCAGTTTTGATTGTTCTCTCCCCCGCTTGAAAATGATTGTTGGACTTTTCTATATCTCCTTTTTTTTTTTTCTTGGGTCTTCCTATGCTATGATTGTTTTCTGTTTTTCCTCCCCAGAACATTTGCTGCCAAAAAGTCAATCACTTTTGCTTTCTTTTCTTAGACAGATGCACTGGAAATCATAATCCTCTGGGTGCATGTGATGTATTACACGCTTAAAAGTGAAAATCAAAGCAATTGCAGCTAGGCTAGGTTTCTTCAGACACTCTGAGAACTACTCAAGTATCATCTTATCCGGGGCAGGTGTATTTTGATCAGCTCATCTGTGTACCTCCATTCACCTAAATATGCTGTTTTTAAACCCTCTCTTCCTTACTTAAGTAGGTTTGAATCCATCCATTTGAGTTTGCATGTTTCAGCACAGCTGCTCAAGCAAACTGCAGACATTTTTTTTAACCACTTCCCTTTTTTCTCCCTCTGGCTGGAGCCAAACTGGGGGCCTGAATCTGTTGCCCACTGGTGAGAAATCTTAAGGCACTTACACGTTGATGGTTTTGCAGGCATGGCCAAAGTAATTCAGTCAAGATGACAGGAAATTTCATAATGGAACAAAGTGTGAGGGAAGGGACTGCACTGCTTTACACTGTTCTGCTGCAACCTCACCTTGAGTACCATGCGCTGGTTTGGGTGCCACAATACAACAAGGATATAAAACTATTAGAGAGTGTTGAAAGGTGACAAGAAAGATGGTGAAGGATTTACAGGGGAGGATGTATGAGGAGCTGCTGGGATCCCTTGGTTGGCTCAGCCCAGAGCAGAGGAGCTGAGAGGAGGCCTGATGGTGGCTGCAGCTCCTCACAGGGAGCGGAGGGGCAGCGCTGAGCTCTGCTCTGTGTGACAGCGACAGGGCCTGAGGGAACGGCGTGGAGCTGTGCCAGGGGAGGGACAGCTGGGAGTGGGAGACAGGTTCTGCACCAGAGGCCAGTGGGCATGGAACAGGCTGCCCAGGGCAGTGGTGATCACACCAAGCTGCTGGAGTTCAAGGAGCATTAGGACAGCACTTGTAGACATAGGATCTGATTTTTGTGTGGTCCTGTGTACAGACAGGAGCTGGAGTTGATTACTCTAATGGGTCTCTTTCAACTCAGGTTATTCTATGGTTCTGTGAGATAACTTGCAGCCAAAACGCCAGGCAAAAGGCCACACCTTATCATTTCCCAGTCTCCTTCCTTCCCCCATCCCAGTCACAGTACCTCCACTCTGTGCTCTCAAAGTGATGCCTTTGCCGTGCACGATTTCATCTTCACCTGCCTTCTGAGCAGCATCAGGGGCCATCCTCAGCCTCGGGGCCACGTGCTCTCAAGTTAGTACCTCCACATCAGAAGCAGAACATCCCAACACAGGAACACACTGGGGGTTAAGCATTAAATAGTTAGATGACCGAGAATGTGATGCACTTTGATCAGTTAGGTTATTTATGAAGTTCATCAGTACAAACTCTGTATCAGTGCAGATCTTAATCTTCTTCCAGAACTACTGGAGGTACCGAGCTAAAATCAGCAGAAAGAAAGACTGAATTGGACACAGCACTGTAATTTTAGTAGGGCATCAGTACTTCTGTTATGCTAAGATCTACTTGTACGGTAGCAGCGACAGAAAAGTAAAACAACATGAGTGGAAACAGAGTGAAGTTTTATACGAACTGTTTCAACAGGATGTTATGCTTCATTGTGGGATTGCATTCTTAGCTCGGCAGGAAGCAATCTGTGTTTGTCCAGCATCTGCAGCCCTTTGCCGAGGTGCCACCCTGCTCGCTAACAGTGGCAATAACGAGTTACTCAGAGATGTCCTCCAGCAGACATCAGGCTCCTGCCGACGGTGCCCACCGCCCACCAGCGGAGCCCCGTCGGGCGGGCACGTTCCCTTTATCGTGGCCAGAAGGGAGGGCGAGAAGAGAAGGAAACGCGGCGGGGTTGTCCGTCTGCAGTCTCCCAGACCCGAGGAGGCTCCGGGAAAGATACCCCCAAAGCGCGTATTTCCGCTTTTCCTATTTTTCCAGGTCTACGTACGAAGGTATTTTCATTCGGGCGCCCCAAGCTTCTCAGCGCTTCACCAGCGCAGCCCCGTCCCGCCCCGCAGCCGGCCCGGCCCGCTGACGCGAGGGGCGGCGCTCCCGTGGGCCGACCGACGCGGGGCGGCTCTGCCAGCGCCCAACGGGGGGCGGCGGGCCGGGGCCGGGCGGCGGGAGGAAGCGGCGCGATGGGGCCGGCGGCGGGGGACGCGGAGCCGGCGGCGGCGGCGGCGGCGGCGGCGGGGGGCGGGCCCTGGCTGCTGCTGGCGCTGCCGCCGCTGCTGCTGCTGTTGGCGCTGGTGGTTCGGCAGCTGTTGAAGCAGCGGCGGCCGCCCGGCTTCCCGCCCGGCCCCGCGGGGCTGCCCCTCATCGGCAACATCCACTCCCTGGGCGCGGAGCAGCCGCACGTCTACATGCGGCGCCAGAGCCAGATCCACGGGCAGGTACCGGGCGGGAGCCGGCGCCGACGCCGAGCCGGGGCAGGCGGCGGGCAGAGCGGCGGAACGGCCCGGCCGCTATCGGGCGGGACGGCGCTGGGGGCCCCGCAGCTCCGGCGCTGAGCGTCGGGCGAGACCCGTGCTGCGGCGGCCCGGCCCCGGGCTGAGAGCGGCTCCGCTCTCGTGCGTCCGCTTCGGGACAGCGGTGTGGCCGAGCATCCGGCTGCCCTGCATTCGTGGGGCTTCGCCTGGGGCAGAGCGCGCAGGAAACCAAAGGGCAGGCACGGGCATAGTGCAGCATTGTCACGGGAAGAACTGTGCATTAAAGTGCCTTCAGAGTGATACTGGAGTACTTTCTGACAGTCCATTTATATACATATATAGGAATGTTGTGATGTTTTGGTTGTTGGTTTTTTTTTTTTTCCTTTTCATGTTTTCTTGTTTCTCAGCTTTTTCTTTTCATTACCCCGTTTCATGGAAGCAGTCTATTCTTACACGCTTCAAAAAAGTGAAGCCCAAGCTATCAGTGCTGGCTCGGAAAGGCAGGCAGAGCAGATGCAGCACGTGTAGGTGTGCGCCTCTTCCCGCCCCCTCCGTCCCCGGAATGCCTGCGGGCTTTTCCTTAGAGGGATTCTCATCGATGGAAAGAGAGAGCTTTGAGTCCAACAAACACTGGCTTGGCTAGAAAACCACATTCCTTAAACTGTTAAGAGTTGTTTAAGGGGTTAAGGGGTGTTTAAATAATACTCTGAACAAGGAAATGAAAGAATACTGGTGATGGCACATAAGTCTTTCAAAAGCTTTTGTAAAGCTTTTCATTATGGAAGCTGCAGAAGAGACTTAACAGTCATAGTTTTATGAATGAGAAGCAAAATGTGTGAACGAAAAGCGTGCTCAGTGGCAGAAGCGAAAGGGTAGGGTTATCTCTTCATCTCTTTCCTGTTATTTTGGCAGTAAAGGTGTTTCAAGGGATTGGGATGAACTGAATGGAAATAGAAAGGCAAGTGTATCATTTTAAGCTTTTTTATCAATTAAGCTTTATACTTGCCTGAATGCTGACTGCAGTTCTCTTCACCTGCTGTCACCAAGGATTCTGCAGAATTTGGGCTAGATCAGGAGGCAGACCAGGATACTGGGAGCTCTAGAGAAGATCAAAGAAATGATCTTTTAAAGAGTGTTTCACAACATACGAAGAATGATAAATAGGCTATGATTGAAGTACACAAAAATAAATGCTTCCAGGAGGTACAGCGGTACTTTCTTCTCATCATGTAAAAAAGAGCAATTGCAACAGTAAAAAATTTAGGCTTGCTAAAAGGAAATAGACTTAATAGAATGAGTAACTAAACTACTGCCTATTACTTCATACAGCGATGGTCAGCAATGCTGTAATGAAGAAAAAATAAAGATTTGTATAAGTGAAAAATACCAGATTTAATACACTAGCTAAACTATGAAAAGGAATATAGAAGTTCAATCTTGAGAATTTAGCCTCATTTTTATTTTATTTTTTTAAGCTTAGGAGAAGATTTTCGTTGTGTTTATCCTGTACCCTTCTGCAGGGTGCATTGCATCTTTCTCCAAAGGATGGAGTGCTGAGTACTTCTGAAAACGGGAGATGGGACTAGCTGGGCTATGCTATCATTTGTTGCCTGTCATCATGCCTCTCACATCTGTCATCTGATGGGTCTTTGGGAGTCTGTGCAAAGTAAACTGGTGCCCAGTTTCAGAGAGAAGAAGGACAAGGTGGAGCTTGGCTGTCTTCCAGCACTGACACCACTTCTATGCCTGCCATCACTAAGTGATGGAAGTTTTGGTCAGAAGAACTTGTAGCTTCGATCACAATGCCCTTAACCAAATTCAACTACAGGATTCTTTTTTACTACAGAAGAAAGGAGCGACAGATAGCAGTGAAACATCCCTCCTTTCTTTGTTTCAATATGAAAGTATATAGTACAAGTACTTTAGTTCTTCTGTAAATAATGTACCTCCCATCCACTTGCATTTGGAGAAAAAACTTTTTTTTTCCTGAAATATGCAAAGGTTCACTTTTTTTTTTTTTTTTTAATGACTATATGAAAGTGTTCCCAATCCTTACGTTGGTGGTTTGGTCCCACTAGGTGCACTGCAAAGCAGAATGTAGCATAGGCTAACTCACTGTATCATTTGACAGAGATTAATTTAGCTCACAACAAACTCTGTGATGCCATAATTGTGTCAGTACTTGAGAATGCTCCTATTTCTTGTATGCCCCATTGAAGTTTATTGCTATATTTATGAAATCCATATTTTGCATTGAAGTTTAGTGTTGTGTCACTTTTTCATTAGTTATATTTGCTTGTTTTCATTATTTCTTTGTAAGATTTGGTTGTTACAGCATCTTATAATCTCTTTTTTTTTTTCCCCTAAAGATTTTCAGTCTTGATTTGGGAGGTATATCTGCTATTGTGCTGAATGGCTATGATGCAGTGAAAGAATGCCTCGTCCACCAAAGCGAAATTTTTGCAGACAGACCATCTCTTCCTTTGTTTAAGAAGCTGACAAACATGGGAGGTAAGTGCTCGTGTCTTCAAACAGAAATACATTTTTGTCCATAAGATTTTATTAGGCTGTATGATCATATGAAACATTTGTTCCAGTTATTTTCTCTACCTTATCTCTTTTTATGAAATACTCAATGCTTCTTTGAAGACATACAGAAAAGACTGTCATTCCTGAGCTGAATTCCACAGCAAGATGCATGTAATTTTTTATTTTTTTTTAATCTCTGTGCTCTCCCTTCCTCAGTCAATTAATGTCAGTTGGAAAGCTATTTTCTTTGTTTCTGGGAATCAAATTAGCTTTGAAGCATCTCTTAGCTTTTAGCTATGAGCAGTGCAAGAGTCTTCTGAAATAGCTATACTTATCTATTATTATAACTCTTCCAGTTGTTTAGCACAAACTCTGAGAAACATATTTTTCACTCAGAGGGTGGTGATGCACTGGAACAGGTTGCCCAAGGAGGCTGTGGATGCCCCATCCCTGGAGGCATTCAAGGCCAGGCTGGATGTGGCTCTGGGCAGCCTGGTCTGCTGGTTGGCGACCCTGCACATAGCAGGGGGTTGAAACTAGATGATCATTGTGGTCCTTTTCAACCCAGGCCATTCTGTGATTCTATGATTCTATTTTCTTCCAACTCATCTTGCCTTCCTTGCAGATTTGGTCTGTTGGAGTTTGCAGATATGACTTCTGTGGCCTTGTTATTGAGAAGATCTATATTAAATTGGCCTTTAACATTCAGATACAGGTCTATGAGGAACTTCAGAAATTTTGATGAGTTTAAGAGCGGCACCTCAAATTTAATTTCTCAGGTTAAATATCAGTATTTCTTCTGGTGTTTCCATTCTGTTTCTTTATTTTCTGCCTTTTATGCCTGGCTTTGTAACATGTGCTTTGCACCACCTCTTTTACCTTGTATTATACAGATTTCAGCCACGTCATTAAAAATTGCACCTTGTTCCTTCTTAGGGTTTTTTCTTTAGAATGCTTATTAACATAACTATTTTTAACCTAGACTGGCAGCCCCATATCCTTATGGCACTTTATCTCCCAGAGATGCTGAGAAGTAGTATGACCTTTATAAATCTGATGGAGACAAATACTGAGAGATTACTCAGTATTTGAACTCTTTGAATCCAAGCTTAAAAGATCTTTTTTTAAAATTAGTTATAGACAGACTTCACCTCAACTTTTGTTTATAGGATATACTACTTTTAGTAAAAACTAAGTTAAAACTTCAGTGAAAAAGGAACATGTGGGCATTACCACATGTTAGTATATGTCTTATGACTCAGGAGGCTTGCATTTTGATATCAAAATACTCTTGATGTACCTGCTGACGTCATAGTGGAAGTAACTCATAGCAATTGCTCTTAGTTCCAATTTTCCATAAATGCAAAATGTTTCCAGATAGATCTGACGTGCTTTTACATAAAGGTATGAAATCTGCTTGCCTGTAGTAGCATAGGTATATCTAATTCAGCTTCGAGGCAGAGGGGTTGTTTAGGCAATCTTCTAATTGCTTATTCTACTGACAGTAATATACTTTTAGAGTGGACTGAATGGTTAAATAATTTTATTGTCTTATTGAGGCATAAAAAGCATTGCATAAAATGCTGTGTCAAAACATTTTTTTCAGGCTTACTGAACAGTAAATACGGCAGAGGATGGACAGAACATCGCAAGTTAGCTGTAAATACCTTTCGAACTTTTGGATATGGTCAAAGGTCCTTTGAACACAAAATTTCAGAAGAATCTGTGTTTTTCCTTGATGCCATTGATACCTACAAAGGCAGACCATTTGATCTTAAGCACTTGATAACAAATGCCGTTTCAAACATTACTAATTTGATTATTTTTGGAGAACGTTTTACATATGAAGATACTGAATTTCAGCACATGATTGAGATTTTCAGTGAAAATATTGAATTAGCTGCTAGCGCCTCTGTATTTTTATATAATGCTTTTCCTTGGATTGGTATCTTGCCTTTTGGGAAACACCAGCAGCTGTTTAAAAATGCAGCAGAAGTCTATGACTTCCTTCATAAGCTTATAGAACGAGTCTCTGAAAATAGGAAACCTCAGTCTCCTCGACATTTTATAGATGCATATTTAGATGAGATGGATTGCAACAAAAGTGATCCAGAATCTACGTATTCAAGAGAAAACTTAATTTTCTCTGTTGGAGAACTCATCATAGCTGGGACGGAAACCACAACAAATGTTTTAAGATGGGCAGTGTTATTTATGGCTCTTTATCCAAACATTCAAGGTAAGAATTTTGAGAAACTGATACACTTTCCCATTGCAAATTATAAAATGAAGTATGATATTAACATTTTAGCATGTTATTAAATTGTTTTACAACTTTTTATGGAGATTTGATTTTTTTTCATAAATATTTCTAATATATTTAAATTTTGCATTGCATTGCTTAATATTGGTTGGCAGATGCACTAACTATATTAAAATATATACATGCAATTAAGTAAGAAATAACAACGTAAAAACATCAGCAAAAATATTTTGGATATCTTAGTTGCAATTTTGATTTTCCTTAAGCACCTCAATTCAAAATAGATTGAAGTTTTTTGTATTTCTGGAAGAAAGAAAAAAAAAACATTTAAAAACAAAAAGATAAGATTACAGCTATCGGGAAGTAAGGCAGCACTAGATGTTTGAATATCAGCCCTGACACCGTGTAGAAATTTGGATTTCAGAGCTAACTAGTCATCTTGTGTCACTGCCTACAGATTTATTTCTCCTATTAAAATCATAGTGGTACTTACTTCAAATAGAAACTGTCATGGTTTGGAGAAAAAGCAGTGTGATGACTCAAACTTGTAAAACTAGTATTTGTACTTTGACCAAATAATATTGCTCTAACATCAATTTGAACATTCTTTTAGATTAGGGATAACAACACTACCCATGTCTGTAAGGCTCTTCAGTTCTATCTAGAGATCAGATATCTCTATATATGAAAGGTTATGCTTTATTTTTGTGGTAATGGATGTTTAACTAAGGAGAAATACCTAGGTTTCGCTGAGTACAAAATGAATACTTCTTTTGTGGAAGCATAAAAGTGAGGTTGCTATTTTTAAGCAGTCAGCATATTTCAGATGATTTAAAACAGATAGTTCTAAAAAAATTAAATACTGCTTTTACGTTTCTGTGTTCCGTTAATTCATCATCATACTTGATGTAGTACAATTAGAAAGTCTACAAAAAAAAAATTAAAAAATGATAGAATATGATTATAGGTACTTAAGTTTTAGTATACATATTCGTATTGAAAAGAGGTATTTTAAGTGCCATAAGTAGTCAAAAAGACTAAAAATGTCCTAACTCCCTGAGATCTGACCAAGATATTGTTATTCAATTGAGATCAAGAAAAACATTATCTCTTCTCCTATACACTGGCCAGTTTTGTAGAAATCCACTCACCTAAAATAATCTCTTGATGTTGGATACTGTACAGTACAATACATTCCTGAATCAGAATTCAATATCAGTTCATCTAGATAAAAAATAAGAATTGCAGTTACTTTTTTTTTTTTTTTTACAATACACGCCAATAAATCACTACATTACAGAATGTGCTTTCACTAAGCTGTTTCCCATCTCTTTATATTGATATGAAATACTGTCACATCAGATTGAAGAACCTGGTGATTCTTGGTAGAATTTTTCTGTTGCTATTCAGATTTTCATTATTTGTACATTTAATGTAAAAATGCAAATTTATTTTAATTAATTAGGGGCAGTTTGCCTGTCTCAACAAAGAAAGCTTATGAGGAAAAAAAAAAAAAGAGGAGGTCCGAATGCCTTTTTTTTTTTAAAGAGTGATCTTATTCCTTTGAACTTAGGTTCATATAATTTTAAAAATAGCTAAAAAAATGAGGATTGATTGAATTTTTTTCTTTTCAGTTACATTCAGAATCTTGCTACTGCGGTCCTTTTATCTAATACATTACAGTGAGAATTATTTTCAGTTTAAGAATGAATGATTTTACACTGTGTCAATTTCAAAGACTCAGCAGAATTAGACAAGCACCATTGTAAGTAGGTAATATCAGTGTTATCTGTGTCCACTCAGGTATTTAAAGTACATTATCTTTAGAGTCTCATGCTTGTTCCCTTCACTTTGATGAAACAGAAGTAAATTTGAGGACAAAAGAATATAATGAAGTATGATTTTACTGTTAATAGTTAATCTTGAAATGAAGATTACTGTTATATATGCTTACAAGTATTCCTACTAGCAAGAGGAAGACAAAGGTCTAACTTTAAAAATAAGCTACTATATTTTTGGTATGAAATGTCATGTTTCAATATTCTTTTATAAGTGTATTTTCAAGCTATAAAATATAAAGGATTTTTCACTTATTCCTTTTCCTAACAGGACATGTTCAAAAAGAGATCGATTTAGTCATCGGCCCAAACAAAATGCCTACTTTGGAAGAGAAATGTAAAATGCCATATACTGAGGCTGTTCTCCACGAAGTTCTAAGATTCTGTAACATAGTTCCACTAGGTATTTTTCACGCAACCTCCAAAGATACTGTTGTACGTGGTTATTCTATTCCTGAAGGCACTACAGTTATTACAAACCTCTACTCTGTACATTTTGATGAAAAATACTGGAACAACCCAGAAGTGTTTTTTCCTGAGAGATTTTTGGACAGCAGTGGACAGTTTGTCAAGAAAGATGCATTTATTCCTTTTTCATTAGGTAAAAACGATTCCTTCCACTGTTCCTTCCCATAAATCTAGGAACATACAACATAAAAGTGATGACAATAAATCAGAAATGAACAGCATGATTTAAATCCATGGTTCTGATGAAACAGCTATTTTAAACATATATTCTTTTCTGAGCATAGCACATTTTAGGATAATGCTATATGAAAAAAAAAGGAAACTATTATACTGCTTATACAAATCAACAACTATTTCGCAAATTATACAAACCAACAAAAAAAACCAACTTGTGTAGTATCTCCTTATCTGCAGAATTTATACGTATCAGATCATCGTGGCACCTAAATGCTGTTTGTTTCAGAATTAAGGTGCATAGTCATTTGCTGCTGAACTTGTCACAAACAGGTGATATGCAGAGCTAGTTTTCAAATTTCAGCACTTTGGTCAGCACCAGAAATTGCAGGTACTGTTTTCAAGGGAGGTCAGCATATGGCTCTACCTTATGTCCCAAGAAAATATTCAGGGAGTCCTAAGACAATTTTCTTGGACTAGATGCACAACTCCTAAATGGCCTAAGTTAGATGTGATGAATTCTATCTTTATTGCTTGTTTTGTTTCTCTGTATTTATTTGATTTTAAAACTTCTAGAATTTGTAATCCATCTGTCCTACGAAACCACAATTTCGTATTCACAAAAATGAAAACGTAATGTAAATAATTTTACAAGTCTTTTCAAAAACTTTTTTTCTAATTCAGGAAGAAGACATTGTCTTGGAGAACAGCTAGCTCGAATGGAACTTTTTTTGTTTTTCACTTCTTTACTGCAACGATTTCACCTGTGTTTTCCTCATGGTGCGATTCCAGATCTCAAACCAAGATTGGGCATGACATTACAACCACAGCCATACCTCATTTGTGCAGAAAGACGATGAAGAGAGGTGTCTAGACTGTGAGGTGGAGTAAAAATGGTCCAAGCTGCTGCAAAGGAGTCTCTTGCCTTCTATTTCTAAATGTATTCAAGTTGGAAGAACAAAAATGTTAATGACTTAAACTATGGTTATTTGTGCACAAGTTCATGTCTTCTTTTTACTTAGTTTTCACAAAAACAGCAGACCAAAAACACTCTCAACCAAGAATATAAAACAAATCCTGTGTTTAAAGGTGACCTTTCCACTCCATAAATTTGTTTTGAATCTAATTACTGATTCAGTTTTTAATTTCTTAGTAAGCTATTTTACTTTATTTTACATATTTTTATGACATAGAGAATATGACTTAAATTTTTATACTCAGATTTATCTGTAGAAATCCTGTATACCCTATTCCAGCAAAGCTAGAATATATAATTCTCTATTAAATTCACACAGCTAAAATGATTTTAAAGGTATGTTTAAATTTCTGTAACTGAGAAATTCTTGACAAACAAGTCTATAATTAAAGCATTTCAATCCTTTCTTCATCATTCCCAGTATTCCTATATGGTCTTCATTTTCTAGTAAGTCAGATAACTGTATGATTCATTTTTGATGTATTTTATGGCTTGCTTTTTGTTCAGTAACATACGCAACGTGTTCCATTATTCTCATGCTCCTGACAATTACAGAAATGCACTTTGCTTGTTAATTGCATTTCCAGACACATCCTCCATTTCCTCCCAACACAAAGCATTACATAACAATTAAGCTCTGCCTCAGTAGTCTAAAAAAAAGTGTTTGTGTTACAAAAGTCAAGTGCAGCTGTACTAAGAGTCTGCTCATGAGTCTGGCAGAAGAGACCTTGTAGGAAGGAAGGAGAAAGTAGGGTAGGGAGAAACAAATTTTAACTGGATTTTAAGCTCAGGTTCTAAGCATAAAAGCTATTTGATTTCTGGTAACCCTATTTTTGATCCTGCTTGCAAGCCATTGCTTTATGGTTATCGGTAGAATGTGACAGTGAGTGCACAGCTCTGTGGGTAGTAGTGGGACTTCAAAATAAGGTTCAGAAAAACACACGTGCTGAGGGAACAGCTATTTACAAACAAGGCTTAATATTGAGTCTTGCTGTTTTCATACCTTTTGCTTTGACTTGGAGCTGCAGGAAAGTTCAAAGGCAGAAATTTGACATTTTTCTTCTCACCTGAGGTTTTCAGTTCATACTGAGCAGAAATACTTCCCTTCTTTTGAAATAACAACTGAAAAGTGTGAAATACAGCTAGTATCAGTCCATTTACATAGACATGTATGGACTTAAGATGCAGCAGATCCAACTTAAATTACTCACCATGTCTAAGGATGAGATGAGACGTGTCCAACAGAGAACATCTCAAAAGCATGTTCCTGGTGCTCTGAAAAGGGAAGAGTAGCAACTCTTCTTGCTAAACTACATTTCCTTAGAGATTCGTGATTTCAAAAGGAGAGGATGATTATAAACCTTATTCCTGTGTATTTGACACACCATGAAAGCTGCAAATAATCTGTTCCTAGGATTTTTGCATATAGAACGAATACAGAAGACAAAGCTGCTGAGCTTCTCTGTCCAGACTGTGGCTTTCTTTTCTTTTCTTTTCTTTTCTTTTCTTTTCTTTTCTTTTCTTTTCTTTTCTTTTCTTTTCTTTTCTTTTCTTTTCTTTTCTTTTCTTTTCTTTTCTTTTCTTTTTCCAACTTAGAATTATAGTAATATTATTATATATTTTTCCAACTTAGAATTATCCAAAGATCCAATTAAACCATTTGAAATATGGGTATAATTGTTTTTTCCAGTTCTCTGGTATTTCTCTGTCCTATTAAGATTGATTTGTCATGAACACCAGTAACTGGATTTATGTTCAGAATTTCCTGGTGACAATTTTTAAAAAATCTAAAACATCTTGCATAACTGGCTGCTACTTACATTCTTTTGGGATTTATGTATTTATTCTGTGATAAAAATACATGGGTTGAATTTTTCCCCAAATACTTGTTCCATAGTTTATTTTTTCATCTTTTTTTTTTTTTTTTTTTTTTTTTTTTTGCCTAGCATTATTGTGTTCTTAATATTTTTATTATTCCCCACAAGGAGTGTTTCAATATCACTGGAGGAGATTGGTGGTTTTTTGTTTGTTCCTAACATGCTTAATTATACATATCAATTGAGAACTCCTTATCTTTCAACTTTGCTGATTCTGATGACTAATTTTTCTTGCAATAGAAACGTCTATGTACTCCAAGCAGGAGATAAGTCTGCATCCACAGTGCAGGCAGCATTACAGTATTGCACAAGATGGCGTGACATGCGCTGACTTTGAGCTGTAGGAATTTAGCATAATCTCTGTGGGATTCAGTATGCCTCCAAATGTTCCTCGCCACTAACTAGACTCAACCATAACATGCACACTTAAGGTGAAGTAATGCATCTTTTTACATTTGTTTTGGGGATCCCTCCTTGGTACTACTGTTGTGCAGGTAAGTTGCCAGTACAAGATCACTATTTTATATTTATGTTCCAGAAGTTATAAATCTGTAACCATGAAAAAAGTTCAGTTGATTTACATTCATTTCATATATACACATTACAATCTCTCTACCTTACAGCTGGATGTTTTTACGAGTCAGATCCAATATCAGTAGAAGGTCTTCCCTTTTGGACTCCAGCCTTTTTGGATGTATCCAAGTATAAGTTCATATCTCTATGAGCCAGTGACACAGAATACAGGAAAAGGATGAAGGAAATCCTTTATGAAAAGCTGTAATTCTTAAAAGTAGTTGGGATTCATGGTTAAACATGAGCTTTAACTCTGCAGCCAAAAGATCTAATGTGACAGAATATTGAATAAATATACAGAAACGACATGTGTATTTGTTGCTGGCACAAGTATTCCTTGAATACTGTGTCCTGATATGTTATCTATAACAAAATTTTAAATGCTTCCATAGTTGTGTTTCTATAGAGCTATAAGAGTAACTAAGAATATGTTTATACCATGTATTCTGGCTTACTGCAATCCACTTCTACTGATTTATAAACTGAGCATTTATTATATGATCATATCAGGGCAGAACTATGTCCAAGCTAATATGCTTTCCTGTCAACATAATTTATTGTTTCAGACTTGGTTGTATACTGGCACTATTAGTTTTGTAAGTTGGAGACTCAAGCCTGTTTCTAGAATGTATGTCACAGAAACACACTGAAGAACATACAGGCTAATCACACATTCAAGGCAATTCATTCACTAGTTTACCAAATATAATTTAAATGGCTTGATTACAATCTACAGCTGTCTATACAGGGAACAAAAAGCTGGTCTCTTCAGTTAGTAGAAAAGAACAATAGCAGCCAAGCTGAAATATCTTTAAACTAGGAACCACGTGAATATCTTGAAACCGCTGTAGATGAGGAGTCAGGTATATGGCTGATAGTGAGAATAGTTATCCAGGATCATTAAGGAATCTTAAAATCAGCTAATAGGTATCCCTCCCATGCTCTGCTTCTAATTTGCATTGCCTTCAGTGTGATGTACATGTAACATGCGCCATGACGTAAGGTCATAGTATTCTCCCACAGCAATCTCACTCATCACTTTTTAAAAATGTACTTTTCTCTCTCAATTCCAAATCTCTGCTAACTATTCAAGAGTTCAAATGGCTTGAGCTGACATAGCAAGCAAGCTTTGTCTTGATTTGGTGTGCAGTTGTACTACACAATTCGATCTGTGGTTGTCTGCATAGTGAAAATATGCCATTAATGTGCATATTTTTAGCCTAAAGGTTTGTACTAGCACAAATACTAGTGAGTAGATGAGGGAGATTATGCTTCCAATTAAGACAGCACATTCACTTGGAAAAGTAACAAGTTCAGAAAAACAACAGTAAGACAATCAAGTCATGTAGGAAAAGGGGAGACAATAAGATTATGTAAATTTTGCAAAAATGCACTAAATCAGAAAACATTAGGACGAAGGATAAATAGAAAAATAATCATAAATGTTTGAGTGCCAGATCAGAATTTATCTTTGGGTAAGACAGACGGAAAATGAAAACAAGATAATAGAGTCAAGTGCAATGGACTATTAAATACAAGCTTGAGAGGGTAAATTCTCAGCATAAATTGGTCTGTAAAGGTACAGACATGGATTTTCATAGCAGCTGAATGCCTGAGGTTTTAGTATCGCGCCTTATTTTGGTATCTGGTATTAGACAAAGCCTTTGTCTAATCAAGATCAAATTAAACTTCCGCTCTGGAAACATTTTGCCTTATTCTGTCCTTCATACAATGTGAGGATCAGCAGATTCTTCCATTTCTAGATTATCCCTTCAGATATTTCTGAAGACTGTCAACTATCTCGATGTCAATGTGATTAGAATTAGGCAGAACCCATACTCAGAGTGGTCATTTCTTAGGAAGTCTGCCAGAATTCAAGGGACATTATGTTTGCTACATTCTCCTGAATAAGTAACATTCCAAATAGATTAAATCCATTAAAATAATGGAGCAAATCAGGAATGTGCAATCTAATCCAATAGCTTACTATTACAGCAGCAGATGGCTGCTTGCCCAAAACTTTACATGTTATTTATAACAGCCTATAGTAATGTAACAGAAAACAGAATACATTTTTTCCTTTGCTGTTTTCACCTCCTGACTTGCTTGTCTAGGCTAGTACAAAAATCCTTAAAGGAAATATTTCTAATTTGTATAAACTGACTTACCAAAAGTACAAAAAGAAAGTACATTATATACACTAAAATGCCATTAATTTACATGATATATACAAGAGTTTTTACATTATGATTAATTTATTAGGAGGCTTAATCAAATTAATCCCATTGCTAGTACCCAAACAAGAGGGCCCACACCAAATAAACTTATGTTCCCACTAAAGTGAGGGAAAACAAGATGTCAGTCATTGTTCAGATCCCTCACAGGATAGGCAACACAGATGGAATTTCATACAAGCAAGCAATGCAAATTAAGTAGAACATTGGCTGTGGATAAAACACTAAAGAATTTTAGTTAATTTCTCTCTAAACGCACCCAAGATTAAGCAGCCCAAATGCTCTCTGGTTGTCTTTAATTTGCACAATAAACTCAGTTAAAATAATAGTGCTGGTGGTGCACAAGCACCATAGCATTACTGAATAGGTCTAATTTTTCCAGGAAAGAAACTAGATATCTACGAACTTTCTTGTGTCTATAAGGTTAGGAAGTTCATTTAACTGTTCTTCATGGGACCAGAAAAACTGATCTTCAAAGTTCCTTGAAGGCATCTTCAGGTCAAGTCCCAATGTATTTTACATTACATAAAGCCATACTGTTTCTCTTCTCAAGTAATCTATAATCAGAATTGTCACAATAGAGGAAAATGCAACAAATCTCAACAAGGCATTTCTATCTATCACAAATGATAGATACAGGCTACAAAATAGCTGAGTTCTTCATGCTAGAAAACATCACTGTGTATTTGAAAAGAATAAGAACAATTACTTGTTGACTGCAAAAAACCTCAGTGCTAAAGTTAAGTTTTATCTAAAAATCCCCTCTTGCTAAAGTTGATTTTCTTTATAAGTATATAAATTGCATTATCTTCAAAAAGAAGATAACGTGCACTTTCTTAAGCTCTACGGAACCATATAGCATAATAAATATCTAAAATGTAATAAGTTTTAGCAACCAAAGCTTGAATTATTTATTTTAAACATTTGGCTACTGTCTTTCCATTTATTCATACAACAAGTTCTCAGAATCTTAACTTCAGCTGTGCTTCAAACATTCATTGGAGATCCCCTCCTTCTCCTCCAAAGGATTCTAAATTTCTCACTCAACAAATAAGACTGTTTCTAATGTGAGATGCATTACTACTTAAACGCTCAGCAAATGAAAAGCTTTAAGATTATTTTCTATCATTGTGTACATTTTCTTACAAATATTTAAAACGATACATATGAAATCCCATCTCTGATGCTAACACTTAAAATATAGGTCCAGAAAGGAGGTCAGTAAGTTATGCAGTTTTCACTCATCTCATCCAGCAATATATTTTCTCAGAACTGTTTGTCAGACTTCAAAAAATTTCCTTCCTACTCTAAAGATAATCTCTTTCAGTGAGTCACAACTTTTTCGATCCTCAGACAATTATTGTCTTAAACATTATGAACACTGAAAAGATTATTCTGATTATTTTGCTCATTTCTATAGGAATTCAATGATCTATCTAACGGACAGATACTTTTCCTGAAGAGTGGCATCTGAAATTAGAAGCAGTATATTGGTAACTGTTTACTTACACTGAATAGAACAAAATGATTACAAATTCATTCACAAACGCTTCTTCATTCACTTCTATGACTGAGAGGAAGCTTAGTTAAAATATGCATCAGATAAATTAGCAGTACCACAGAGATTAATCAATAAGAAAGTCCATTTGAATGACCACGCATAAGAAAAAATTTCCTGCCTAACTGGCACTTCCAATAAGCAATATCAAGTCTTTGGACTGTTTTGTATAATAGCTTTAAGCCAAGCATTAGTCTTTGTTTTATACACAAGTAAAATGGGAAAACTTTGATCTCATCCAAGGTGCAAAGGGTTTGCTGATCTGTAGCAATGAGTCAGAAGTGAATCATCACCTGTTTTTTGGCAAAATATTTAGAACATGGACAAATCACAAGGTGAACGATAAGAATAATCTGAAACACTATGCTATCTCATCATTACTTAAAGACTCCATTGGTTTATTATTAAAGCATTTGTTTCTATTTTTCTGAAAACTCACAGACAAACCACATGATAGAAAGTTTCTGATCTGCATAGGCCTTTTAGTTTCCTTGGTTTTGCAGATAGTAATATTCTGCCAGGTAATAAAGCCTGTGCATTAGAACCTACCATAGACACCAGTTGCTAACGTCTGTGATCTCTCGCAGTGCAGAAACTAAAAGATGACTCACAGTGTACAGATTCCAGAAGAAGCCTTCCAGTCAAAAACATTTGATTGTGTAGTGCACTTTTTAAAGGGTGCCTGCTGTATCACGTAGAACTGTGTGTCAATCCCTTAGGTGTATTAAACATCCATTATTCAGTATCCTGAATGAATCACAACATAGCATTTTAAGTCTGGCAATTTCTGGACAGACATTTCCATCATTGTGCCAAAGAAAAGCAGACTTACTTTACTGAAACCATTTTCTTTAGCTTAATGCTATTATTAGCAAAACAAGCAATTGTTTTTTAATCTGTTGTTTTAGAATATTAAAGATAACAGAAGTGAGACTAACCAGAAGTATTATTTCAAGCCTGAGCCAGAAATATCTCAAAGAAGAGTAAAAATGGACAATAAAATTGAACAATTTGTCTTAATTGTTAAGATTAATGTGTATATATACATATATGTCTTGAGTTAGGAGTGGTATATCTGCTGGATTCATAAGGATTTTGGAATATGCACACTATGCCAGGAGCATCACTGCCAACTTCACTGCACTGAAATGTTTATCTTATAGTGGCTTAGTTCATTAGCTTTCCATCTTGTTTCTTCTGGAATATTAGTCATTATTCTTTATCATTAAGCAGAAGACAGAATACTAATTGCTTGTGATGCCATTAAACTAAGATCAGATAGACCAGTTAAGACCAGTTAACAGACGTGTTCTTTTGCTATCATCATCTCTGAAAAGTCACAGTATGATTATTATAGCAAGTTGAAGGCTTAATTCTGGAGATTCCAATGAAGGAAAATTCTTCATTGCAAAAATGAAAGCAATTGATCATCTCATTTGCATTTACTCAGAGGTGAGAAATGTAATTGTTCAGAAACACAGTTCTGAGGAAAGCTGGAGAAAGAACACTGCCTTGATCATACTTGCTATATCTTTTAGTCAACTTCACATTCATTTTCTCCATGTTTTTTAACCATGCTAACATTTATAAGTCATAAAAAAAATCAATTTTCCTAAACTTGAATCGCTAATTCATTTATAATAGTTGTATTGTTATTAGCACTATGACTTAATTTTCATTACTATTAAACCATAAAAGTATTGTATTAAACAATACAAGTATCATGACAGTCATGTTTCCATGTTCTTTAAAATACGATGAGCTGGCTTGAAATGATAACATTTAAGTCTCTCTTTTGTATAAGTAAATATCTTTTGCATGTATATAAAATTATTTACGCCATGCCTACTTTTTATTTCCTAGTATTCATTACCTACGATGATTCTATCCTACTGTTAGTCTAGTATCAGGCTGGGATTCTTGATCTCACAATTACTAGCATAAGACACTTCAAATCTGCATCTCTCACATCTTCTGAAAAGGTTCCAGATAAAAGGGAAAGTTCTGCCTTATTAGTTTCAGGCTGTATTACTTCAAATTCCTTGTATATTCTGGAAGAATCAGAAGCAGGGCTCAACTGTAAGTGCCCAGGAGAATGCACTATAGGTAGAAGTGAGCTCCTGAATTCTAATTACTTGTGGTGATTCACCTGCCACTGGTTGTGTTTGACAGCCAGTCTCGATGCCCATGAGAATGCACTCCATTCACTTGAAAAGGGTGGTTTGAAAGCAGAGTGAAGAATTTCTCTCCTCTAGCAGAACCATCTTTATTAGCAACTTGAATGAAAGACATACAGAGTAAAAAATGGTTTTAACTATCTTGCAAATAATCTTACTCAAATACTGTAAACTTGAACTCACCTGAAGAAATGTTACACCAGTCCTTCCATTTTGAGTCTTCAACTCACCATCTGACTTTGCTGTGAAGGAATAACCCAAAGGAAGAGGAAGCAAGTAGCTGTTCTTGACTGTTTAGTACCACCATGACATCAGAGGTCTCCAGAAATATAGAGGGAATTTGGCTCCTTACAGGAAACTTCATAGTGTAGTTCTGTATGTACTGTATGCGTGGGAGTAAGTAATCCAACCTATGTTGTAGAAGAGGGCAATGAGGAGATGGTAGACTATTTTGACAGGAAAGGTGCTGTGAAGGCTTTACTTAAAACTGAAAATATTGGAAATAAGGATATCTACTGTAGAAATATAGCTCAGTGTAAGCTAATTTAGCCTACTTCTTGACCAAATGAAGTATTTGCATTAGCAAATATTTTAAAGGTGTTCTGTGCACTTCTCTGTGCTCCTTAGCAAACCTTGGTAGATGTGGAATAGAAGTGCGATCACAGATCAAAATTAGTTGTAACTTCCAGTAGTCTGTCACCAGAATAAATGTGACCTGCTTTATAAGGATATGTGTTGCTGACAACAGCTCAAACAACATTCAAATAACTCTCCATCAATATTTTTGAAAGATTAGAGCACTTCAGTTGAAGTTACCTCCACTTCTGCAAACATGCCCTGAAGCAACCTTTGATGACATTAGCTCCTAGGAAAAGAGTAAGCCACGTATTATGTATGCATAAACAACAGACATTCTAAGATGTTTTTGAACACATTCACAACTAAATGAATAAAATAAATAAATAAAATGAACAAAATAAATAAAAGGAATAAAAAATAAGAATATAAAATAAGTAAAATTAAGATAAAAAACTGATAGTAATAATGACAGCAAGGGGGAATTTGACACTGATAAGGTAAAAAAAAAAAAGCACACCTCAGTAGTCTTTGAAAGTGAATCCACAAACAGCTGATTAGTAGGGGGAGGAATAAAAATCTTTCTCAGTTATTTGAACTGGCCAAATGCAGAATAGATACTAAATTCTGTGAAACAGCACAAAATAATTTAGACAAGATTATCTTAGAAATGTTAAACCTTTTTCAAGCTAACTAATGTAAATGTAAACAAAAATATGCTAACATACATTAGCAACATGTGTAGTTTTCTAATGCCATTCATCTGCACAGCATATAAATGTTTAGTATTAAAAAGTGCACTTTAAGGCTAGCTTTCTTTGTGGCTTGCATAAGGTGATTATTTACTTGCAGTTTAACTTATACATTTTTATTTTTGCCACCAGCACTACAATTACAGCGTTCCTAAAATACATATTTGTGTGAATCGTGGATTAAGTTTCTTATTTTAAAACTAAACGATCTAAAATCTACTATATACAGTGGTGTTTATCTTCCTATGAGACTTTACATGAAGCTTTCACATTCTGCTTTCCATATGTATAATTCTGGATGCAGATCAAACTTGGATGCAATATAAGCTATGTCTGTGATGGAAGAAAAGATGTAAGGCACATTAACATACACTAGCCACTTTGAAACAGTAGTTTCTATCTTTTGTAAAAAAAATCTTTAATTCTCCTAAAGTTTTACATACAAAGAATAAATGAAATAAGATCTTATTTCTTTACAATTTAATACCAGAAATCGGTGCAAGATAAAATCTATTGTGTTGTTGACTTGTTTTTTCAAACAGGAACCTGAGTACGGGCAGGAAATATAGCATTATAACTAGAAGAATAAAGTCCCTTAATAATTTAAGTAGCTGACCAGATTTTTAATGTTTTACCACAAAACAGCAAGGCAACAGATGATAATGGCCTCATATTCAATGAATACCCACTGCAAACCTGAATATTTTCTGCAAAAAAAAACAAACCATCAAATTATGCACAAGAATAAAAAGCATCATAAATAGATGCACCTGATTTTTTTTTTTTCTTTTTTTAAACCACAAGTATCAAAATTTAGCATTTCTGTCACAGTCCTTGGACAGTTGATCTGAGATGACTACATTAAGCACGCAATTGCACTAAAGTAGACACCCCACAAGAGGCTTGCACTGCAACAGGAATATGGTTTTCATATAGGCACAGAATTTTTCTTATTCATGTTCAAAAACAACATGAAATACACAACTCAAGACAATATTAGAATTCATCAAACGTATCCTTGTTAGCAAAAAGTTCTTGCCACTTTGGTAACTGAAGTCACTGAATGTATCTAAAAGTTGTAGGTACCTTGAGGAAAATAAGAGTTCCATATTCAGCAAGGCAGCATTGTATCAGGATATTTTATACCAACTAAGGCATAAAGAACTTTGCATCTGGGTATACAATACTTAATTTTAGAATAAAGTTTTGTATTCTGTGTGGTGAAAGTGCATAGGAGTGGGATTCCACTGGAGCAGAAAGAATCCTCTCACAGTATTAAGGCCTTTCAATTTTAAGTGAAATGCATCAGGCTAAAGTCTGCACAGTGAAAAAAAATAGGACTTCCTATCATCATACTGAACACAACTGGAGTTTACTCAGCACGTCTTTTCTTCTCCTAGTTGCCGCTCATCTTCTTCATCAGCTTCCTCAATAACCTGAATTTCATCTGCTTGAGGTAAAGATGAGATCTCTGTTAGCAGTTCAGCTCCTTCAGCTTTTTCTTCTTCTTCAATCGCTTTCTTCCATATTTTGTGATTTTCACTGAGATGATGTATTAGCTGACAAAATATTCTTCTACCTTTTTTTCTTTGAGCTTCTGTAAAATTTAAAGCATTATGTTTTAGTTTTTTGAGATTCAAAGAGATCACATTTTACACACACACAAAATAATGCCGTCTTGAAAAGGAAATGTAAATTTGAGTAAAAACCACAAATGCTTACTCACAGTATTTGAATAGCAACCTGGATAATAAGGATAATCACGATAGCTACAGTATTTGAACAGCGTGATTTCAACCACCATTGTTACGCCTGAATCTAGTAAAAGAAAACCTGGTACCAACTCAAGTATAAAATCTTACTTAAAATGAGATCATCTTCTATTTCTTCATCATCACTCTCCAACTGAGCTCCATCATCTTCATTACTTTCTGCATCCTCCTCTTCATCAACCCACCGCCCTGGAAGCAGTCCTGCTGCATTATAGGAATTACAAAGGGGCCCAACTATGTGAGTGATAAAGGATTCTTGCAATTTTGCAAGCTGTGGAGAAGAACGATCCATGAAAGGACTTATAGGTAATCCAAGACTTGCCTCTTCATCACCCTAAAAAAAAGATTGCAAAAAAAAACAGAACTTCTCAAAATATTAACTTTAAATTTTGATTTTAGAGATTAATTTTGAGGAGATAAGTAAACAAAGCTGATTGCATCTTTTTACCAAAGGCAATACTAATATAGACTAAACTAATGAAAATGTAGTTAGAACAATCATGAAAAGATATTTTAAGACTTCCACATCTCAAAATTCTCCCTTCACCTTTGCTCTCAATATCTCAAAAATTGATAGTCTGTTAGAAGTCTTCAAGTTTCTAGAAGTAATAGAAAGTGAAAGATTACATTAGTACGCTTCACATAAAAACAACTTGTCAGTATTCAGGAAAAGAAGATGGAAATACTTTATCTGACTTTATCCTGACAGGTAATAATGTTCGTATTAGTTATACATTTACTCGCATAAAGAATTGATGATCTGCTTCTAATTAAAAATATGTATACTTCCAACACCTACCTGTTCATAAAATTCATTAACAATGCCTTCTGTCCATTTCAGATGCAGCTCTCTAACTTTTGCTGGGCCATTGATATCTGCCAGTTTGATGCATATCTGACAGACAAGCAGGCGATCATTTTCATTGCTCCATTCTATACCATGACTGTCGATGTCATTGGCCTGGGTTGAGCACATAAATTTTGAAAAATTAAGTTAAAACTATTTATGGGTATTATATTTTTAGGCTCTGCACCAAGACACTTGAATTATTTTTTCTATAGACTTTTTTTTTTTTTATCTTAACATAGTCAAAAAAGTCATTTTCCATCTGAAATAAGACTCGGGTCTACTACAGGTCTGCAAGGCCTACAGGCAATATAGAAACCAACATAAAATTGTTCTGTATGAAGAAAATAGCATATTTGCATTTTTAAAAACAACTCAATAATATAAAATTTTAAATACAATTGTTTAGTATCAACAAATATTCAATGGCAACACAAACATCAGTATACCACAACCAGCTCAGCGCAGGCAGTAAAATGTAACTAACCTTGGAATTAAATTCTGCAAGGAAATCAAAATGCTTCTTGAGATCTGTGGCAAGGATTGCTTCAATCACTAAGAAACGAAAACGCTTAAACTCTACGTGATCAAGATTTGATAAAAAGTTGTATTCTGGTCGTGATAAGAAAAGATTCCAGGCAGAAGCAGCGTGGTGGTTTTCTAAGACTGATCTGTCATTGTAAAGAACAGCCTACAAAAGAAGAGAATCATAAATTACAGATTTAAGATTTAGAACTTAATATTCTGAAGCTTAAGGATTAGCCACTAACAAGATGTTTTTCTTTTTCTTTTTTTTTTTTCCTTAATTAAACTACCCAATGATGTTTTACCTTCTAATTTTGATGGTTATAGGGAAAAAAATGGCAGGTGAGAGGAAAAAAAGCCAAGTAGTAAAAGCTTTTCTTTCCTCAAGTTCTCCAAAGGTCTTTTAAATTTCCATTGATGCTTTTAGGCACACATACTTCTTAAAACAGAGATTGAACTTCTGGTAATATGTATGGGGCATACACCAACAAAAACAAAACCAAAAAACTCAAACTGTATTGGTTTCTGATTTACTATTATTGTTGTTGTCATAATATATGCTTCTTGTCTCAAACTTCAGACATGCAAGCCACCATGATCAGTAATTAGTATTTTTCTTCCTCAATCACTACTCCCCTATGCAGTTTAGATATCTTTTATTCAGTGATTTTCCTTCCCCCCATCCCCAACTCATTTATTTTGGCTTTGCTCTATCTCACCTTATTCATCTTTCACTTTTAGACCTGAAGAGAATTTCCTTTCTTTGAGTTGCTTTTCTAATAAAGCTGATTACAGGAGATGAAAGCAAGCATATCTTGCTGATTTTCTCCTAGTTTATTCACCCACCCTCAAAGATAATGACTTATTTGGGAAACTTATCTGTTTCCCAAAACAGATAAATATGAAGTACAGATTTTAGGCAATGCAATTCACGGAACTAAAGAACACCTCATGTTTTTAAGGCAATTGCAGAAATCACTTTGATAGCGATAGGACTTTTCATAGGACTTGCAAAATGGGATATATCCATTAATTTAGCTGCTCTGCTTGAAATTATCTTTTACTACAATCTACATAGATTTAAGTTATTTATAGTTTTTTAAATTGAGATTTTTTTTTTAATATATGTACAATCAATACACAAAAATACATGAGAATATATCAGGAAAAAAAAAGTTACATGAGTAAATTCAAATTCATTTCTCAAAGCCTTAAATTGGGCAAATGATTCCTACACAGGCAATATAGGGATAAAGAAGAAAATAACTTTTACTAATCTCCTTGCAGATAGAAATAGTTTTCTGATTAAAACATTTCTTACCTGTGGTGCATTTGTAGCTACTAAAAAAGCATTTGTACGACCAGGATGATCATAATCGTGCATGGCAGCTGCCACATATAAAGCCATCAGTTCCAAGGCAGGAATGTTTGATGCCAGGCACCCGTAACTGTCATCAGTAACAGAACAGCTTTTTGAAGAAATATAGCTGACTTGATCAGGAGGACCACCACCAGCTTCATCTAAGAAAAAATCATATTTCTGTTTTTACATAAACCAGCAATTTTGAAGCACAATAGGAAAGGCCAGTAAGAAGTAAATTCATCATGACTGTACGTGTTGTCCAACAGGGTAGCCAAAATCTTCATGGAATTCATGGAAAGCTTTCACTATTTCAAGACATTACGCAAAGGCAACATGTTTTTGCAGGACATCCTTAAGTTTTTAAAGTGTCTCAAAACTGGAAAGTCCTAGAGCTTCTGCATTCAAACCAATTATTTACTTAGCACCAGACAGGGATATTAACATACTTTTACTCAGGCAAGTTTGCCCATTACAAGATAACTGTCATTCATACAAGTTAGAGAGATTTTGGAAAGAGCTGTTATCTGTCATAATGAGGGAAAAAAAGACAATTCTTAAAATTAATCTAATGTATTTCAAATGCTAAAAAAGGGCTGACTTTCATTTAGCATAGAAAACTTGAGTGAAACTGTTTTGTTGTCTAACAAGCCAATTCTTCTAATAACTGTTCTAAAATCAATTGCATTTTACTTCTGAATAGTATGTACTAGTATTGTCATACCACTACTGCTTTATAATAAAATATAAAGAATACTTGAGTGATAAGGATAATTAGTGGTTTTGTTCAAATGTACTGTGATGTCATTAAAACTTAAAAAATTTCATAAAATTTTTACAGCAAAAGAATAGAAGTAAACTATGTGGATGCATACCCATATCAGTTCCCAGTACATGCTCATTATGAATTTGCTGAAATCCAGGAATGGGCCTTGTGGTCAGATACCATACTGCATGAAGAACATCTGTGGCATGTATACGATTGTGATCTGAAAATTAAAAAATAAATAAATTAGGTGGGTGAGTTACTTCACACTCTTTACTGAAGTTTTTGCATTTAAATTGTTTTAAAACAGATCCACATTAAAAAACACTTTTTTTTTTCTTCCATAGAAGAAAAAGAAAAGAACCAGCACAAAAATATTTGTAACATTTTTCAATTTTTGCTCAGACATAATACTTTATCTTTGCCTTTCAGTTTTCATGACTCTTTATTCAATGCCATTTCCTCATTATTTATTTTTCTCAATCTGAGTTGTGAAGTCACTGTAAACAATTTCCACAAACACACACAAAAAATCAGTTAACACTTAGCGTGTATTTAAACTTTGCATAAGACATAATGTCTGTACACCTTATAAAAGAAGAAAGTTAAATTTAAAATGCAGTAAGGCATGAAAATACCAAAACAATTATCTATGTTTAACTTACATTAAAATGTGGAGAAACAAGACCAGGAAAAGCAATCACATACAGAAAAAGCGAACTAACTCATTTGAGCAGACTTGTTGACATGGGACATGGCAATAATTTTATTCATATAAAAACAGTACCTCAACTATCTTTTACTAAATATGTAATTAACCGTTTTAAAGTGTTCTATTTTTGCAAAAAGACCCAGGGAAAAAGCAATATAGAAAATTAAATAAACTAATCAATCAAATTAGTAAGAATCCAAGACAGAACTAAACTTTTCTATCTAATATCTAAACAATTATAACTGTTTTTGATACATCATCTAATTGTTTTTGTTAAAATTAGAATCTAATACTGTTTGTTGTATGCTGCAGAAAGGACCTAAAGAGGATCACTGACTGACTACAAAATGAAACATACTATTAAAAATGCACTATATGAAAATCTGATAGTATTTATTCTGCCACTTTTGGACCTGTCTTTTCCAGTGAAGAGCTGGAAGAAATAAATGGTAAGCATAGAGAACAAGGATTTACTAAGGAAAATTAGAATTTGTTATACAAAAAGAGACTTGACAGACTTTGAAAACAGAAGAAAATTCACTAAATATGAGTGGACAACTGTTCCATCTATCTCCCACAATGGATCAATAACAGTGAAATATCTAATAGACCAAATTTACCATAAAGGAAAACTCAAACATTAAGGAAAAGATTGCATTTTAACTTGTAGTAGACACTATCACTGAAAGTTTTTAAGAAAAATGTGAGATAAAAATCAAACAAGTCCTAAGCACGCTTCATCCATCCTGAAAGTCTGGAATGGATTAAGTAACCTTTCAGTCAGCAATGGGCACTAGACATTCATACCAATTTGATACCTACAAGCATCTGGGCCAGTAAAAACATCTGTGACATGATTTTACTTATTTATTTTAAAGTTGGCAGCCCTAAACATATTGATGAATGATTACAGTGAAAGTTCTTTCTCGTTCTTCAATTACAGCCCTAATCCAATTTTCTGTTAAATCAGCTGAGGTTCTCCCACTGACTTCAATATTTTTGAATGAACTACTCATCAAAATCTTTAAGACTATATTCAGCCTATACATTAACAAGTCTAGTTTTGGAGGCCTTTTGTTTGTTGTTTTTTTGGGGGGGTTGTTTGTTTGTTTGTTTGTTTGTTTGCTAAATTCTGACATAGATACATCGTATAAAAATATGCTGTATACCTCCATACCAAATATTAATATACCTCAAGGAAATACATAAATATAAAAGAAAAAGACATATACAATTGGATATTACTCACAGGGAATATCTCGGTAGCCATTTTCCAGTGCACAGAAGTAATTCATGAATTCTTTAATTGGGATTTTGAAAATCTCAAACAAACCAGTGTCTTCAAACAAGGTGTAAGTTACCTAAACATATATTAAAATGAATTTTAGCCTGGAAACATCACAGTAGCTGAGCATATTCTGCTTTTTCTAAAAAAAAAAAAAAAAAAAAAAAGTTCTAAAAATATTCCCATCTTTATAAATTTTGCTTGCTGATAGGGCTGAAAACTACTGATATTTCATTAAAGTTTGCCAGAAAGCTACTGTCATACATTAGTTAGATGTTTACAAATCTAACTAATGTCAAAACATTAGTTAGATGCTTAATCATTTTTAATTGAGAAATTTTAAAAAGCATTTTTAGCATTCTCTTAAATACATATGATAAAAAGCCTGCATTTTGCTACTGATTATACAGACAACTGATGTTTGAATCATATCCACCAAACTTTTCATAATACATCAGAGAACTCATGTTTTATCTCATGACCAAAATAGAAGAAATCTATATTCTTACTTATCACTCAAAAATTTAGATTACCTAACTATAGTAGCAGATCCATTAATATAAAAAGAAATAAAAGAAGCCACATCACATTGCGTATTTATTTTTGAGACCTTGGAAATCCTCTCTCTTCTATTCAAATCTCAGGTATTTTTTAACAAACCTATCAAAAGCTAACAAAATGTCCTCAGAACATCCACACACGTATATACAGTACAAAAATATTGAAGTGTACATGTAGAATCTGGCAACTACAAAGATATAAAAGCTTTTTAAGACTGCAAATATTGAGAAAGCTTTTCAAAGACACTACTTTTCACTTTTTGCCAGCTCCTACCCAGCCACTTAAGAATGAACAAGCTCTAAAATGTGGGAGGTTCTCAAAGCAACATGAGAGCAAAATGAGGGGCGTCCCTCCTTTCAGCTGTCCTAAATATTTCCTTTTTATACATACCCAATCTGTGAATGTTGCAACTAATAATGATAAAAACGCAGCTTATAGCATAACTGACAACAGGACTGGTGAGGAGAAGAGATAAAACACATACACACAAAATCAGGAAGAACTGATACATACATTCTGGTTAAATAGAAACCTGCTCATTGAATTGCTTACAGGTTTAAACTATCCTATGGGTTGCACACAAATGAAATACCAGCTAGTATGGATCAAAGAACATTCGTATACAACTGCAAAAATACCAATCAAAAATGGATCGTGGCATTCTACACTGTACATTAACAGCAGTCAATAACTGAGGTGATAAAAGTCCCATCAATTTTCATCAAGTAAAAAAAAAAAAAAAAAAAAAAAAAAATCACCTACTTGAAGACTTAAAGTAATAGCTAGAATACCTGTGGATTGGGAAAGAAAAGATTGCATCTAATAACAAAAATTAAATTATCCCCGTTGTTTTTTCCTGACTTCAGCACAGGTGCTGGTCTATTTTTCCACCTGCACCTGACTACTTCTAACTTGTTTCCTTCCAGGTGCTTGTTCATAACACTACTTTGAACCAAGAGCAATGTGCATTCTAATTCAGGATAGAAAATTAAGATACCAGCAAGTAAAAAGCATTTAAACTTTGGATCAGAACCAAATCCAGCTCATACTATAATTCCACAATTCCTAAATCCAGTATAAAGAAAGAGACAGAAGTTTACAGGTGATACTGATGAATCAGAAAGTCTGGGGAAGAGCAAACAGGTTCATTCTTTTGCACTTGCCATTAGACTGGCTTCAGCACAACATTAAATTGCACCAAAGAGGTTTGTAGTAAGTCAGAAAGAGATAAAAGGGATACTACATGCAGAAAGCAGTATGGAAAAAAAAAATCCCATTGTTTGTAGGATAAAGGGGCAAAAGACTGCCTAAAAGATCACTTCTCTTCCCCCACAGGTGTAGCTCTGGCAGAAATGTTTTACTGAAATAAAGAAAAAAGAAATAGTTGACAAACAAGGTAGCAATTCTGAAAGCAGGAGAATTTTTATAGGAAATGGCACATTACTACAAACCTATTCCAGTAACCATAAATCGAATGTATTTTACACTGAAAACAAAATTCAGCCATTTTGGAGCAATTTCTCTATAAACAAAGCACTTTTTATGGTTTACAATGAGGTGGAGTAGGAAAATGGAATTTCTACTTCACAACTTAGTTTTCAAATATACATTGAATGCAGAATTTCTTCATGGTTTAAATTAATATAAAGGCATAACAGCTTCAAGCAGTCTCCCTATCCCTCATATAACAGAAGACAACAAACCCGGCTAAGGATCCTTCCAGACTGGTCTCCCATTTCTTGCACAAGGTCAAAAATTTGGAAATTCCAATTGTTCATTTTCTCCATCAATGAATCGTGTTCTGTTATCATCGTTTCTAATTTAGGATTCTGCACCACCTGCATAAGAGTAAGAGACTTAATCAACTCTAAAATAAGAATGAAAATTAATTTGCCAACAATATCGACCAAAAAACCCTATGAGAATCATAAACCATAGCTGAATTTATTGAATGATGCCATATCTGTGGCTATGAGAAAATAATAAATCAGCAGTACAAATAACACTGGACTTTTCATACTTTGGGGAAGCTTCCTGACATGGTGATAATTATTTTATCATCAACATAATCTTTAAAGCAAACTGAGTTAATAAAACAAAGCAAAAATGCATAGGGTACCAAAATGTATACTGAGCTTTGAGAATTCCTTAGCTCAACCAGCTTTAAAAAAGCGTTATGAAGACTCAAAATATCAGTAAAGCTTAAGAAACACTTTGTCTTCTTGCACTTCCAATATACTGCATTGTGTGAACATTGACAGTTTCACTGAAACTGCCACATACTTCATAAATGTCCAGGAGAAAATACTAGTCAATTAGTATTTAAATGTAATATCTACATTAACTCTACACAAATTAATTTTAAAGAACAAAAATTCATGCAGTTCACTATCTTGTCATTTACTAGTGAAATTTAGGCAACATAGAAATATATTATTAATTGTAAATTTTAATTAAAAAAAAAATTGGTGATGCACCATTTCCCTTCAGACATGACAGTTATTAGCAATGCAAAAACCTCTTTACAGCATGTTTCAACTGATAAAGAAATACTCTACTATCATAAGTTACTTCAAGTTCTTTTGCAATTGCATACTTACAAGTGAATTATTTTGTGTTTGAGTCATTGTTTCCTTCTTTTCATCTTTTGTCTCCTCTGTATGGTGGAAAGACTCCTTTGGGAGACTAGCACTTCCAACTTCACCTTAAAGAAAATAATTAGATAATTACTATAACAATAATTTATTTGTAAACACTAATGTCTAATAATTCTTTAAATTAGACAGATCTCTTCAAAAAGGAAATAGCTTGTTTCTAAACCAATTATTTAAGAATTTTAAAACAAGAAGTTGTAAAGGAGGAAATCTATTACAAAATATATTTGAAGATATAGAAAAGGTAGCATGACTTTTTACTTGCACAAACAGTTTCACTGTTAAGTTTAGCTGAGATGGTAGACACATTTTGAAATACTGAGTACAGGTCTATGAAGGTACAACTGGGTGTCTATTATTCTTATTCTGAAATAGTGAATATTTTAGATTACATCAACCATATCAAGTGAAATAAAATATATGGATAGACATTTCTTTAAAATTATAGTACAATTTAATCTAGAAATAGAAAAATATTAATTTAATTGGCTTTGGAAAAAAACCCAAAGCACAAACGTGTATGTATTTTCAAAATCCCACCTGATTTGTTGTCTTTATAATCCTCAAATTCTTCCTCTAGTGATGGAATAGGCTTGAGTATCTGACGTCCACAGCTTACAGAATACATGAAATATATGTAAAACATTCAGTATTTTTCTTCCTTTGCTATTGTTGTATTCTATTGAAAAATATCTGCAAATTACTTTCCTTTACAAGCTATGCTTTTCAAGGATCCTCCACCACATGACCATGAGTACTTTCTCTATTTAGACATACAAATTTAACTTGTACTTTGAAAATAATCAGCTATCACCTCTTCTGGACTCACCTACACAAATTAATAAAGTAAGGCTAACTGTTTAGAAAGTGTTTAGACATAGAGAATTAAGATCCCAAACCAGAAACAATTCTCTAAAATCTGTTAAATACTGTTACTCTACAGTAACTGCTGCTTTTCCTACAACTCCAGTTCAATTGTGCACATGCATCATTCTTCAGTTCCCTGGGCAACACAGTTACAAATTATTATGATATGTCTTTTTTTTCCATACTAATAAATAATAGTGATTGTTATTTTACTTTTTTTTAAAAAAATATCATTAGTATTTTCAGTACACTGAGTTAGTGAAAATGTAACAGTTTACAGTACCTGCTACACACATAACCCACGGGTGTTTTAACTTGCTGCTGATAATCTGAAGAACTAAATGCGTGCGTTGGAGTCTTATTGATATTAATGCTTGGTTTTGTAAGAAAATCAGCAGTGTCAGGAAATTCTACAGGTGACCAGCTGCCACTGGAGACAGATCCATGAGTAGGTGAACCCACTGGACTCAGGCCGGGAGAAGCACCTTCCAAAACAAACATAACATTGGGATCAGATTACAGTAAAAACACTTCTGGTTAGAAAGACTGGAATTGAACAAGAACTTTTATAAATTGTAAAGAACATGGAAGTAAATATACATAGATCAGCAAGGTTTATTCCAAGTTTTGAGAGTTCCTAATATTCTGCACACACTAGGTCACATCCGAAGCAGTAATCTACACAAGGTGGTACAACCTCTGGCTTTGAAGGGTTTTGGTTTGTTTTAACTTTGTTAAGCAATTGCTGAATCTTTCCATTACCTTTTCTGATTCAAAATTTGATATTTAAATTTTCCAGAACAAATAAGCAAAAAAAATTCATTATTGGTATTAGCCTTAGGAAAAATCTTTTTCCTCATTGTTTGTGATTAAAGAAAAAAAGGCTTGAGATGCTTTTAAAAACATAGCAAGAAAAAAAGTTGTAATCATGTCTTTGAATCTAGTGATTAAAGTGGGCAGATATTGGCTATTATTAATAGTGATGTGCCTTTTCATTAATTCTATGACAATCCATTCAAATCTGCCTAATAATGAACTTTAAACAAACAGAAATGAAACAGAACAAAAATAAAATACAACCCTAAAGTTTGTTCATGGATAATTCAAAACTTATAAAACAAAACAATAACAAAATCATTCTTGCTTACATATATGAAATTCCCCATTCTCATGGAAAAAAATAAGCTAGAGTTTACTTCTGGAAATCCAGGAAAGAAAGCCCATCAAATCATACTTTGATTACCATATACCTGATGTGAATTTAAAACAAAATTTTGTGTTAAGCCAACATATCAGTTCTCCCCTTTGCAAAAATTTACAAAAGATGGGTTATCTATGAGTGCACGAAGTGAATTATAGCCATTGTAAACAAACTTTTATCAAAGAGAAAAAATTGCCCTTTGCCAAAGGCTCAAAGAGCAAAATAAACTAAGTGTGCTGTGGGTGTCCCATAGCTGAATTACTTATTCTCCTGCAAATTCCAAAGCAAAAATTCGATCGTAATTATTGTGATTATATGCTGCACGTTAACAAATTACTAAAAGTATACAAAGCAGGCACCAATTGCCCTTAAATAAGGGATGTGTAAGTTACACATCTCAAACAGTATCACAGGCCACCCTGAATAGACTCATAGGCCTTAAGAGTAGAAAGTAAGTTTTGGTGTTCTAATGGGCAATTTTTAAGTCCACAGTGTCTAAATAACATTGTTCTATTACAAAAAGCTGTAGTAAAAGTAAAAATAAACAGTTCCTTATTAAGGTATGTGAACTTTGCAATTTTTAACAATTACCAACCAGGCCAAATATAACATTTTGCAAATTCATAGTGTTAGACAAATACTTGAACTTTATACAAAGTTGATGTCAACTTTTTGAGTATTCTTAGAAGGAAATGAAAAATATATATAAAGTATATTTTTAGAAGATAAAGAACAAGTTGATGTAATGTTATTGTTACATTTGCATGAAAAATAACTTCAAAAAAAATTGCAATGCATGATATACTTACTACCTTGTGCAATTTATACAGCCTGATGGCAGGATGTCAATCTTACCTGCTCGTCTGGGACCTACATGGTGAGCCAGTGTTAAAGATGATGATCTCTGTTTTGGTATCGTCAGCAGGTTTGCACCAAAAGATTGGTGAGATCCATTTGAGTGAGATCCTTGGCTGAATTACAAAGAAACAAGGAAATCAAAACCAGAAGTCCATCTACAAGAATTTTCCTTCTGTCCCACCATGTATTTCGCCATTATCAGACAAAATGCTTGCAAGATGTCTAGACTGCTCTGATATGGTTCCGCTACCATTCCAAAAAAGAAAGTACTAGAAAGAAATCAAGTCCAAGATCAGATAGACAACGTATCACACAGAATAGTAAAAAACTTATATGTACTGTGCAAAAGCAATAGAAGATATTATGTAGTACTAAAATGGCACAGCGAGTTCATTCAGACAACTTGCCACATCATTTATTTCCTAAAATTGTATTTACTTTTTTTGAACATTGTCTAGAAAGGGTCCAATATCCATCTGAGCAATTGTATTTGTTTATCAACTAGACTTCTCTGCAGGGCACTGAACAATACTTTCATGACCACTTGTTTTTTAAGGAATACTATGGAAAGTAACTGGAATTTGCTGAATCATTATGTTTTGCATAACTCCTTAAAATCCCACTGCTAAATATTACACAATGATTGTGAATTTATTCATTGGTGATAATATCAGATACAACATTGTGTGCTTTAACAAAGCCAGCTACATTCTAAGCCTAAAAGCTTTTAAAATACTATTTACATTGCAAATGCAATCATATGCAGCTGCAGCCTGCTTCTCAAATCAGTTTTATATAATAAATGAAATAAATAAATATCTTAGAAATAATGCTGCTTTTAACTGTCAGCTCCAATAGTTGTATCCTTAACCTGATTGATAAGTTATGCCATCTGCTGTTGTAGGCCTGGAATTACACTCCTAAATTCCAATTAAACATTTCCTCCAGTAAACAAAAATGTGATGTGCAATTAAAAGCAACTGTACGCATGTAATTTCCAGTGAAAATAATTTATGTGATATAATTATTTTGTTTTAGAATGGGAAAATAGTATTTATTCAAATATCTTTGGTCTTATTTTATCAGGTTTCAAAGAAAAGTCAAACAATTATTGACCCAATCTCCTTTTTTTTTCTTTAATAGATAGATATAAAAAAAATAAGTGAGTTAGAGAATAAAGACAGATTTATTATTTTGAAATTTAATGCTGACTTATTAGGAAAACTTTAAAAGTTGTTCAAGTTGATTCAATTTGGACAGTGAATTTTTTTTTGCCATTTGTAAACTGTTCAGTTTTCATGACGTACCCTCTTAAAGCATATAAAATTTTTTACATCAGTACTTAGTGTAGGAATACTAACAAGCAAGGCCAGTTCACCTCATGTTAGTTTAAATGACAAACCAAATCAATAGAACAGGTCTTAAGAGCACTGTCTTGATAGGTGAAGAAATTTTTTCAACATTTAATCAATTTTTGGAACAATAGGTTATGGTATCACTGTGTAATGTATTATCTTTGTGAACTCAGCTAAAATTCAGTTGAAAGCAGCCACTGTATGTAAAATAATATTCTGATTTTTTCATAAGCTTTCCTCCTAGCAAAATTTCCTACTTCATTCTCCCATTTTGCTATTAGCCTGTCTCTCTTCTACTGGTAATTGGGCTCTTCTTTGGGATGAGTCCTGTTGTAAGACAGAAAAAAATGCTGCCTTTTCTTCTGCTGAATTATTTTTCTGACAACTTAAAGGACTGGCTCAAGAGCCAGAGCCAGTGGGACAAAGAGCCAGGAGGAATGCAGGACTGCCTCTCTTGGCTACTTCCAGTGAATATGATTCTTTCAAATGCTGATAACCAAATCAGCATAAACATAAAATCTTTAACCTACCATCATAATCAAGCAGTGACAATTTGTGATATGCTTTCAGTCTGATTTGAAAAAACCAATGGAACTGTTGTCTATGGATGAGCTGTATAAATGGTATAATATATGGTATAAACTTTCACTGAAGTCAAATTCATCTGGACAGTCATGCCTATGGAAAGCTACACGTAACAACAGACAGTATCTGCAATCACATTTCATAACCAAACCAGAATTAAACTATATACTTCATAAAAAAATCAAAGCATGTGTGTTATTTGAAGGGGGAAAAAACAACTGACAATTGCCAAACTGTTTAAATGGTTCACTTTAAAATTAAATATTATCTTGATAAATAAACTATTGGACCTGTATATAATCTTTCACTTACTATCAGTAATTATCAAATATCACTCTAACTCACATTTTCTTTTAAGAAGTCATCTATTTACTTATCATCTATGCAAAAACAATTCTTAACAGTTGAAACTACACAAAAATCTTTTTTAAAATTATTTTTAAATGATTTTAATGAGTTGCATGACAATTTCAAACATCTGTTGCACTTTTTCGAGCAAAACTACAAGAAAAGTTAAACAGAAAGAAAACAGAATATTAACTCTATTTCTAATTCAAAATATAATGCTGATTTTGGAAACAAAAGCTTGGTTTTTGTTGGGTTTTTTTTTTTTTTTTTTGCATTATACTTCATAGTACGCCTTAATGCCTGCTTGAATAATGCCTGTATGAATAATAAATAAGTACTGCAATACACACATGCAACAGTGATTACCAAATGCAAGAATGACACATAATCCTTTTAATTAGGAAACAAATTTTCAATATGTTTAAAATATATATCACTTTCAAATTTCAACTAAAAGGCAAAAGAGGAAGTCAGTTACAATTTACAGGTTATACAATTGCAAAACAAAGTAATTTATTTTGACTCATTTTTTGGTTCCTACTAAAACTAATATTCAGTCCCAGTCGCTATGATGGTGCAAACCATTCAGCTTCAAAATGACTTAATTTCTACTTGAGGCCAGCGTTATAAAAGTGTTGCATATTATTAAGCTGTCAGAATTTGAAGACATAATTTAAATACAAGATTCTACATTAGTTACTTACACCATTACAGATATGAACATTTTTGAAAGGCAACGTTTATTATTCTACTGTTAAAATCCTGTTAGGTGGCAACATGTATTACTCTACCCTTAAAAACCTGCTAGGTGCTTACCTTGACACATTATAGTCCTGATGAGATCTCTTACTGTTACTCCGTTCCCATTTAGAAGATGGTAACTCTATAGGTGGAATACCAGAAGCTCCTGAAGATCGTCTCAGCTGTGGTGTTGGCAGGCTATTCCTGCTAATTAATCCCTGTTGAATAATTTCATTATAGTTGAAATTGATGTAATTGAAATTAGATAGTAAGACTTTATTTTTTTTCTTACTGTAGATAAGATATGTCACTACTGTTGTTTATGGTAAAATAAGAAGCACAGTATTTCATCTTCATTCTTACTGATCAAGAAAATCAAAAAGATGTATTTAAAAATTATTTAGCTTATTACGAATAGTTACATTTTGTTGTTGGTGGTGGTGGTTTTGTTGTTTTATTTTTCTTCTTTTGTTTGTTTGAAATTCACATGGTTCAACAATTAGTCCTCAATTGCTTTCAGAAATTGAGATCTTGTAGAGACAGCCAAATGCTGTAGGGCTATGGATGATTTTTTCTACTCGATTCAATCACACAGCTACATAATCAGCTTTCAAGCACCCAGAATAACCCCAGATTTCAGTAACTCAGATAAAAAATATTGACATATGTTGTGAAAAATAAAGAAAAGATGACACAGGGCCGAGCTCTGGTACATCAAGGCTCCCTCTCTGCTTCCCCGCTAGTCTCATAGTACCAAGGAGGCTTCCCAAACACCTCTCCACTCCCAGCCTTGAAGCTGTATTATTTTAGACATGCTGTAGCCCAAAAACAGAGAATCACTTTCGTGATTCTCAAATGGTCCTTTATGGAAATAAGTCAGAACTTACTAGCTCTGCCTTACTGAACTACACTCAGAAATGTATAGCAACATTTAAATAGTAACTAAGAGAACCCAGGTAATAGAAATGATAGGATCATTGAACCTACACTGCAAAACTTGTTTAGATCTGGCTTATCTGCATTTATTGCGCACAAAACCTATATATTGCATTCTAACCATTTAAGAAATCTGACTCCTTTCAGTCTACAATCCACTTGGTTAATTTGACCTTTGATATGTCCATTCAACCTGGGGAGGAAGGTACTGTTCCACATAACTGAGATAAATGGAATCAAACCTTGCTAAGAAAAAACACAACAGCAACAAAAAACGATGCCAAGAAAAAAATGTTTTGAACAAAGAATTTAAAAGGAACATTTGCAGTATTGAGTAAGGTCTACAGGATCATGTATGAGGACAAGTGACCCTCAGATACTAACTTCAAAAGGTCTAGCAGAAATTACGACTTCACAGTTTTAAGTTTCATCGAGTGGTCAAAGATCTTACCTCACTCACTACCATATACTTCATATAATGGAAAAATGTTAACACAAAATATCAGTTTCTGACCCCAAAACGTCAGACTGCTCTGAGTCCTTGATATAAGATGTACTTCGACCCTGTTTGCTTTGCTGCAAAAAGCAACAGTCACAGCCAGAAAGGTGAAACTGTACAAGCAGAACAAGACCACTATCTCCACAGAAACCTGCAGTAGCCCTTAGCCAGCCCTACTAGAATGAGAACCAGAGGAAAGTATTCTGTCAAATTAGACAAACCAGTTACGGCAATGCTGCACTAGAGCAACAAAATATTCAGATGGGCAGGCAGTGAAGGTGTTAATTAAGCCACTCTTGCAGAGTGATTTGCTATGCTGAAGTTAAGCAAGCAAACAAAATCAAAGGCAGAGCTGAAGTCAGTCAAATATGTGCTGGAAAAGCTACATGCTGGAAGCAGTTAGGTAGGCAGCAAGGCTATGCAGCACCTGTAAACTGTCTAACAAAAAAAGAATGGACTGATGCCTTAAGATAATCTTCAAGAGAACAGAGAAAATAGCTAAAACTGTAAAAGCAAGACTCAAAAATTCCTCTAGGTTGGGCATTTAGCCCAGAAAAGGCAGCAAGTTTTCTGAGCCCAGACTTTGGTCAGAACACAACATTGAGCACTATGCACTGTCAGGCTTAGAAAGGACTTCTGCGTCAGAAGACTCTCTTGCAACACGGGGACCACAGCTGAAAATCCCTGACAGTAGAGCAGAAAAGTCTACTCCCTGAAACAAGCACATATGTCAGCATAATACTGAAAGAAGGCTCTAGCACGTGCACTGAATCTGGCTTGTGATCCAGTTTATCTGACCCCAAGATGCTAAGCCAGCAATGTGGCCAGTTTGGGACAACCTGCCAACAGTCTGGAAATGCAAGTAACGCAGTGCAGGGACTATTTTTTCTAGACATATCTATGTATATTTGAATGGCAACACACACACAGTGACAATGAAAAAGTAATTTGACCTTGAGTGACTTTCGATCTCCTTTTTCAGCAGGATCGTCTACTTCAGGACAGGGGAAGAAACCAGGAAATGGTGTGAATGGATTAGCCTTTGGCCTGCATGTGCCTGAGAAAGCACCAATCAAACTATTAATGCTTCGAAGGGAAGAAATCACTTGCGGTGGAAGGGATGGGTCAGTCAGGAGGTCTGTTAGCATGCTCCGAGCCTCATTTAGTACTGAAAGATCAACTCCAGTTCCACTGCCAGCATTCTAAAATAGATGGAATTGTTGCAAACTATTAACATGTCAAAACATTTAACCTTGTTATAAATTTTAAGTAAGTATCCTATCTCCTGTAAAATATTTTTCTTTTAAAGAAAATACATACATAGACATACTAACAAAGCAACTTTTAGTAGTATTTCTCATGCAAATAAGAAAAATCCTCAAAATTCAACACTAACTACCAGTTATTTTTACTCTTTTAAAAACCTATCCCATTTCTTCTCACTTTAATTTTTTATTACTTTGTCTTAGAAGCAAAATTAATACTCTACATCCTCCAACAATGGCAACAGAAACTTTGGTGATCAAACTGTTGTAAGATTGTAAGAAGTAAAATTTCCACAGCATCACTATCAGTATTATTTCTATTTATATTGAAATAAATCCTAAAAATTGTCTCAAAAACATAATTAGTGTCATTTGTTTTTATTTGGCACAGCTCCCTGAATAGAAGCAGGAATAGCTAATTAGATGCCAGTATTAACACAAAAAAGAGTGAGAAACAAACATTCAGGAAAAGAGGTCAGATCCTGGTAGGCCTGAGTTTTCTAACATCTGTGGGGAATCACTCCCTAATCTTATGCTAATGAACATTTAAAGGACAATCAATCAATCAATAAGCAAGCAAAATTGCTCCCATCTTAGCTGAGTTTGATACTGCTCCCATGTAGGTCACAGGAAGCAGAGCCCAGTCAACTTCCTCTGACTGCTACATATCAAATCACTGCTATGTAGATACAATAAACTAGAGTGCATTAGAACAACTTAGCTAACTAAAACTTCTGTACTCAGTCAAATTTCATCAGAGAATAATTAGATTCATAACACACTGACCTGGTAGTAGGGCTTGTACCACTGCTTCAAATCCCAATCCCAAAGTATCATCTGTAATAAAGAAGAGTAACAGTTGATATGTTAATGCTTATAAACAAAAATAGAATAAATATTGATTATGTGGTACAGTACTTTTATTTTTCCAAATGAAACGAAGACTATTTTCTCTGTCAATGCTACAACAGCTAAAATCCTTAAGAAATGTCTGAATAAATTCCTATGCAACAGGGATCTTTTGATGACAGACAAAACTATATGGATTTACTTTAATAATTCTAGGTTTTTGATAAAACATTAAGATCTAAAATAAAGCATCTAAGTCTATTCATCTAGACTTGTAAAAGTCAATCTATTCTAAAATCCAATATATTTTATAAATACAGTTATCAGGAGAATAAGTATCCAGCTACTAAACTCAGGAAACGAAAAGTATACGATTTTTTCTTCCTCAAACTATAAAATACATCCCCCATCCTTCAGGATATGGGCTACTAGGCTTGGCAAATCTCATAATGGAACTTTCTACAAGAACAGCAGAAGCACAGAGTAAAAAAAAATTAATACAGTAAGCAAATTGCAATGTCAAAGTAAATTTACAGCTAAATCTTGTGTCTAATAAAATAAATTGCTGCAATAAGCTCAAAACTGAAAAACCTAAGTTACTGGATATATTTTGTATGGGGTAATTTACAAATTCATATCATTTGTAGAATATTTAAAACAGCCTGTGAACAAAAAGTTAGGAAAAAAGGAAAAAGTTTTCTTTACACTAAAACCTATTACTGCATTAAAATCCAATAAAGACCTATGAGGAGAGGAAAAAAAAATCACATAAGAATTTGTCAAGAAAACATTCAAAGAGAAGCCACTGAAAGATTTCAAGTCGTTTTGCATACGTTGAATTATGGTTGGGTAAAGCACTGTAGGCCTGATCCTACTGTTTTCATTTATACTCTTTTATTATTTCAATTCTAGAATCATTACTCAGTTTGTTAACACACATGAACAAGGAATTTGCAACAGCTGATAGATGGAAACCGGGAATTCTGCAGCGGGACGCATATTTAGACAAGCTTTCCTAAATACATTTTATATATATACATATATTTCATACACACACACATACAAAATATTTATCATAATCTAGCAAAACTGCCTCTCCAGTTTCTCTATCTTTTTGCCCAATAAAATTTGGACTCAACTGACCAATTAGAGTCAACCGCGGGAGTCTACAATCTTATGAGTCATACTCTGAACATAAGTTATTTCTGTTGTAGATGAAAATTACAAAATACTGTAGACAATTCATTATTTGGGAATATTTTGTTCATTTCTGTTAAAGGAGAGTCAGACAGAATCCTGAAGTTAAGGAAGCTAAGTTAAGGAGGTATTGTGGCAGAGATACAGGATGAAAGGTGGACAATCTAGGAAAAGCCCCTTGACTTAATGATTCCTAAAAAGAGAAATAAAAGGGAGATTGGTTATCTGGGATACACATACATATAACCAGGTCCATGAACAGGAGAAGTTGTGTAACACAGCTGACTACACCAGTGTGTGTGCTAATATCACTGCTATTAGCCTCTCAGAAGTGACACTGACTATCACACTAAACTGTGAAATGAGAGATATGCAGCAAAAACACCCTGCAGCTGAGAAATCAAGCCATCTGTGCCACCTTGTCCACATACTCTCCCAGAACCAAACCATATCTCATTACTAAGACTTAGTACTGGCTCTTTTTTATATGCTTTTTCTCCAGCATTAAAATATCCAAGTAAATACAAAAAATATACTGAGACACACTGTTATTAGAGCAACATATGTGCCTTGGCAGTACATGCATTGCCCTACATATACTTTCCAAACTTGCATGCAAACTTAAATGGCCATTCTGAATGACATTGGCTTTCTCTAAACTGATTCATATGTGTTTTCTGAGTCCTATTTTCACAATAACAATTGCTAATCTTTTGGTAGAAATTGAATACATTGTACCAATTGTTGCCCACCATTCAGAACTTTGGTAGTAGCTCTGTGAAATGTCCATCGTATGCATTCAGCATCATTAGTCACATTAAATTACAACAGGCAACCTAAAACCGTAGGGTTTGGTGACTATTGTGTTTCCCTACTCTGTAAATATAATGAAATACAACATCTGTGATGACAATGCCTAAAAGTTAAATTCATTTAATTGATTGATTTGCTTACTTTAGGAAATGTAAATGAAATCGCTTTTCTATTTATCTAATAAGACTGCATGGATTTCACAGCTCGTGGCAGTCTATACCAGCTGTATCAATATTTCATTCTCTTAAAAATCTGATAGAGAACATAGCTTAGAACTTCCCTTTCTTCCCAGAGCCATTCAAACTGAAACATTTTTGTGAGCTCTGTATAGAAAGCACTGTAATACCGTCATTCATTAAAAAAAAAAAAAGGCTCCTCAATACCTCAGGTTAAAAACAATATCTGTATTTGAAAAAGCATTCGCTTGCAGGAGGAGTGTTTTGTTACTTTCTGCTTGAATATGATTATGAATCTACCAGCCAAATAGCTTCACGAAACCCACCAAAACCACAAAAGAACGTCAGCAACACAATCTGAAGATACTATCAGCTTCAAGTACGTCAACAGCGCTCACTTAATTTTTCAGTGAGCAAAAAATAAAAACAACATACAAGGAATGAAATTCAGATGTCTGCTATGTTCCAAAAGTGTTCAGTCTTTCTGACTTCTTAACAGCCACTAAATTACCAGGGTAGAGCAAGGTTCTAATTATTCTCTGATGAATTAATTCATTTGCACAACAAAACTGGCACACACAAATGAAAACAAAGACAACTCTTTTTTTTCCCCTTTCTTCAACCTATAGTTACAGAGCTCAAATAAGGTACCAATGCCTTTGCCTCCTAGTTCATATTTTGCAATCCTGGAAATTTTTCTGCTTATTTTTATAGGTGAGAGAGCTATGTTTGAATTTGTTCCTCCAAGACTAACAGCTCTTTCCTGGGGCAAACACAATGTTCCACGCTGGCACTTGCCCAGCAGAAGGTGTAGAAAGTGTCAGTGAAGAAATGCAGGCTGCACAGCAGCACTACCCAGGCAAGGGCAACACCTACAGTCTCCTCTTTTTTGTTATCTTCACACGGACACTATTTAGCACCACATTTAAAGTTACAACGACACCCACTTGCTATGATAACTGAAGATGGCTAACTGCTTAAGCATGTGCATGGGCTGAGAACAGCCGTATTACATGAAGTAAGATTGACTCAGAAATGAAGACCTTAATGGTTTGAGGTTTTAAAAATTCGTCTAGCTACCACAGCCTCGTTAATCAAACCCTTTCTAAAAACCTAAACATACAAGATGACTTTTAGCCTGTCAGTGATGAGCAGTGCAGTAGTGACAAACACTGTCTAGCCATACTCATGCATCTTATTAGCACCAGAACATGTCTGTTCTGGTAAAGGTACCAAACCTTTAACTGCAGATGTTTTTACTAACACAACAGCTTTCTTCTGTGTGTGTACACAAATGTGTAAACCAATAAGTACACAACTCATATATCAGCTGTCCAGTTAAGCTCTGGAGAACAGATCTATAGGACTAAAAGTTCAAAGACTTCCTCTCTGCGTTAGCACCATCTTAGTAGAGAAACAACCTCAAAATGTGAGAAGCGTGAACTATTCATTGCTACCACTAAAACTTCTGTCCTATACCCACCCAGTGCACACAAGGAACACCAATGCGTGCTGTTCACACAAAACCTACTTCCAGTGCAAATCCTGGTTTGATATTTTAAATGGGATGGCAGCATTTCATCCACAATTTCACTTAAATGAAAAGCTTCACAGCTCAGATTCATGATTGAAAATTTTCTATTTTCATTTAAATCAGAAGATTCAAGCTTTACCACTGATTTCAATTTTCTCAGCAAAGGACCTAAACTAATTTTGAAGTAACGGAACACAGGTTCATCTGTGTGTTACCAACAGGTTATTATTATTCTTTTTTGTTCACTATACATCATCATTAATTAAAAACCTAATCTCATAAGATTGTACTGTTTTACCACAGCTACCAGGCTACCACTGTGCATGTTAAGTGTAAATCTTCCATCTGGCACATTCTGAAGTAATTAAAATAACCTGATTAAAACTGTAGGCCCAATCTCTTCCACCAAGCACAGTAGAAAAACTGCTGTTGCTCAAACAGTTAATACTTTTCCACGGTAAATACAACTTGGTAGAATTCTGTTCTACCCAGATCCTTACAAGTTAATAATGAAAGGGAACGATCACCTTATCTTAGATGCTGAAAATAGGCCACAAGGTGGCGCTCACATCCAGAAAGCCTCCTTCTTCAAAAAACTTGGAGAGAAAGGAACAGAAACTAGTAGTGTTTGTCCTCTGCAGAACCGAAGTGGTTTTAGGAACAAAGAGGGTGGGGGGGGGCAGCTTTAAAGGTTATCACAGCTGACAAATCTTGCTTCTTCACAAACACTTCTCTGCTTAAGGAAGAACCCCCTCTTTCCCATTCTAGTCAGAAACTACTGATCAGCTACACTTACTACCTCACTATGTAGCACGCTCAGTTCAATTAGCTTAAGTAGCACTGCAACTGCATTTCGAAATAGTAAAAAGGCAATATCTCTGGAATTACTATTTTTGAGAATTTGGCAGTGAAAATTTTAATAAATTACTGTGGATTGTCAACAAAAGTTACGGAGAATTGCACTAATCTTTGAGCAGAATGAAAATAAAAGGGAAATGGTTAATTTTAACTTAATGTAAATAGATCTTCAAATACGTCTCAGGCAGAGCCTCAGCAATTTTTGATTTTGCAACCATTGGACTTGTTGCAGAAAGATCCATACTCTGAAATACTAAGATTTTGTAACCCGCTTGCATGTAACATTCCTCTGTATCTCCTCTAACAAGAAACACCTGAAGAGGAACTTGAGTCACAGAAGTTCTGAGTTACAGATCACTCCTACTTGAGCCTCTGAGCAGCAATTTGTAGTGCCAGCACTACAGAAGTCACACCACTGGAAGCTAATAGGATTGCTGTGGGCTCTGATAACGCCGATGAACTTTGGGTGAGGTGATAAAATTATGGCTTTCCACTCCCCATGAGCTCGTACACCGGATTACCAGTCGGCCTAGAAGATGAGTTCTCATCTCAGCCTGACTACTCCTTGAGACTCCCAGTTCATCCAAAGGGCAATGGTCACCCTGTCTTGTTTTCATGTAACTGCTTGTCAGGCTGAGTGGGGTTTTGAAGGAAAGTTACTACTACAACAAAACTATTACAAACAACAATGAAAAAAGGTACAAATGTACTACAGTACTAGATGTTCATTGACAGTTGACATCTGTATTATGCTTAAATATAATAACTGAAATCTATGTCGTCGGTATAATAAGTTTCAATACAGTTAAATTGAGATGAAGCAGCATACAAAAATGCTTTATGTACAAGTGGCTGTTTTGGATTTGGGCACCTGGGGCACCATCAGCTGAGATGATGGGTTTAGCTCAAAGTGAAACGTGCCACTCAAGTTAAGCTATGAGTCCCAAGGAGGGAATTTTTATCACTGGAAATGAAGTTTAAAAGCTAGAAAATAATTGTTAGTTCTTAAGGACAAAGTAACGACTTAGAAGATTTAATTGCTACATTCAGATCTACAGATGTTTAGTTGCATCTAAGGAAATCTTAAGTATGTATCACTTACTGGAAACATGCAGCAAAATGGTCACTGTGCATCAGGTATTACCCTTTGTTTATACTCCAGAGGAATGCCATGCAATTTGAACCAAAGAATTTTCTAACACTATTAGAAATCCATCAGTTTATGGGGACAGTTGGGGCTAGAGAGGGAGAAAGAGGGATGGGATGGGAAATAAGTGAGGAGAACAGAAAAAGTCCTGACTGTTGAATAGCAGCCTAAGAATTATCAAAACTTAAGTATAGCACTTTGGCAAAGCACATGTTGTTAGCAACACCAGACACATCTGTTAAAAAATGTACACAAAGTAATAGCAGTAAAGGTCTTTCCCAATACAATTTACAGCATACACAGCCACAGGAACAAGCAACATTAATTTTACAAAGAAAAAGTAAGGAAAAAATATCACTCTAACAGATTGCAGTCTAAATAAACTAGAAGCAGATGAAAAGTAGGAGAACACAATTTAAAAAAAAAAAAAAAAAAAAGACAGTTTGTGGATTGCTTATTAAATTATTTTTCTATATAGAAAGTTATTTTTCCCATCAGGGTGCAACCAGTATTTGCAGCACAGGACCAGACATGCATTTCAGAAGAGTTGAGGATGCAAAACTTGGACTTTCTTTAGATTTTCCTTGCATGAGAGCCACAGCTCCATTTGGCTAAAATCATTCTGGATGAGGAACATTTTAGACTTCCAGAACTTTAAGCACAATAAATGCCTGGGTGTTATACTTTTCTCAACTTAGGACCATTGAAATGCTGAACTGTACAACCCGCACAAGTCCATCCACAGCATTAAGATTTGTAACATTGCTGTTTGATTGCCTAAACTAGTTACCCAGGAAGTTGCAGTTTCAGTGATGTCTTGGCGTGCCTTCTAATGCTCATTAGGAAAAGAAAACTTGTCCAATTTGATACCACTTGTTTACATTCCATGCTCTGAATATGTTAGCAGTGACAAAGTGAGTAGAAAAATGACTTCTGATCAAGTCTTTCATTGATCAAATATAAGATTCTGAGTTGCTAGTAGCATCTGGTTGACACCACCAGGCATCAGCTCCATAAGTATTTCCATAGCAACCAAGCATAGAATTCACTAAACAATGAAACCAACACCATAGCAACTTGATTCAGAAATCAACTCTGTAAAAAATCACTTCATTCAAAAGCAAAATATATATGATACTTAAGGTATGATGATATGTCAGTACCCACTAACCTTGCCATGAAAATAAAAGGGACAGGGTATAAGTAGGATATTTTTGCAATCCTAACATTTATCAATTCTTGTCTCTATATAATTTATTTATCCAAGGCTGTAAAATGTCTAATAGACTGTGAAGTACATAGCCACAGTCTTTGAAGAGAAACTGAATGTACTTTCCTAGTTCTGAGGTCTGGATATGTGTACTGATGCTTCCATCCTAAACTAAGCTGAAGTCTTTCAAAGAATTATTTTCAATTTTGTAAGGAACCTAATATATACTTTCATTGCAAAGAGTCTTAATCCTACTTAATTAGTTTATTAAACTCCCATTTGATACATCAAGTACTATGTGCAATGGATTTGCCTGGGCAGATAAGAACGACATGGGAACATACAGATTCTGCCTACTAAAATGCTTTTACTACACTCCAAGATACCCGATACAAAATGCTCCTTTGCAACGCTAAAGTTTCAAGGAAGTCTTCAGCAGGCTTATTCAAACTGTTAATAACAATGCCTGCAGGTGCATGAAAAAACACTTTTTTGATTGGCTGATTTTGGTTTTTTTTTTCTCCTTTTGTTTTCTCTTTATTTTTAAACAAGATGGTACTTCTGCTTTTCTAACCAGGAGTATCAGCAGGTCAGCCTCCACTTTGCCTGCTATAGAAAGTTAACACTTCTCTTTTTTTTTTTCCTCCCTTATATTTGCTCAGATCTTCAATATTTTCAAACATTTCAAAAAGCTTTAAAAGGTGTTTTGCCTATTAAGAGAAAGTGTTTTTTGTGCGTGTGTGGGGTTTTTTTTTTCCCCCTCTTTATGTAGCTAAAGAAAAAAAACTGGCTAAAACCACACTTATGTCATTTCCTGTTCCTTCTAGGTTTTGTCAGACTTGCACGTCAGAGTAAAGGCCAACCAGTAATTTATGGCAACAGGAGGAGGGAGGGCAAAGGAAAAAAAGCCTGCTATGTGCAGATCCTTTAATTGCCAGTTACAAGCATTTTCCTTTGGAGCATGTGGTTCTAATCACCATCAAAGAGAAGAAATAGTGCTAGGTGGATTACAGCTCTGATCCAGTAGTTGCTCCGGTGTTCTGGCATTCTGTGCCCCTCTTACTGTCATGCAAAACCTAAAGCCATTATTAAAGTTGTGTTTATTTTATGAAAAGCAAAATCTAGAAACCTTTCCCAAAACGTCCTTTTCATGTCTGCTTATTATGTTAAAATGATGCACAGTAAAATCTAAAGCCTTTACTGGTGTATTGACACACTGCTGCTCTTTGTGCTGGAACAGATCAAGACAGCAACTTTAAATTTCATCTTTCTGCAATGGCTGAATGTGCACAAATCTAATGTTGAAGCAGTTTACTGTATGCTGATATATTCTTAAACGGTAACTAAAAACATTTACTAGATATGAACTGATTTCCTCTGTTACCTCCTCTTCTTTTTAATCAAGTGTTTTTTCCACCTATTACCCTAGGGATATATGAATGGAACTCTGATCTGTTTCTTGGCAGGAAACAGCAAGGAATTATTTCATATGGCCACTACTTGATGACACTGGTGTTGTTTCTTAAGCACTGAGTGCAGAGTTACTGAATTTCTCACAAAGATGTTTTATCAAAACTTTATATTTGAAAATCTCATAAAAATACTTACATTTCTCTATCTCCCCCTGTTCCCCCTCTAAAACAAGCAGCATAAAATTAAGCTGTACAGTTCTTATACACAATTTCTCAGGGCAACCAGTTCCAGTGTCTAATTATAGATTATGCAAAGTTCCCTTTCATTTCTAATCAGCCAACCTGCTTCATTTAATGCCCCCAGATTCATATAGTAAGGAAGCAAACAATCAGCACTGCATTCAGGCAGACAACTCACTGAAAGACCTGTATTTGCAAAATATCATAGTTCTTGTCCAGCTAACTTTGTGAGGCTGTATTTTCAAAACTCCCAAGTTACTACAGAGACACAGCATCCTCTGCATAAAAAGCAAAGGAAAAAAAAAAAAGATCTCAAACTTTCAATTGACTGAACACCACCACATGTATGTGTATGCACATGTATATGATGTTGTGTGTATAGACCTATCTACAGTGTTGTGTGTATCTATACAACAATTAGTGCTATTATGTATATATATGCATATATCTTAGGATACTTTTTATTTCAAACAGAATTGCCACCAATTACAAGTTTTACACAAATCAGTGATATTACCTTTCAATAACTCATCCAATCAAGGAAGATGATGACTTAACAAGTCAGAAGAAAATAGTCAAGAAGCCAGAGAAGATACTACATCATAAAATTATATATATACACACAAACACACACACTGGTGTAGTGCTGAAGTTGGAAGTTATGTATGGGGACTGAATTAACAGAATTCTCTGTTGCTCAAGCTAAAGAATTAAAAGTAATAGTTTTAAAACAGATAAGAGACTGTATTTATCAGCCCAATTACAGGAGTAGTTGGGTCAGTAAATGTTAAATTAGCATTTAAAAAAATACGTTAATGGACAAGTTTCTGGTTGCAGTGCCAGGAAATACGAGATCTCTTGGAAAAAATATGGAAATTCTGAACAAGGTAATACAGATTGCTGACAGAAACTGAGAAAAATGAGGGAATGCAAATTGCAACATTTCACAGAAAGTGCCATTTTATTTCTCTGTACCGAATTCACGCAAAGTAGTACTTGAGTTGACCTCTCTGCCTAAGAGGATGGAGGAAGACATCATTACTTTAAAGCATTAGAAAAAGACTAATTCAAATAAAACTACATTGTGAGATCCTCTACATCCCTCAAACGTTGAGCCCTGCACAGATAACTGTTTGTGCCACACTCATTTTGCAAGTGCAACGCTAATAAAGAAATGTCAGTGCAATGGGAGGGTGGTGTGCCTAATTCCACCTTGCCTCGTGGTAAACCCACGGTGATTTTTATGAGTGAAATTGATAAGCCTGCCCCTTTCCCAGAAAAAAGACTTGAAATGTATCGAGATGAGTTGATCTTAAAAATACTCAGTTAACAAAAAACTTATTTTTCATTTTGGTAGCGTGACTCAGATGGAGAAAATAATAAGAAAGAAGGAGGTCAAGATAGGTCAAGTATCTTCCAGTGATTGTACAATAAAAACAGTTATCCAGCCAATTCTACACAAACAGAAAAGTATTGGGTCATTCTTTTAAACTGCAAACACTTAGGAAAATCATCAGAACTGTAAAAAATCACATAGAAACCTACAAAGTACAAATTTTATAGTAAGAACAACATTTGTCATTTGGGACAAGTATTATTTATAACGCACTTGCAGCACAGCATACCCAATAAATCCATCAAACATTACAAATGTATGCTAAGTAACTTTTCCCTGGGGAATACCACTAATTCTTCCATTTCTCTTCTTCTATAGCCTTTTGTGTATTTGCTATGAAGTCTCATTCAGACTACATTTTTCAAAGTAGCTGTTAGTAACATGAACCCAACAACAAGAACCTACGCTGTTCTGTGATCACCTCTGTCCCCTTTTCAACAAATTCACCTCTCAGTTAGAATTCACCTCTCCTAGAATTTCATGTTTTGAGGTTTTTTCCTTAAAGCAGAAATGTTGAATTTTAAACTAACACTAACCACAGAAAAACTATGGGATGTCAAGGTTCCCAGCACTATTTGACTAGAAAAATACTGTCTTAATGAGGTGTAAAGAAAAGCTTTTACAGAAGTATACATATCAGAGCATTGTAAATGGTTATTCCATTAAATAAATAAAAACACCCTCATGATATTTATGAAAAAGACAAATAGTTGTATAGTTATTCATTTCTTTTAAAACCTGGAACCTATCCAACTTAAGCTTTATGAAAAAGATTATTTTTTATTGTAGTTATAGTTATTAAAAACACAATTCTGAAATTAATAATAGCAAATAATTTCCATGGCACTAATTTAAATTTTTTTTAAACTGAAACATGGACATTAGAACTTCCTCTCTGAATATTTTAGATGTATCAATTAACTTACATCATTCAAAAGGCATATGTTAATCAAATACCCTTGTGAAATACATACGTATTACACTAGGAGGAAGACTAGCCAAAATAAATAATCAAATATTTATTCACACTTGGTCCAATGCATGAAAGATAAGATTTAATTATAGTAACCTTCAAATGAGTAAAATCTGCACATTGAAGTATGTCACATCACACCTTGTGTCTCGCATCACAGAAAGAGAAAGCAGCAATTATACCACCTTTGAAAGAGATGCAGAAAAATGTGGGGAAGCTGTCAGAGGAAATGGACAAAAATTGGAAGAAAAACAATTGACCGCAAAATGAATTCAGAGATGAATCTTTTAAATATGTAAACACTACCAAAAATCAATAGGACTTTCTTACATGGATATTGTATCCAAGAAACCTACTGTACCCTGAAATAATGCACAGCGATTATAAATGAATCAGCCAATCTACTTTGATTTACAAAAAGAAACTATGATATGATTTCTCATTAATGCTGTAGTAGAAATCACATTTACATGGAAAGAAAGGGATAGCTCTCTTCTGGGTTGGCAATATGTTAAAACATATCAAATAAAGAATAACTGTAGGAATTTCATACAAAAGAAATAAATTACCAAAAAGACACTTCCTCAAAGATACTTATACAGAAAACTAGGCTCTTATTGCCAGGAAATACGAAGAATATCAGCCAGGAAAGAGATCTTGAAGTAATTTGCATCAGCACTGTGCTCAAATATTTGAAAAGAAACATCAAACGATACAGAAAAGCCACTGTCACTACCTAACAGTCACAGTAGGTGACATGGTCTTACAGCAGTCAAGGTACATGTTGTGGGTTGGACTAGATGATTATAGAATCATAAAATAATAGAATCTTAGAATCACAAGGTTGGAAACGACCTATAAGATCATCTAGTCCAAGCGTCTTCACACTACCACTGCTACCACAAGCTACTAAACCAGATCTCACAGCTCCTCATCCAGACGCCTCTTGAACACTGCCAGGGATGGCGACTCCACCACCTCCCTTGGCAGGCCATTCCAGTTCCTGAGCACTCTCTGAGAGAAAATGTTCTTCCTCATGTCTAACCCAAACCTCCTCTGATACAACTTGCGGCCATTTCCCCGGGTCCTGTTGGGGTTGGATCTTACTTGTCTTTTCAACCTTAATGATTCTATTCTATGAATTTACTTTTGTCCACTGCAAATAGCATAATTTAAGGTTAAACTACTTCAATACTCACATTTAAGCTGCAATGTTTTGAAGTAACAATAACCAAAATGATCAATATCATTTGGCATAAAAAGTAGTGTTGACTAGATACAAAGTGATTCTCTCTTTACTCCATTTGATAACAGCAAATAAACTGTATTTAAGACAAAAGGAAATAAACCTTATAGGAAGAACTTCCAGTGGAATTGGAAATTGCTGACACATATCCATAACATAATGGATTCTATTGAAAATAAAGATTATTGAACATGAAGATATTTTATAGACCAAATGTTTCAAACAAAAGCATGAGATTAAAGTAGGCCATAAACTCTGAGTTACAAAAATACGTTTACAGATCCATGTCTGAAATATATGGAAAGAAGAAAAAGTAAATAGTTAAGAAAAACAAGATAAGATAATACTGATAATACTGATCTTATCTTTCTTTTCATAACTATTTATTTTTTCTCTTCTTTTGCTTCCCAATCTGTCTGTTCATACTGTCTAACTTTGTTGTGCTTGTCTCTGCCAAGGACAGTCAGCTGGCCTATAAGGGCAATTAGATCAGCAAGACATAGGCTAATTGTCATAAGTATTACGAGAGATTCTGACCTAGAGATCAGTCAGTAGGAAGTGGACGGTAGGAAAAACAAATAAATGGACCATAAATCTCTCAAATTTTCAGGGAGAGAGACTAAAAAAAGACCCTGAAAAGTGATAATAGCCTTTGCTGTTAGCTTCCTTCTTTCCTTCTGTCACTTTTTACAAGTGAAAAAAAAAAAAAAAGAAAAAAAGAAAAAGCTTGTCTCTTTCCTTCAGAGTTATGTTTTGAACTTTTCTTAGTCTACACTGCACACTGGTGCTTTCCTGTTTAGTTGAAGACAGGTGTGTATGTATCAGAAATGACACTGCTTAAAGACCTGTTACTGACTCCAGCTCAGTATAAATATGAGGAATACTCCTGCTTTGACCTCTACAATCGCTGTTGCCCCACGTTTCAGTTATGCCACCTAATGATGAAAAGTATCTTTTAACACTGAAGAAGCAAAAGTAGCCAAGCTTGAAGATCAGTAAAGCTTTAAGATAAATAAAGAGGGGAGACACTTGAAGCTATGAAATATTAGGCTCAAAGGGACTGTTTTTATTCCTCCCTTACATATGATATAGATTGTAGTAACTTCTGACCCAGTGGACAGATTTAATTTAGAGCCTATTTTTTAGGCTGAGTCTTTTCACAGAAGCTAATTCCAGTTGAAAGAGACTATGTGTGAATGAATGTTTGAAATATATCCTCTACATTATGTCACACGCAGCCTAACTTGAGGGCTGTAAATCACCCTACCTCTAAACACTATGCAAATACATAGAAAGCCAGCCTCCTCAAATTACTGCAATTTGAAATATATATAACTATATGCAAAAATGATTTGAACACTGAAAGCAAGAGATAATTTATAACTATCTCCAGATTCTAACTTCCTTCTCACCTCCAACAGAATGTATACATATCTCCAATGTTTTTTGCACATACAAAGAGGACTTATATAACAAGTTTAGAAGAACAGAAAGACCATCACTACTCTGAGAAGTGAAATGAGAAAAGCTGGCATCTAGAGAAAATTAAAAATATAAAAAACAATCAAACACTCGTCATGACCACAAAACCTAAACCACTTACATGTTTAAACATCTAAAATATGTGAACAGACCAGAAGAATTCATTGAGAGCAGCCCTGCAGAGGAAAACTTGAGGATTCTGATAGACAAAAAGCCAACAGTGTGCACTTGCAACCCAGAAGGCCAACAGCATCCTGAGCTGCATTGAAAGTGGGATGGCCAGCAGGGAGTGCAAGGTGATCGTCTCCCTCTGCTCTGCCCTTGTGAGGACCCAGCATCCAGGTCTGGAGCCCCCAGTACAAGAACAACATGGAGCTGTTGGAGCAAGTTCAGAGACCACAAAGATGACCAGAGAGGTGGAACATCTGTCCTATGAGAAAAGGCTGAGGGATCTGGGCTTTTTCAGCCTACAGAAGAGAAGGCTCCGGAGAGATCTTATTGTAGCCTTCCAGTACCTGGAAGGGAGCGTATAAACAGAAGGGAGACTGACTTTTTACATGGTCTGATAGTAATAGGACAAAGGAGAATGGTTTTATACTAAACAAAAGAGATGTAGATTAGATATTAAGAAGAAATTTGTTACTCAGAGGGCAGTGAGGCACTGGCACAGCTGCCCAGAGAAGCTGTGGATGCCCTATTCCTTTTGAAGCATTCAAGGCCAGGTTGGATGCGGATCTGGGCAGCCTGATCTAGTGCATGGCAGTCTTGCAGATGGCAGGGGATAGGAATTAGATGATCTTTAAGGTTAGTAGCAACCCAAGCGATTCTCTGATTAAAAAGTGATTTATAAACAGCAACATGATAAAGACAGAGTTTGGTTACATGGCCAGTTTGTGAGCAGAGGTGGTTTTATGTACTCCTTCAAGCTAAGGCAAGAAGGCAACAAAGCACAGAGACTTAACAGCAGTCCCCATACTTAGGCAGAAAACAAACAAACAAACAAACAAACAACAAAAAAGAACAATTTACTTTGGATTGAAATTGCTATGTAATTTTAAGAAATGAAGAACATAGGATAAGATTTTCTATTTATGTTGATGCGAAGATGCATAGAAAGACAAGGTTTATGCGCATGTTCATGGATGATGAGATTCATGCAACACGTTTTCCAGCCTCCAGAGCAGTGATGTGTACAACTACAGAATGAACATATGGATGGAGAAGCATTTTAAGGCTTGACTGCAAGGAATACTCAAAAGTCATATATCACTCTTTATGAACAGTTCTGTAGCAATACAGCTATTACTGTACATGGGATGCATGAACACAAGTATGTGAAGTACAAGAGAAATGTCAGTACTAATTTCAGAAAAATAACACTCTACTCAACAGTTTTACATGTATTTGTATAGGATATAGTTTTCCTAATGCAGACTGTTCCATTTCTTCTCTAGCTACTGCCCTTAGAAATGATCTTGCTTTCAGTATAAAGGTTTCCCTCTTCCTAATATTAATTCATTTCTTTCTTCAGAATCATCATTTACATAGAAAACATCATCAGTGACTCTCAACTTAGCATTTTCGTGTTGACTCCAATGGAGTATCAATATTTCTCTAAAATTATAAAAAAGTAATTAAAGTAAACTGTAAAACATACTGTTTAGACATGAAGTCTAGTAGACTGTACAAGAAATCACTGTGAAACATCATCTTATTCGGTTCTCCCTCACAGAATGGTTTGAGAAAAGCAGCAATGCCCTAATTTATGGGTGCTTCTCTTACAAGCCATCTGCCTCAAGCAAAACAGCTGCCAGTGATGCAAGCTGGGAAAGTAGCCAAGCTGGCTCACATGCAACTATATACCCAAGAGAGCAATTAATAAGTCACAAAACAGTACCCAATTATGCAAGCATTTTCGAATCTTGGGGCTCAGAACAGGGCTGAGAGAGTAAGAGAGCCTAAAGGAACTCTCAGCACTCAGCTACAGTGTATGGATGCTGCTTCACCACCTGATTTTTCTTTTCCAGCAGCTTTCACACAAGATCAAGTGGGAAATCAACTTTCAACTGAAAGTTAAAAAGATGTATTAAAAATATTAAACCAATTATTTGAATTGTAGGAAGATAGCTTACATAATCAAGTCCCAAAACTCATGCAATGCTACCTTTCATTCAAATGTATGGTGTTCCTGATTCAAGAAAAAGAAGCTAAATATTTACATTAGTGGCATTATTTTGCCCTGTTTATTTAAGAAAATTAAACCAACATTATTTCTATTGTCTTTTTTGAAGCATTACCATCTAGGTTTCATATATTTTATTCTTTAAAAAAAAAAAGAAGGTAATAAGGAAATCAGCTATGAGGAAATTAAAAGCAGCTATGGTTAGTTTTAAGGTAGGTAGCAAGATTGAAGTTGAGCACATCTGAGTAAGTTCTGACAGCTGTATCATATCAAACTGATTGTTTCCAATACTCCTGTTCACAGCAAGTTTTTCATTAATTGTCAAAATACATGAAAACTAAGGTCTGCATCTGTAGCTATCTTTATGGAAGGCAAGTTATGCTAGAACTTAAAACATCAGTACACACAAAGTATTAGCCAACATTTTGTATTCTGACATTAACATGAACTGGATTTTAAGAGACTATCTGCAGCTTTATAAAGAAACTGAACAGTAATCCAGAAAAAAAAATCAAATCAGAATAGTTACTAAACATGGGAGTAAGCCTTCCAGTGGTGAATTTTGTCTTGTCTTATAAAACAGCAAGATAAGTTGTTTGCCAAAATGATTCAACCCCTACGATTCTGTGATTCTGTGATTCTACAGTATCACCACCTGGCAACTTTCACTACAGTGGAAGACTGTTAAAATCCCTAACCCAGCACTACTGCCTCAAGTACGAGGGCTGCTCTGAAAGTAATGCCTCCTATTTTATTATGCCGGCCTCTGACATCAGAGGTGGATGTTAGTGGTAGGGAGTACAGGTTGAGCCTTCCTACCACTATCCTGTCACATGTTGTTGCCATGGAACAGATGGCAGCAGAGCAGCGGCCTGACAAGATGGCGTCTGATACAGAAATCAAATGAAGTAAAGATGTGTCATTGAATTCCTTCTTGCAGAAGAAAAAACAAAACTAAAAAACGGCACGCACTGACACTGATTGATGCTTGCTGAACATTTCTGGGGACCAAACAGTAGATGTGAGCATAAGGAGATGGTGGCCGATGCGTTTCAGCAGCAGCAGCACAACATGAGAGGCAAGTCCTGTGCCGGATGGCCGTGCACTGCTGTCACACCACAAAATGAACAGCTTCTTGATCAGCTCACACATGGAAATTGGCTAATAGTGGTGACTGTTGAAAAAGTTCTGTAGCTGAGAATTTGCTCCTTCAAATAGTGTTACTGTGCACTTTGTATCTATTGTAGTTTCCATGGAAATAAATAAGAGGCATTAAGTTGACAGTAACTTTGGCTTCAAAGTGGATAAAACTAAGGAGATTCCTAACTCAGTCATCTCTATTTTTCTCCCTCTCCACCAAAATTCTAATTTGTTGTCACTTACAGTGAATAAAAAAAAGTTTACTATTGCTTAATAAACTGGAACATTACATAGTGCTACATTAGATATTATAAGAACAAAATTACCTTGATAAAATTTGAATTTAAAAAACGTGAACAATTTTGAAGAGGTATCTAGCTGTCATACACCTATTCAGACAAGCTATATGGCTCAACAAGTCAAGCTTAGAATAGAGAAGGAGCTGGAGTAAGCCAGAACCATGAAGAAGTATTCATCTTTGGAAACCTCATTATAACAAGGCAGAAGGGAAACTCTTGCTTGATTAGTTGTTTCTGGCCATGCAGTTAAAGATTTACAGAAAGGAACTCTGCTCCTAATAATTTTAGCAAAGCTTTTGGAAAGGATTTGGCTGTTAAAATCAGAAAGCTAAAAACAAAAACCATAAATGTCTTAAAACCTCATTTAATAAAACATTGTATGGAGAGGAAAAAAAAGGGGGCAGAAGGCAACAGTAAAAAAAATAAAAACAACAACAACAACAAAACAAACATTTTAATTGCCATGCACTTAAAATAGTGAGATCTCTCCCACAGGTTATCTCTATCAACTAGCAGAGCTCACACAGAAGCCTACAATTAAATCTTTCATAACTACAATCACAAACCCTTAGGAAATTGGATCATAAGTAAAATAAGAAGTCCTGCATCAAATGCCGTGCTTTTGTTGTTGGTTTTGGTTGTTTTGTTTGTTTGTTATAAAGTGATGCAACAGGTTCAAAAGGTAGCAGGTGAGAGGGGACAGAGGTAGATAAAGAAAGCACAAATACTCTCCTGAACCTTTTTACCTGCAAGGCAGAACTGAGGAAGGACAAAAGCATTACGACAGAAATACACTTCATTTCACAGTGGCACACTTTAAGCCTCTCTATCACACTTCTACACAAATTAGTTGAATTGATTTTATGAGAGTTTTTAATTGAGTTGCAAATATATTGAAAAAAACAGTCAGCAAAAGATGAATGCAGTTTCTCAAAGGGTAATTTAAAAGTACTCTTTCAAGATTTCTAAATCTGTATGGTAACACGGATTTGAAATGAACTGGAACTTAAAAGGCTTTGACTTAAAGAATCATCTTCAAACAGTGTTTTGAACCTCCAGGGATGTTCCTGGGGAAACAAGAACACAAGGCTTGGCGTACCATCAGCTGACAGCTAAGAGTCTATGGTCTCATTTCAGAAGCTTATATTCAGTGATTTGCATTTACAGCATTATTCTAGACTGAAGAAGCAGAATGACTGTCCAATAGAAAGTATTTGTTCAGTGAAACTACAACACTGGTCAATAATTATAGAGAAGTTCATGTATTCCATCAGTCTATCACGATTGATATGGAGGAAAAATAACTGCTGTATACAAAAGGAGATGACTATTTTAGCTGGAAGATACTTCTAGAAAGCACTTGTCACCATGTTTCCTTGGCTTTTGAATTCCTTGTGGTAATAATACAAACGTTTTGTCCCAGAGTTACTATTTTATTTATGTAATTAATTTTATAATAGCATGTGTCATCTTTTTCCTGAAAATCTTAAATTCCCAAGACGGTTCACTTAAACTCCAATATTAAACTGAAAAGAATCATGCAAGCAATATCCTTTTTGAAACATGCATTTTCCCCCAGTTAAATACAATTTCTGAGGTTTATTTGTTATATTCTGATGACAGAGGCTGCTTAAGTGGACAGATTGACAGATAAGATAAAATAAAATATTTTTATTTTGAGAAGACACCAGTCTGCACTTGAACAATACTGAAAACCACTGCCAGGCAGAAACAAGAGGTCAAAAACAAGTGCCAGTAGTGCCATCTTGAACAACAATCACTGTATCCAAAGAATGCTTCTGCTGATGCACTAATATTTTCTTCTGTGATTGGGGGAAAATACAGACTGAGCCCCAGAGGATTGCCAGATATCCTGTGTAGTCAAGATGATGTGATCTAATGGTCAAATCTGCTATTTTATGTACAGCATATAGAATACAGCTTTTCCAGTATTTCTGTGGAATCAGCTTTTTTTTTTTTTTTTTTCCCAAACATGCAGAAATCAAGGCTACAGGCATCTGGAAAAGTGGTTATTATGCAGATAAACTGTAGTTCCCATGCACAGTTAATCTTTGTACGTACAGTTTAGTTCCCTGCCATTGTCCCAGATTTTAGCATCTAAACTCTGGCAACCCTAGAACGCTGCCAAATTTCTACAGACAAAGAAGGAGCTTGTTTCAGCTCCAGAGGTGATTGTGACTAAGGAGCTGCTTCTGACCTCCCTTCTCTCTCCCATTGACCTTGGCAAAATACTTGTTAAATGGGACTATTTATATTCATGAGTTGCCCTCATAACTGGTTCATTACTGCACCATCAATCTGGTGGTAAAAGATGCAAATGTGACTTTTTTAATACTATTAACATGCAAATGCTGCTGGGAAATAAAAAGAAGTTAAACTGCTGAGAAATCAGCATACTACATAATATGAAGACAAAATCTATCATAGTGAACAGCATTTTTATGTAACAGTACAGACAATGAAAGTCTGGGAGACTTGTTCTCTAGCTCAATTTAGAATAACTTGGATGACACTGGACAGAAGTTGCCTGCCAGAGCTGTGGAGACAAATGTCCAATAAGAAATTAGTTGTACTACAGCTCAAGAGATTTTCATTGTCAGTTTAAAACTGTCAGTCAGCCTCTAAAACTATCAGGTAAAATCAAAAAAACAGAATTATGCTAACTAAACCCATACACAAACCAACAATAAATGCTGAGATTCCTAATACTATTTTTGCAATAAAATTAAGTAATTTAACATTATTCTATCTTCTGTGCAAGTAGCAGCCCAAATTTCTTTGTACTTCCTTTAAAATGCTACAATGAAACCTTCTATATGTAATGAATAAAGTAATGCAAGCACTACAATTATCATCTTTTGAAAATCTGATAAATTCTTAACTCTCAATGTAGATGCTTCTTAACTCTAGGAAATGTCAATTATCTGTTTTCTCAACAGGCTGAAATCAGCTGATAATCATGACTCAAGATATGAGAATTGCTGCAGTTTCACATAGAGCTCAATCTATCCTAGCAAAGTGAGATGTTTCTGTTAGCATTAGGCCCTCTCAGAGCCATCCATTAGTAAATCAATGTAGTGCAAGCTGCTGCTTGTCAGCTGCTCTATGAAGCCACTGTTTTTAAAAAACAAAATACTTCAAGTTATCACTCCCCGGAGAAAAACACTGGAAATGAATTATTATACAGGGAATAAAAGGAAATCCATCAGCAATTACTGCAGAATAGCTGATGTATCATAAGCTAGCCATGGCGTAGCAGCATACCCATGTCTAAATGATTACAGTATTAGAGGTTATCTTAGAGCACTGTAAGGAAACGATTCTGAATTTCTACTCCACATATTTAATGCAACCTCACACGTTCTTCAATGTAAAACTTTCAAACTGTGAATGGAATAAAGATTAATTTTTTTACTACAATAAGAAAATACTTCACCTCCCAAAGAGGTTAGAGCTGCATGATAAATATTTTAAAGAGAGACCAAGTGAAAAAGGCAATTGGAATGGACCAGTAATCAGCATAACAGCACTGTATCAAACAAAGATGCTTTGTCATTCAGGTATTACAACAACAAAATGACCCCTTCTCATCATACCTTGAGATAAAATATTGCCCTTAAAGTCTTATTAACTATATAATTTATTGTATGTTTCACATTATCTACACTGATTAATTTTTCCAAATACATCCAGCCTGTGCATGGAGAAAAGATAAATGCTGGAAAAAGAAAGGCTTCATCATAATCATAAGATCACAGATCCACCAGGGTTGGAAAAGACCTCCAACATCATCCAGTCCAACCACCCACCTATCACCAATATTACCCACTAACCCATGTCCTTCAGCACAACATCTAAGTGTTTCTGGAACACGACAGAGACTCCACCACCTCCCTGGGCAGCCTGTACCCTTATGGTCACTTATCAGTCATTACTACTGTATCTTTCCTAGTGGAACTGCAAAGCATAAATGCAGCTTTCTTGAAAGCATTGCAGTGCTTTCATATGCATAACATTCTGATATTCAAAGTGAAATATATGTAATGTATGGTATAATATATTTATGTATTTGTAATGGAGATGTATAACATACAAGCAACACTCACACTGTTCTAGACATTAAAAACACTGTGGTTAGTGTTTTATGATCACAGGACTATTGCCACATGCTGATGTATTTTAAACAATAATATCAATTATTGAATGACAGAACTTGTTTCACTGCAGAACAACAATCGTTTAATTAGCTGTCACATTACTTTCTGGCAATGTGTTCATAATCACTGAATCAAGCAAATGGAGTACACTTGTGTATGGGAACTGCTGAGTCACAGCCTGAACCTCTGATTGATCACCTGAGGCGAGCAATGAGTCAGCCCTGGGAGCACAGGTGAAAGCAATTCACCTGTGCTGCAGGAAGGGATGGAGCCTGGCTCCACCTCTCCTAGACCCATTTAAGAGCTGACTACCAGTAGGGAAGGATCTCTCTCTCTTTAGAAGATCCACTCCACTGGTCTTTCCTGAGTGAGCCCACGACATGGGTAAGCCTCCTATTTATTCTCTTTGTCTCGCTGTGCCTAACTCTCTTGCTTATTTCATTATTACAACATCTTAATATTATTTGATTATATACTATTCCTTTATATAATTTTCATTGATTATACAACTTCTCAAAATTCAGTGTAAGAAACATGCCTGTGAAATCCTCCATCTCATCTGTAGTTCTCAGGGAACCACAGGTTACTGGATGACATTCAGACTCTAGGACAACTTAGGAGCAAGTCCACCTGGAAGAAATTTCCAGACATGAAAGAAAAAGACAGTGACTACAAAGAATTAGCAAGATCAAGCCATACCCATCAAACCCAATTGCTTTCCATGGAGAGATGACATTTTATGAATGAGGGTAGAGCAAAAGCTGTCATTTAGCCTGACTTCAGCCATCTTCCACTTGCAAGCCCTTACCAGTTCAAAGTAAAATTTAAGTAAAAAAAAAAAGCACACTACCATCAGCAATTGTGTTAGCTCATTCTCAGGCATCTTGAGTACCTTGGGCATGCACTATCTGGTCCTGACATTTTGCTGTTTTTATTAATATCCTCTGAGAAATTGCCAGTAAACTTCCAGCACAGGAATTTTCTTCAGGTTCTCCAATAGTGAACATATGAAAAACCCTTTATTTTTCAGCTACAGCCTCATCTTATAAGGACTCTCCCTCTACTTCTAAGAGCCTACCAGTTCAACAGATACTCTTGGAGATGTCAAGCTTCTACTGAGTTTGAAGAAATAATATCACTGATTTTTGTATTTTCTACAATTTGCCCTCCAAGTTCTTTTTTTACCTGTCTTGAACTATTAATTTAATGTCTTGTCTAGACACAAGCTCAACTTTTCTGAAGAATGTTTGTTTTTCCTATAAGCCTCTTCTACAATCTTTTTTTATCATGGTGTTTCTTTTCATCTTCATCTCTTTAAGGACATGCATTTGCCTTCAGTTTCCAATACGATGTCTTTGAAGGTTTTCTAAGCTGCCTGCAGAGACTTGACTTTATTTACTTTCAATTCTTAAACTAAAAAGTTTAACAGTTCTTCTGACTGACACAATTGCTGTCTAAGCACAATAGCAGTGGATCTTCTCATTTTCACTGTTCCACTATGAATTCCTAACAACGGCTGATATCGCAATCACATTATTTACTAAGGACTTGTAGTGGTGCAATCCATCAAACCACTGCTTTAACGCTTTTAATAGTTATTGATTTTAAACCTTGCTAGTGGCTTCAATCTCAAAAGTTGCTGCAGTATCTTAATCCAACAGAAGAGAGGGACTCCTAGTAAGGCCCTGTCAGATGCCAACTTGATTAAGCACTGAAAGCTCAGCCTGAAATGCGATCCAGCACCTTTCTTATACCAGGTGCTGCATGGCTCTTCACTCATGAAACAAACAAATAAAAAAGCAAACAAGAAAAATTGACAAAGTTTCAATAATAACTGAGTAAAAAAAAGGACTAGATTTTTTTTTTTCAGAAACAGCTCTACAGAGGAATATCAGGATTATTTCTTTAGCTCAAGTACTAGCAATGGTACTAAATAAAAATGGGCTCAAATCTACCTCTAACCTGTCTATGAAAAACAAACAAAAAAAAAGATTCAGAAACTGAGAATTAGACTGTGTTTACAGAGTAAAATAATTTATGTTAATCATAGATGCATTTTACACATTTCTACTATATACTTTGCTGATGCAATCTACTGAAGGCCAAGAACTGCATTACACCAATTCTTTCTCCTATTTAAGAGGTAAAAATTCCTGATGATTCTCTTGTATAGAACACAGCTATTTAAAGGATGATATGGATTCATGCTTTTAAGCAAAATACATTTGAATATTAATTCTATCTCAAATTACTTTAGCAGTGTTAAAGAACAGCATCCAAAATCAACAAAAGTTTTCAGGCCAGTGTGGGGACAAGAGAAATAAACAAATGATATTAAAGAGATGGGTCACTGACATGAGAGGTCATAAAGCTGCAGTCAGAGAGTACTGCAAGATATTGGTAAAGTATGTGAACGTTATCGTCCCAAATTCATAAAACTTAACTGAAGTACTTCTTAGAACATCATTGTAAGTTCAGATGTATAACATAGCAGAATTTCAATGCTACTAACACTCAGTTCTTATGATTCCTGTGCTGTTCACTGAGCATATTAAAGGCAGTCTAAAATGCATATTTCAGAATACTAAATATTTTGTCAATCCCACCACTTTTGAAATGTAGATTTAATAGACACTGATAAGCTTTTATTATCTCAGTAAGATAACAGATTGTTTGAAGTACTAGATAAATTCAGTCAGGTAGATTTTTAAGTGTGCTTTTCCAAGTTTAAAACCCATGAAAAAAAAACGACAGAACATGTAAAGTTGTATGGCAGATTTTGACTATGACAGAAGAGCCATGAATAGTAGCGAAAGGTAATGAGACGCCTCTAATTCATTCATACAAACTAGCAAGAATTATGTTAGAAAACTCCTAGCAAACTACCAGCTAGATAGCTTAGGTAGTACTAGCTCAGTAGCCACAATGGCTGGAGTTCAACATCGACTCAGTACTTAAATATTTGCTCAACTCCTTTCCCATAATTCACAGCCTGAGAAGAATTATGTGCTACTGCAAACATGCCCTCAGCAGTGCCTGAACTAGGTAGGTATGCCTACACAAAATTGACACTAACTGGCACACAGTTTTCTAGGATAACTCAATTTGAATGGAACCTTAAGAGGTCAATAAATGTTTTCCATAGAAGAATAAATATCCTGTGCCTCCACCTTACCTTTATACCAAAAGCAATAGTTGCCAATTTTATTTCCCTTGTTGTGATAATTTTCATTTCAAACCTAACTTCTGTCATGTTGAGAACTCCAGATGCTACCAAGGAGTTAGGTTTGTCCAAAAAAAAACCAAATAAACAACAACAAAAAAAAGGCAAGTTTCTAAAATAAGGCAATGAGGCAATGCTGCCTAAAGCAGAGAAAGAATGACTAGGATTCCAGTGCAAAACATGCTGTAGATCCAATCTAGGTATCACACGCCCAAGTGGTTGCCTCCAATAAAGAGCAACTGAACAAATCAGAAAACAAAACCAATGTGTTCAAATTATATCCACAAAAGACTATGTTAAGAACTACTATATTTGAGCTAAAACTAATTCTTTCAGATTCATGCCCAGTTTATCTACAGATGTATATTTTTTTGATAGCCATATGTGACTGTTACCTCACAGAATTGTCTACTCTGGTCTACAGACAAAAAGCATCTTCACCACTTGCATCCAAGTATACCTCACTTATAGCTTTGTAAATGCATCTTATCAGCCAACTGTCCTATCAATTGCTGTAACATGTTAAACAAAATTAAGCTATATCTGCTGAAGTATTCTGGCTTTTCTTGACTTCACTGAAGAAACAGGCTTTATTCTTTTTTAACTGTATGCGTAGAATAAAAGCAAAAATCAAAAGGAAAAGTGGGAAGAAGAAATTTACAAAAGAAATTTAATGGGAAGAACAACAAAAGTCCATGGTCAATTAATCATCAGTGAAGGACTATTCTATTTCCAATATATCTCATATTAGCTTAACACATCTCCTCAGTTGATTCTATTTCATTATTAAAACTTATTATTCACACATAAGTAAGCAAAATGGTTCTGTTGACTCTACATCATGTTTCACAGTTTTAGAACTGCAGTTGCCAATTGAAAACGAATGAAAAATGCTTAGCTAAGAAAATTCAGAATGTGCAAATGTACTGAAAATATCACTTTTTGAAAATTAACTGTGGAGTGGTAAAAATAATAATACAACACACTGCTTTTTGTTATTAAAAATATCCAAGCTGCTTCTTTGTAAGTCTATAAAGAGATGTGTCCTACTTTGACTACTATAAATTTCCAGAGAGAAGTTTTTGGATTTGAGCCCAGTAATAGTTTCACAAACTAACAGAACATACAGGATGGTAACTAAGAAACCTGAGAGCAGAATGGTTACTATAGGTCATACTGCAATTAGGAAAAATAATAAAGGCCTTTTGATTTGTCTCAATTTAAGATAATTATAATTAACCACAGGTGTTCTTACAGTAAAAATCATTTCAATATTTTATTCACTTAATTCAAGGAGGGTTTACAGTAACTTTAAAGTGTCTAGCAAGTCAAAAATGTTTATTTTAAAAACTTAGACATTTGATATTTTTAATGGTATTTCGGAGTAAATGCTTTTAAAAATTGAAATAGGATTGTTTGTGTTGATCACAAACAAGGAGCTTCTTTACTGTTTTTGTTTTGTTTTATTGTTTGCTTGCTTGTTTCTACTCTTAACATATGATCTAACAAGGAAAGAGTGACCTTTTCTCTGTTTATAAAGCTTTTTTGGGATCTCTGCTGTGGCTGCCTTTTGAAGTCAGTGACAATGAATGGATAATTTTTGGCACAATCTAGTTATTTACAAAAAAGCACCAAGTCTGCTCTCTGAACAAGAGCAGAACCTGCAGAACAAATATTTGCAAAAAGGCCAAAACTCACATTCAAGATGCAGCCATTTCTCCATAATATGCAAAGACTGTTATACTAATTCCAGCTGATCTCACACAACACAGAACCAAGAAGTTTCCTTCCTGCAAAAGGAAATCAACGTAATAGAATGGTGTAATTTCTCAGTGACCATATTTTTCTGCTATTCATTCATCTCCAGGTCATTGCATAAGTTCATCTGACATCACTGGGCAGAACTTCCAGTGGCACATCCTGCAGCAAAAATTCCTAGCAGGCAGTTATTGCCAGGAAGCAGCATACATATTACTGCAATACATTCACTCACAAAGTATACAAAGGTCATAAACTTTATATATTAGACCAGATATAAACTGGTCTCTAAGTAACATTAAAATCTCTTAACCCAACTAGTTATTTTCACTGCTATATGTCAAGCTTACTGCTACAGTGCAATATACTTATTGCAATAGTGCTGAAAACATGATTGTTGCAAACACCATCAGATGAACTGGTTGGTAGCAAGTTGACCAAAAAGACCACTTATTCATAGTGCAAGAATAAAAAGCCATCAGAAAGGGCTAGAATGAGCCATGTCCAAAACAGGGGAGTCCTGGAAAACTGGAAATTCTCATAAGTTGAAAGGTAGGGACTTGTCACTAACTAGCTAAAACCAGCAAGTTCCCTGAACTGAGAACAGATGGAAGCATAGGAAGGTTTCATGGAAGAAAAAGAGTATCACATTTCATATTTCATATCTCCTATCAGCTTCTGATTATGGCTTTTTTTTTCCCTTCATGATCTTTAATGTACTTAATTGCACATTAGCTCTTGTAATACGTGGGAAGACGATAAGCAGCTACTTATGATTACTGTCCATATTGATTTTCCGTTGCTGTGCTTGCTCCTGGAGACACTGCAATAATAGACGAATGCATGGGATGACTGAAAAAAGTGCTAACCCATGTTTCAGTCCTAAAAGCCAGCTTATTATAAATCTTCAAGTAAACAATACAACTTAACTAGTAAGAACATTTTAAATTTCATCCCAGACAAAAACCAGACAGAATATTAAGCTAAACAGACTCTTGATCTGAGTGATTTTTACACTTCAATAGCAGGAAAACTCACAATTTCAGTAGTTGTATGGGAACAGTTTACTGAATTAAACATCAATTTCAAACTCATCCTTTGCTATTCAAAGCTGTAAAAAAGATTTTAAATAAGGAAATACAGCTAAGAAGGATGAACATTCAATGAAGATCTAGAAAAAGCATCTCTACAGGTAAACGAGTAATAGAACTTAGCAGCTGTTAGTCTATTTTGTCTTAAATGTGAAAGAAAAACTATGTTCTTCTGTTTAATAATAGTTTACAAAATATGCTTACAGATGATACCAGACTGGAAGAATTGGCCTATATGAAGAAGGGGAAGGTTGCCTTCCAGAGGGACCTAGGCAGGGTGGAGGAATGAATCAACAGCAGTCATGGAATTCAGTGGGAACAGGCATGAAGATCTGCACCTGGGAAGATAAAAGTAGGGGAGCTAGGGATTAAACTTAACCCAGCAGCACACCCTAGCAGCAAAGGCAGCCAAAGGTATCCTGTACTGTATTAGCAGGAGCACAGCTATTAGGAGATTACTCCCATCTTCTTAGCTCTTGTGAGACCATACCTGAAGGCTAGATCCACTTTTGGGCTCTCAAATACTATTGTCACTGCAATTAAGCAATTTCAGCAGGGAGCCACTGAGATGACCAGAGGACTGGAGCCCTTCCCTGCTAGAACAAGTTGAGGAATAAGGGCATATTCACCCAGAAAATGATGGTATCCAGTTGGGCGTAGTGGGAGGACTAGAGCCAACACTGAACCAAGATAGGATCAAACTAGACATAAGGATAAAGTTTCTCACTGTGAGGACAGACAAGCAGTGGGACATGGTGAAGCAAAGTGCCTGAAGAGGCTATGCAGCCTCCATCCTCAGATTTTTAAAGTCATATTGGCTAACTCATTACACCAGTACAGGAAATGTTAAAATATTGAAATGGACTTTGAGACCAGTGAGGCTACAATAACAGCTACATTCAGTCTGAACTTTACTTAGCTTTTCACTTTTATGTTTGGCAATGTTCTCCAGTGTTCTATAGGCATTTTCTTAAATTTCTGTCTAATTCAGGTTAATTTGGCATCTAATTTAAGTTAATTTGGAGCAACTGTTCTCAACTTCTACCTAGTTCTGAAAATCACTGCCTCCCATCTTCCAACTGAAGGAAAAAAAACCTTGCCATTTTTTTCTTACTGCCATAATAAATCATCTTGTAATACTACTTCCTATAAGCTCTTCTTTGTACCGTTGTAACTGCAGTCTCACTATTATGTCCTTTACTTTCATATAATGACAAGGACTTTTTCCTACAGGTAATTTTTATGTAGCGTGGGTGCAATGCAAGTATAACCAAGAAGAAATTAAAATTCATAAACGTTACTAAACCAGTTACACTCAGATTTTGTTTAATACAAAAGCAGGCAGCAAAGTACTCCAAGAGTATCATTCCAAATGTATATGCTCTAGCCAAAAATCACTAAGTAAATATGTTTCACTTGAACTGGAAACCGTATGCCTGCTTTCACTTCTTACACTACTTCTAGCTTTGCAATCAAATACGCAAAAGCTTTATGCTCCTTTTAAATTATTCTAGCTATATTATAGAAAAAAAAAAATATAAAGGTTACCCCTTTAAAGCAACTGCAGAGGGAAAATATACCCCTCCCAGTCGTCTCCTACAAACTAGATACCATGGCATATGTAAAAGAAGATAAAATTGCTAATCAAAATAAAATATGGAAAAAATGAAGTATGACACTGCAAACAGTATGTATGCTTATTTAAAGCAGCAACCTCTTTGACTTAATCTAGTTACATACTTTCGTATTTTCTAAGAGTCTGCCCACAGCAGATAAACACACAAACCTTCTTGTGCAGCACCAACTGACGTCAGCAGTCGCTTAGGAACAGCGTTTGGTGCAAAAGTGGTAGTACTGAAACTATGTTTACAATTGAAAAGAGAATGACAGTATGCAGGACTCACCATAGTTTCAGGAAAAGGCTTACAAACCATTTGAAAACGTATAAAAATTTCTAAAAGCTTCACTGTCTTTTCAAAGAATGTTGATCTGCATAAATACTTTGCAGTGATTATAACTCCACTAAGAGTAATAGATTTATTTTTTCATATTTTAAATGGTATAATTCCCCCCTTCCCCAGAAGTCACCGGTTTTGGAATGCAAGCTTTCAGCTTCTTTCACTTCTGTTTAATCTGTAAACAAAAATTCAAATCCAGTAACGACTTCATTGGGTAACTGTTTACAGGGACAAAGACCCGTTGTTCCCACTGCAAAAAAAAAAAAAAAAAAAATCTCACAGAACAACCTGCAGCAATAGAAATAATCATCCTTCCTACCTTTATTTTAGAAATGTTTACAAAGCCTAACGTTTAAGGAATTTAGAAGTGGTACACTTTAAATAACTCCATAGGAAAAATATTTTCAAAACTTTCAAGAATAAAACCATAAAACTGGAGAGCTGAAAAAATGGATTGGGAAAACTTCCCAAACTTAATTTTACAGTTATAGAATTTTAATTTAGAAACAATGTGTGTGAAAACTGTATATGCAGTTTCATTGCAAGTTGCAACAAACAATTTTGAACAGCCTGACACTTTCAATTCTAAAACAGTAAATTATAGTTTGAAACTACTGCTGAATGGTTATGAGCCATTACTAAATTGTTAAATGTCCAAATTGTAAAACACTTGATTTTGAGTGCACTGTTGTCTTTAATCTCTGTCCCCACCAATTTATTTTTAATTACCACAAAGAAGTGCCCTTTTTAAAACAACTATTTTAAAAGAAGTTCTATTTTACAAAATGTATACTGTGGCAGTGTGCTTTGTCACACACCATCTTGAAAACTGATAGCAAGATACATACATGAAGTATGTGGTTGTGTTTTTGTTACACTTGTTGAAATCTACTGAAGAAAAAAAAGGAGTGTGGCTTGTACAAGCTTAAAAAAAATAGTACTGAAGTGCTAAATATCTGTATTACACATTTAGCAGATATTCTCCAGTTTTAGTCTATGGAATTTAAGGAGTTCTCATTAGAGCTGGGCCTAATGTTGTGTATACATTTATCAGTTTTTGTCATACATACCTCCAGTTGAAAAACTGCACAGAAGGAGAATGCAATCGCCCTCTTCCTTCAGGCTGACATAAGAACTACTACGCATTTGGAAAGGATTACTAGGACAGACACTACTTGAAATGAAAGTAATCAAAATTAGGAACACTTCCCACTTATTTTCCACCAACAGAAATCCACCATCCATAGACAAAGCGGAAAAACTACATAAAGTACTGCAAATGGGGATAACCCTCATTTTTGAGATATTTCATTTCAAGGCATGCAGAGAGTCTTATACAATTTATCCCCAAATTCTCTAAAACAAAAAATAAGTATGGCAGCAAGTACCATCAATTTGATCAATACTGAAGAAAATAACTTGTGGTTTCATTCATCTCAGGTTTTTTTCTGTTTTGTTTTTTGTCAAAGCGGGGCAAAGCTGTACCTGCAATTTCAACTCATCCCTAAGTAGTACTGTCTCTGGACAGTGTCCAGAAGTAACATGGTCCAACAGCAGCTATTTGATCCCAAACTGAAGTGTTCTAACACCAGCCAAAGATCTAAGTAGAATACAGTTGAAAGGGATTCTCAAAGATCACCTGGCCCAAAAGCAGTTTATCTGAAAGTCAAGCAAAGAATTCTGAAGAAAAATCAGCTCTACTAAATTCACATAAGACTTCATTTATTCTGGGATTCAGCTTACTTTTTGGAAGCTACAGTCTACTTTTCCAGGATTCTGAATTCACTTTCCATCACATCTCCCGCCATGACAGCTGAGAACTGAGTTGCCAGCCTTCAAACATCCTTGGGGAACAAAGCATCATTTTTCTGTTGCTATGTCTGGAAACAATCAAGGGAGCAGCCAGCTGTTGCAACTGTTCCATACTTCAAGGGACTACAAGACAGTTTAACAGAGCTTCAACAGACAGTACCAGCAGGAGAATCTGTTGTCTAAGACTCACTGCTTGTAAGCATCTCATACATAAACACCCAGAAGATATTCAGATAATATTTTAAACGTGACTTGCAATAGGAAACAAAGACCCAGAAGCAAGGGTCTAGATTGTTACTGACAATGCAGCCAATGCACTAAGCACATCTTGTAGAATCCTAAAGTTACAACTGTGCTCTCACAATGCCAACTTCATATCCAGTAAAGAGGTAAAACTTACGAGAAAGTCAATTTTGTTGTTGATTTTAGGCAACGGTCAAGATTTAAATTAGAATATTCTTTTCCCTTCTTCATCCTCCTCTTCCTAGAAATCACCTCCCTGCTGAAATAGGCAACATTCAGAATCTAAACGTGATGTAATCTTATCTTCTAACAATGTGAAACACACCTGCTCTGTTTCACTATTCAGGGCTCCACAAGAATAAGTTGTGGCATACTCTACAGTTTCTAAATGACAAAAAAACAGGGAAACAGCTTGTTTCACATTCCAGCACTGGTGGGAAAGCATACCTCATGCTGAAGCAAAATTTCCTTCAAAGAACAGCCATTGTCATTCCCATCCTGCAATCTAACTGTTACAAACAAGTTGTAGTTGACTATGAGAAAGGCTCAGAGCATAAGTAAAGTGGCCAATAAATGAGACAGTATTTTATTTATCATGAAGTTGTCATCACTACACAGCTTGTTTCAGGCAACAGTTAAAGACTGAAGAATAGTAAACATCCTATAACGTGACAAAAAATACACTGTCAAATTGCAGTACATAGAATATCATCTTCCCAGAACCTGAATAGAACAACTCAACAGTAAGCATGCTTTTTCCAGAAAAAAAACAGTAAGTAGCTCTGTGATGAACAGTAGTAATGAGCTCCTAAGAACTTTTGCATTATGACTAGATGACCTGGCACCTTGGAGTTTCAAGACTTAAATGTCTTGCTTTCCCTTATTTAGAGTACTTACTCTAGCTTCAGTATTTCTTGTAATTAAGGTATTAGTTGGCTACCAAGAATACTTGCTGGCTACTGATTGTCATGAAACATATAGGAATATTATTCAAGATGATTCTTCTCTGTCAAATTTAACTGAACTAGGCCAACTGATACAAAGGTACCAGGGATGTATGAGCATTACAGAAGGTACCGAGGTGACACCATCTATGACAGGGACTGCACACACACACAGATGTGCACATACACTGCTCAGCATACATTTTAGTGGTGATAAAACTCTTGCAGTGATACCTATTAACATTTAGAAAATACTAAGGTTGTATGTTAATATAGGGTTATATTAACTTTTAACAAATTTTAAATTAAATTATAGAAGTATCTTCAACTTAAAACAAAGGACAATGTCTGTGGGAAGGGAGTAAACATTTCTTTCCAAATACAGAAGTTTGACAGTATGGGACAGTGTCATTTATTTGTGTTTCAGAGGAAGGTGGAACAGGAGACAGGAAATTATTTCTTGAAAATGAACTTTGGAAATAATTTGCATTGCTAAAGATGCTTTCTCTTCTTGGAAGGACTGCAAGCTTAGGATTAAAGCTTTAACAAATAGAAGAACTGCTATTTAGAGGGAAATCAACCTGGAGTCTACAAAAATGAATTAGCTAAGACCAGAAAAAGCTACGTAGAAAAGAAATGATGACTAATTTACAGAATGGAACGGTTAAATTCATTAACGCTTCAGGGAAGGGAAGGGAAGGGAAGGGAAGGGAAGGGAAGGGAAGGGAAGGGAAGGGAAGGGAAGGGAAGGGAAGGGAAGGGAAGGGAAGGGAAGGGAAGGGAAGGGAAGGGAAGGGAAGGGAAGGGAAGGGAAGGGAAGGGAAGGGAAGGGAAGGGAAGGGAAGGGAAGGGAAGGGAAGGGAAGGGAAGGGAAGGGAAGGGAAGGGAAGGGAAGGGAAGGGAAGGGAAGGGAAGGGAAGGGAAGGGAAGGGAAGGGAAGGGAAGGGAAGGGAAGGGAAGGGAAGGGAAGGGAAGGGAAGGGAAGGGAAGGGAAGGGAAGGGAAGGGAAGGGAAGGGAAGGGAAGGGAAGGGAAGGGAAGGGAAGGGAAGGGAAGGGAAGGGAAGGGAAGGGAAGGGAAGGGAAGGGAAGGGAAGGGAAGGGAAGGGAAGGGAAGGGAAGGGAAGGGAGAAGAGATCAATGCTTTAAAAAAGTGATGTGGAAACTTGTTATTATGAAGACCATAAGGCTGACTCAGACTATTATGCTTAAACAATGTTAACTCTCACTATCACACAAACAGTTTTAATTAATTGCCTCAGGAAATGGAAAATGAGCTGCTACTTTGAAAACTGGAAAAGTAAGTTGTTTGGCGTGTAAAAATGGTAATTAAAAAGGATTATAACTGCTTAAACAAAAGAAGCTTATTGTAAACTTTATGTAAGTTTTGAAGCTAGTCAGAACACTAAGTATATGTTTCAAAATTTGAAAAACAAAAGCTGTAAATTTAAACTGTTCATTTCAAGGTTTTTGGACAATATTTTTGACACTGAAAATAGCTTTGTTAATATAAGAATAGGTTGTGTGCAGATGTTTTTTTTAAGTTACAAGGCTTCAGTGTGAACCTAAGGGACATTTTTAATATTTAGACACACCATAACAAGTCAGTCTTTAAATACAAAGATCCAAAAAATGGAGTGGGAAGAATGCTTTATCAATGTCAGGCGTTTTACTTTCAATAAATTTTAGAATTTGGGGATATGTTAATGTACACACTTTAACAATCATTACTGAGTAACTAGGGCAGCAGAATGCAGCAATCTTTCAAATCAAATCAAATAAAACCAAAAAGCTACACAAAACCACTTAAAAAGGTTATGAAGTCAAAAAAACACACATTCAAACAATACCCAATATTCAAAATTTCAATAGTCCTATTTTTCCTACTGTAAATGCAAAACTTTTTGAGACTTTTAAGAAAATTTTTTGACAAAATCTTATCTTCCAAGAATATTATCTTGAAGCATTTTGGCAAAATAAGAATTCTTTGCTATATATGTGTCCCAAGAAAAGAAGGAATCAAGCTTCATTTTATTTAATGAAGTCTAATAAATACAAATCTATTACAAATAATATCTATAACCCTCTATGTATAAAGTTATTGTTAATCACAGAATCGCTAGGGTTGGAAGGGACCTCAAGGATCATGAATCTCCAACCCCCCTGCCACAGGCAGGGCCACCAATCATCCCACCTAATGCTAGACCAGGCTGCCCAGGGCCCCAACCAATCTGGCCTTGAACACCTCCAGGGATGGGGCATCCACAACCTCTCAGGGCAGCCTGTTCCAGTACCTCACCACTCTCTCTGTAGAGCTGATTGAGCTATACTAAATACCAATACAGCAAAACACTTAAGAGCACTGTGAAATCACTTGTTCAATGCATCTTTCTGACCAAAAGATGAAAGAATTTTCCTCAAATGACACAGGGCTGAAACTTAGCTAATTAATTGATTCAATCAATACACAGTTCATTTTCGTGTAGAACAAAGCTTTTAACATACAAGGAAGGGACTCCATGTAGTACAGAAAATAAGGAAGGGAGATAAGATTGGAATTGCCTATTCTGGCCTTGTTTTGGATCCCTATCAGCACCGACCACTTAAAAAAACACACTTACAAAAAACACTATTTTCATAAAATATTCAGTTTTTGACAGTTGATCAACTTCAAAAGGAGCACTGGCAAAATATTTAAGTATTACAGGCTACTTTTCCAAATGTTCAATTGGTCAAAAAGATTAATGGCAGAATGGAATTCAACACAAAAATATCCACCCACACTCACCCAATTTCCTCAGAAGGTTTCAGAGTATGCTGCAAATTGCCTCGGATGTACTGTGAGCAGCATTAGATACAGATATCACAAACTGTAGCCACTGTAATTCTTTTCTTAAGATGGTGTAGTGTCATTATCTCTTTTTGTAGTCATCGTAATGGATGACTGATAAAGGACACTTCTGCATTCTTCAAAAGTGCTTGCGTAACTCTTGGTCAGTGAATAATTGCTCTCACCTATTTATTGCAATACATTTCTAACAATATTCTCTGTTAAAATATCTTTTTATTGTCCAGTATATTTCTGCCATCTAGACACATTTATTTCAAAATCTCACAGAGCAGGGACAGAGGAACTCGCATGCTCTTCATATTTCTACACAGCATTGTGTAGAACAGATTGTCTTGCACAGACACCAACAACATAGATAAAACCCCAAGTACTGCTAACTCCTTAGTTTTATGTAGTATTTTAAAAAGTATTCTAACTCCATCTTCTGGATAAGAATAAGCAGCATGGAAGACAACTATCAAGACTTATCAAAGTGATCAAGCTTTAACTTGTTATTTCAACTTAAACCAAACCAAAACTTAATTAAATAAAACAACAGTTGCAAGTTTTATGCTTTTTCTACCTATAATTGTATTTCTTCTTTATGCAATTAACATTTTCTCTCCAGTTTACTGTTCCTTTCATGTTTTTTTCCTCTCACTTTTTCTATACTTGCATTTAATCTTTGACAATCATTGATACAATCGTTTTTTGTTTTTGGGTTTTTTTTTTTTAATATCAACTTAATTGCAAATTTCTACTTTACCTTCCCTACCATTATTAAAAAAAACAAGCAAACAAGAAAACCACCAAACCGTAATTAGGTATGAATCAGTCCTTGAGTTAGAAAACAATTGTTAGTTGCACAGTACAAGATAGAATATTTCAGACTTCATAAAGATGTACAAATATAACATCTCAAAGTGGCAGAACTGCAAGAGCTTTCACAAAGTTCTCTGTTTGAGAACAAACCTTGAGCATAAGGTAGAAAAAGGATCTCAAGAAGTTCACAATAGAAGCAGACCATAGAACGGTTTCAGTTGGACGGGACCTCGAAAAAATCCACTTCCAATCCACCTGCCATGGACAGAGATGCCTCCCATCAGCTCAGGCTGCCCAGGACTCCAACCAACCTGGTCTTGAACACCTCCAGGGATGGGGCATCCACTGCTTCTCTGGGCAGTTGAGCCAGTGCCTCACCGCCCTCTGAATAAAGAATTTCTTCCTAACATCTAACCTAAATCTCCCCTCTTTTAGTTAGAAGCCATTATCTCTTATCCTATCACAACAAAACTATATAAAATGTCAGTCCCCCTCCTGTCTATACACTCCCCTCAAGTACTGGAAGGCCACAGTAAGGTCTGCCCACAGCCTTCTCTTCTTCAGGCTGAACAAGCCCAGCTCCCTCAGCCTTGCATTAAGAGAGGTGCTCCAGCCCTCTGATCAGGTTCGTGGCTCTCCTCTGGACACAATCCAACAGCTCTGTACCTTTCCTGTGCTAGGAACCCCTGGCCTGGACAGAGTACTCCAGATGGAGTAATTTGTATATATTGCTTAACAGATGAATTATTCAAAAGCTGAAGTCAGAAGTGTAGTGCACCTATTTGCATTTCTCCATTCCCAACCCCTCCAGCCAAAGAATGTTAACAGTAGCTAATGCCTTTTACATTAGAGATTTTACTGGATGGTAGAAAGAACAAATAGGCAAACATGTCTTTAAGGTGAACATAGCACAGATTCATAGTTATTATGAAAGGACTAAGTGACACGTTACTAGATTGCACAATTCCATATTACAGAAGATTACAAACCTAACAGAACTCTGAAGCTGGCAGGAATGAAATCATGAGAATTATTTGTCTCCGAAGTTCAGTCCAGTCTCAACGGAGAGTTACTGTAGAGAACTGAGTTGAAGCTTTCTTACTGTATTCAACTAACTTTACCTAGAATTTCAACTACTTGAAAATAGGCAGAAAAATCATCAAAACATCCAGCAATATCAAAGTGGGAAAGCTGTAGTGACTCAGGACTTCCACTTGCTGAGATAAAAGTTTTGGGTTTTTTCACATTTTTTTCACATTACTAATTAATTACTAAATTAATATTTAGTACTGCAGATGGGAGCATGATGGACTGTTGAATAAAAGACTCAGAAGATGACCCAGTATTGTTCCAGTTTTATGTTTTCAATTTACTTCATTCTGAAATAGCGAAGGCCTTTCTTATTAGCATGATAGCATTAAAGCACTATTCTAAAGGAGAGCTAAATACCCAGGTATAAGAAAGAATTTGATTCCACCTGTGTCCTTTATCAGCTCATTCCGTTCTTACGTATGAATGTAGTATGATACCATCTATTACCAGAAAATCCTAAACTGATTTTCAAAGGAACCCTCTGCCCTACTTAGTGCACAAGGCTAAATGCGTACACTAACTTCTGCTCCTCTTATTTCAAGAAGATAAATGCAGAACATGCAGTACATCCAAAGAAACAAAGAACACACAAGGACTTTGAAGGGGTGAGGGAATGCTATTCCAAATGATTTGGTGGGAAGTTCTAACACATCTATTCCTTACACTGCACTGCCACTATTTCTCTTAGACCAGCACAAGTCAGCACTGCCACAATAAAGGAGCAGTTCTGTCCTCCCCCAGCTGCTTATTCCCATCTCTGTGTCACTCCCTCTCTTATGCAGCAAAAGCATTCATGCAGACACGTGGCAAGGAACTACAAAAAAGAACTGATTAGTTTTAACATGGATTAGTTCCCCAATTTAATTCACTGTGCAGTCTCATGAATGCTTGTGTCAGCACAAAGAGGGACAGAGTCAGGGCAGGAATGAGCAGATGGCACTGGGAAGGACCACTTCCATCACTGCAAGTGCCACAAAGCACTCAGGGAACTGGAATATTAAAGCAGAGAGGATCAGATTAGAAAAGATATGTTTAAAGGTCAAAAAAAGTACTTTTTAAAATCTGTAATGACTACATAAGGATCAATCTAAATTGAACGTAGATCTTTGCATCAAGAGAATTATCACCAAGTACGCTCTGACCCCAGTACTTAAAATTTTAATTACAATTTGTACTGCATTTGTACCATACCTCCCAGCCAAGAAAAGCTGCACTGTAAGTTTAAGTTAATTCTGCTGGTGGTGTTATGATAAAAAGAGGCAAAAGGGAAACAAACAAACAAACAAACAGACAAAAAGAAAAAAACAACCCTAGCATTAAAATCAAAGTGTGAAGGAATGATGAGGAAGGCTGGAAAGGTGGTAGGGGGGGAAAACATACACAGAAGATATCAGAGAGATATTCAAAAGGGTTCAGTATCCCAAAATTAGAGGGAGGTATTGAAGAGTTATTAATACAATGATCTTAAAAATCCTTGGAGTCCCTGCCTCCAGAGTGCATCTTAGTAAACATCTCCTCTAAACAGCTGCCATACACAGAAGACATTTTAAATCAATTTATTTAAAATAAAATTAGCATCCCCTGAGAAAATTATAGTGCAATATGATGACCCAGAAAGATCATCTGCAACTGATACTTAAGGCAATGAGAAAAGAGCTCTCCATTCCACAGGATTTAAGTAAATTGTTAAATTGTATTGCATAAAGGACTCAGATTCCACATGGATACCAAACTGATACAGATAAAAATTAACACTGATAAAAATGCGAAATAATCATTTATTTGGACACAGACAATATATGAACATGAAAATCACACAAGGAAAATGTGTGACACACCTGGAAGTTTTTAGAGGTGGCTAAGTCATGTCTCTCAGTAACTCCCCGTAGTTTTTATTCTCAAAAACTCCAAAACAAACAAAGCAGTCCACTTTTGTTTTCCTACAGCCTAAACTTGGGGTTTCCTATGGGTGGAGCTGTAGAGAAGCTTCCTACTTAGAGTAAACAGAGATTTTAATATAAGGAGAAAGGGGCTGGTGAACAGAAGCAGATTTACATCACTACTTGTGTTGTTTTTAATGACTGAATTGAAACAAAACAGGGTAACCAGCAAAGATGGCTTTAAAATAAAAAGATATGGAAGAATATTATCCAAATGCGACAGTGAGAAAAACAATTTTAAAAACCAAAGGTGATCCTAACGATCATTTAAGTTTGTAACCATGATATCAGAAAAGAAAGCACAGGTGAAAAATACTCTTTGCATTGCTCAAAAACATGAAAATATTCCTGACACACAAAGCAGTAGGTGATCTTAGTGCTGGCTATTTTAGCCATGCAAAGAAACAATGAACTATCGGTCACTTCCTTGCTGTTTTCAGTGCAATTTTCTATATAATACTGCACAGTATAAGAGTTGCAAAGAACAATTTACAGATTTGGTAACCTCAGTAAGAATCATAATCACAGGAAGATGGAACAGACCATTTTCTCTTTCAAAGCACTCTCCTAAATGACAGGTTCAGAAAGTTATAGAATGTACAGTGTGCGATGATCTGACTTAGGAGACTACAACAGACATATCTATAATCTATGTACAACAAAAATTTCCCCAGAAATCACATGGAACTTCACAGACTTTGCTGAAAAACACAGACCCTTACCATACTGCCTGCGAGATTACACACCAGATACTACCAGGTACTCCTACTGTCATTACATCTGTTATTACCAACTAATCTTTTGAAACGTGTACATACTGAACAGTCAGGCTCACAGTATGAAATTTGGGAAAGGAAATAACTGAGTATTGTTAGCTTACAAAGCACTTTGAAAATAAAGTGCCAGAATGAAGATTAAATTGAGATAATTAAACAACATTAAAAATAAGAATGTGGTCATATAACTCCCATCTCCTTCACTGAAGATGATAACAAGGCTTACCCAGCAAAATGACTAAATGAGGATAAAACAAAATATTCCATATGTTTGATGCAAGTTGTATAACTTGCAGTCATTTGCCTAAACAAATGGCAAAGTTCCTAGACATACACTCACAGAATCCAAGTGTGATCTGTCAGCACCATAACTTCCATTTTACTGTCAGCAATAAATAAAATCAACAACAAAATTCACATGAACTTCAGATATCTGGGTCCTGTTTTATTAACACCTCTATTAACCACTTGTTAACTACAGATTTAAACCCCAGTACTCGCTGCCCTGAATGGTAAAACTTTCTAACTTGAGGTGGAGATACGGTGAATGCACACCAAATAAAGCACATATCAAGCAACAGCCACACAAAACAACATATGTTAGTGAGCTGGACCAGTCAGTCAAACCATTTCAAACTAATAGCAAAAGCATTCATTCTTCCTTTGGAACAGAATCTCAGTGCTTCAGCCAACTCCACCCACCCCAAATATTTTTATAATGTTAACAACAAAGGTAATCCCATAGAAAGATCTCAGTCCAGGTAGACAGCGATAGCAGCATGGAATGCAATCCAAATGGCCAGCTAAGTATAGACAACATTTGTATACAGTGTAAAAAACACCCCCCAAAACACGGGCTGCTAGGCTTTTGCAGACAACTTAACCTAATCTACCATAACTGTGCAGAACCACAGGTACCCATGGCAATCTTTCCATGCCTCTCATTTAAGTTCTTCTACTTGTTTGTTTTTAAAGCAGCTTTGCCTATAGACTTCAGATGCAGCTCCAGGTGATTGCCTGTCAGTATTATGAAAAAAAAAAACCACCTTCCTTTAAAAAAATAAAAACAATAAAAAAAAATTGGACAGCTTCTTCCAAAATAAATTGAAAATCCTAGTACTCAAAGATGAAAAAGATAATAACTTATTAAGCTTAATACAAACACAGGAACATGTGTACTGTGTGCTAGACATCTGAACAGGTTTAGCCTGCAACTACGTACTATTAACAGCAGTTCATTTATTCACATAACAACAACAGAAAGGTAAAGACAGCAACAAATATTCTTGGTTTAACCTGTTTCTTGCTGCATGATTTTCCTCTAAAAAGTAACTTCCCGTAAGCAGCCATAAGGCAATTCCCATATTAACAACATACATCAATATTAAACCAGCCACTGTGATTTTGTTCACAGTTTAAGCAAAATGCAGAAGGAACGATGATTTTCTGAGACAAAATACATACTGTTTTCAACTCTCACTGGTTTAAATCAGTGATTAGGTAACACTGAAAGTTGCTGAAGTTTCATCAATACAGTAAAGATATACATATATTAGGAAGAGAATCTCTTACTTCAGAGGTTAAGCCTCGAGTAACATGAAAACAGTTTTCAAAATGGATATGTAACATTTCTGTACACGCAACTGCTAGACAAGGTGGGGAAACCTGAAGCATGGGTAAAACCTATGCAGTGCTTAATTTCATTAACTAGGAATGATCAGTTGCTCAGAAAAGAAAAAATGTGATTGCACATTGTCCAGAACCAAGGGCAACTGAGCCTTATTTGCAGAAGCAGGCTGGAGAGTTGAAATAACTGCAATTTATCCCAAGTTACACTTGCAAATTCTCACAAGCGCCAGCCACAGCTCAGCCACAACCTAACAGTTGGAGATGAAGGCAGCCTTTTCCTTTGTAACAGTCAAGTTCAGCTTGCAACACTATCAAAAATAAAAGAACTGTAAGCTAATTGCTGGCAAGTATGACGCAAACGGTTTCCTCGGTAACAGCCCAAGTTGCTGAAGTGCCTGATCCAGCATTTCCTCATCTGTTTGCACTCACACCAGCAGTCTGACAATGTAGTCACTGCATCCTGTTTCACTCGGCAGCCAGAGAAACATAGTGAGCTTAACCCTTGGTTAACAGCTTTATGGTTAACCTATCGTATCTGGAAATCAACTTGTACAGAAATGTTTTATGAACGCATTCTTAACTTTCTCACACTTCTGCACAGGCTGCCTAAGCTGCGTTCTCTTTTAAATTGAGAAGAAAAAAAAAAAAAAAAAAGACATGAAAAAGAAAACAGTCTTAAATAAAAGTTCATAATTTATCTTTTAATTCACATTTAAAACAAAAACGCAGGAACACTACTGAGAGAGCCTCTTCCCATTCAAACGTAAAAAGCTCAAACACCTGCAGATTTTACATAAAACATCCAATTATCTGTACCTCTGATGTTAATTTTACAATTCCAGAATTTTACTCATCTCTTCCAGAGGAGCTGTGGATTCTGGAGCAAATTAATAATGATAATGTTAGGATTACATGATAATCAAAGAGCATGTGCATCGGCCTGACAATATATTGCACAAAACAGTGTGGACAGTCTCAGGAATCCCTTTTAAGTGTGAATTTGGCTATTTCATGACAGGAATAAGCACGCAACAAACTGTTTCCAGCACAGATCTCTAACATCAGTGCTAACATCAGTGTTTATCTGGTGCAAAACTTAACTAATTTTTCAGCATTATGGAATAATCACAGGGCACAAAGGAAGCAAAAAAGGAAAGATAAAGGTCATTGTTTTTGTTAAAAAAAAAAAACAACCTGGGCAGTGCTTCACAAAGGCAAAACGCACATGAAATTACCAATAAAAAAAAAGGTCTCTCACCTTCACCAACTGATCTACCCAGTGCAGTGTTAAGTGTGAAACCCCCCAAAGCATTCTGAAACAGACAGGTGACAGCCAACAAAATAACCTATCATAGCATCTAGTTCTCTGCAGTGGTCAGAAAGATATCAAAAAGCTGAAGGCGCAGGAAGAAGACAATGCTAGTGATTATTTTGCTCACCTCCTCTTCCCCCCTCCCCCCATAACAAAGGCCAGGCTCATATGATGTTAGAACTGCTCACTGCTCTAAAAAGAGCTCTAGTCCTGGTTTTCCAATGAAAGGATATAGCCTAAATCTTCCAAATGCATCATGGCTTTTCCAGTTTCTTGGGAGGCTTTATTGCTCAAATCCAGTGTCACAACATGGTCTTATTATGAAAGAAAACAAAAACACTGGGGTAAAAAACCAAAAAACAAAAAAAAAAAACAACCAAAAAACTCCAGGTGTACAGGCAAATGAGTACACTAATACAAAACTAAAAAGAAACACAAAAACAGCATATTGGTATGCACTAGCAACTATACTTATCTAGAAAACAAGAAACAAAAAGGGCTACCATGTTTACATGATATAATCGGTGCTTGTGCTTAGTTAGCAATTAACTACTTTCTAGCCTCTCAGTGATGTTTTTCTCTAAATGGAGATGTTTTAGACAGCAGCATTTTCTACTCTACTAATATAGTCTTCCACTGCATCTCTTCTTAGATTCTTCCCATACTCCTGCACTCCTCTTCACTCTGACGTTCCAGAACCAATATAGTAGGAAGAAAGGCAGAATAAAATTTATGACTATAGGGAAATAAATATTTTTTTTTCTCACCAAGAGACAGTTTTCTTCAACTGAATGGAAAAACAGCTAGAGAAGAATGTAGGCCAACAGGTACCAGCGAGAATAACATTGCCTTGGGATCCAAAAGATTCCAGCTCTATTCAAAGATGGACCAGAGGCAAATGGAAAAAATCTCATCTCTAGACTGAGAAATGTTGATAGCAATTTCCTTTCCTTGGTCCTTTAAGGTATAGTTTTTGTGATGGCTGCATGATGGTTTTAGGTTATGGGATTCAAGGTTCAGGAAGATTGTACAAAATAAACCAATGGTTGCTCAGGATAACTTTGAGAAAGTGAATTTTTAGCTATCTGAATTAGATAGGAAAGAAACATCCACAGAAAGTTCTCTCAGAGGGCATAAAAAGTTACGCATACCTAAATAGGCACCAAACAATTTAGTTGTTTCCTTTATTTAATTGATATATAACAAGGCCACCCTGCAGGGAAGGTTGGCCTCTGCGAGCCTTGTGATATATTTGGGAGTTATCCAAATACCAAAGATCAAACACACTTCTGCAAAAGTCAGAACCGTTACGTGCTTTCTAACAGTCTCCCAGCTACAGAATGTACCATCGTGAGATACACTCCAGCTCTGTCTCCTGCTATGCTTTGCCTGGGACACACAAAATATATATATATATATATAGCTCTGTCCACCAAGCTGAATAACCTCCCAAATGACACTTGAGAAGAGGCAAACATAGGGAAGTCATAGCTATTGACTCTGGCTTTTCTTGGCTTACCCCTTTTCCTGAAATCTACAGGGGTATCACTGCAGAGCATCTCAGAGTAAAGCAGAGCTGATGGGAACTAAAAGACAGACCTGAGACACAGCTGGGAGTGTAGAAGATATGCTGAGCCAAAGTATTACTCAGAAAGTAGAAATAAAGTTCAGAATTTCCTTTTAAAAAAAATTCTGCAGAAGTCTGGTTTAATTTAGTTGCCAGAGTTCTTTCTATACATGGCAAATAGAGCTCTATACATCAAGAAAGAAAATATTCCTCTTCTCTTACTAATCCTGCTATAATCCAACTGGTAATCGGAATGAAACAGCTCAAATTCATATACAAACGTCAGAATCGGAAAGAACAAGCAAAACATTGCAGGAAGACACTTTGAGGGATACAAACTCTCTAATTCTTTCCCCTTGTTTTTGAATGGAGGAAAAACAAAGGGTTGTTCAGTAATCATTTGTTGAGGCACAGTTCATTCCCTACTGTCACTAATCAGCCAGCTATTCTTGCTGCAGCTACAGCACTAGAGCCAAAGCTACTCCTACTTCGCTTTCCTCACTCGCTTAGAATAGAGTTAGGCAAAACATCAGCAAGATGGCTAAATGCTTACTGTTCTCCAAAAGAAACTTATGAAACTTTCGTCCCCTCTATCCACAAAGTAAATGGAGGATTATTTTCAGCTTTGAAACTGCTGAAAATGTACAGTCTCTCTTTGAGTGTAAAAGAATAAACTCACATCTACAAAAATCTGACTGTTAACAGCTCAGATCTGGCAAATTTGCAATTATGTTTATAGAAAAATGAAGCAGGTAAACAAATACTTTACATCTAATTTGCAGAAACAGAGGAACAAAAAGAAAAACCGATATCTTTACGACATTGCAAGATATTAACATGAAGTGTGCAGTCTGATGTATGAGTACATCAGAAATAAACACACATGCCTTTTTAAACACAGGCTAAATATGCATCATTTTTCAGTTACAGACTTAATATAGTATTCACATAAGGGATTCTGGAAATACTGTTGTAAGCGCAAAAGAATATTTAACCCCTCTGTTTAATAAATTGCATTACCAAATGTTCTACACGATTTAAAAAAATACTAATAATTTGGTTGAAAGGTTTCAAAAAAATATTTTCAAGTCAGGATACTTTTGTCTTTGCTGAACGATATCTGTAATTTTGGATATAATTATGTTACTGGTCTTGTAATACGTAGAAAGTGAACAAAGAAAACACTGGTAAGAAGAGGTGTTAAAATGATTGTAAAATTAAAAACAGTTACAGACAGGGAAAGAGAAAAATGGTATTTTGAGAAAGAGACAAGCAAATAAGCAATTTCCAATTGATCATTTACTTTCTAGGAAACTCTTTTCTTGAATTCTAAAGCAAAATGAATTTAAAATACAGATGTAGCATCTAAAGGCACACCATGCCTGTCCAGTATCAGACAGGTGGAAGAAATGTAAGTTTTAAGAATGCATTCATTTGAGATTGTTAACACCTACTACTGGAGAGTCAAAGTTATAAATTACATTAAAGCCTTTGAATTTTCAGCAAGTAAAGACTATATATGTATATATATACTATTCCTTAAACGATGTAAAACACAAGTTCTCTTCCACTTGAAAGAAAAAATGTTCCACTGACTCCAGGGAGCTTCCTAACAGAATAAATGTTAAGGCAAGGATAGAAGATTCAACAAACCTTTAGAAATGAAATTTTAACAGCAGCTAGTCTCATACAAGAAAATGACATAAAGCTAACTTTCTGTATTACATTATACATTATTAATTATATATTTTTATTTATCATTTATACTATATCCTTTGTTACTCAATGGAGAAGTGTTACAGGTAAATTATTGAAGTTTTACTGACTCTTAGTTAGTTCTGAAATTGCATCACTTTATTATTTGAAACACAGCTTGAACTTTTTCCAAAGCTGCAACACTTTCCTGAGCACTAATTAAAACTGGATACCAATTTCATATTTCCAGATTCCAAATGAATTTGTCTTGAATTTTTATCCTTAATGATCTTAATAACAGGCACAATTCATAAATAAATTTAATATATAAACGTTTTACTTGGTTTTAACAAAGCAGCTTTCAAACCTGAGTATCTCAGCTTTGACTTTTATTCTCCACAAGAATTTTTATCCTTCACAGAGACAGAGGTACTATTTCTCCTTCAGACCATTCTACAGATGCCTTTGATACAAAAGCCTTCATCTCAGAGGGTCTGAAAACCTAGACTACGCTCAGAAGCAATAGCCACTGCCTGCCTTCTTATTTCCAGAAGTTACACACGTTTCATAAAGTTACACACAAACCTTTTATTTTCAAGCTTTTTAAAAAGCTCTTTGTCATCTAACAAAAGTGCTGCCAGTTATAATAAATGAAATTAAAACCAACAAAAATACTGGTTGTTAACAGAACAGCTGCTCCAAAATCTTCTTACTTAACCAAATTTGTCCAACCAGAAGCTCCAAATAGAAAGAAAAATTAGATTTTTGGTATTACCATTGCATGGAATGAATGGTCTATGATAAATAAAAAAGAAACTCATAGACAGATTCTAATGAATACTTTTCTATAGCTACATAAAATAAGTTCACTGTCTTCAACATATTTTCTACTATGTTTTGCCATAGCATCACAAAGTTATTTATTATCACATCGTGGTAATCACTCATTTTAACTTCATATAGACACACACACACTGCATTTCTTTAATCATTGGAAAGATCCCAAGTAACTTAGCTTTTTTATTATTACAAAAACCCCCAGCAACTAGAAGATGCCTAGACAAACATCTATGTGTTCAATCAATTGAAAATCACTGCAATTCTATTTTTTCATTTGAAATTTCCTTTCAAAGCACACCTCAGTAATTCCCAAATGGATGTTAAGCAGTTAGCTAATAAAAGGACAGAAAGAGAGCATGTAGGGAGCGGGTAACAAAGTTGTTTGTGTTTACTAGTTAGAATATGAAATATACTGCTCTATCCTATATTGATACGTTCGAATGAACAAAGACCCTCAAATCGTTAAGGTTGTGTGTTTGCCCCAGGCTACAAACAACTCACAGTGGATACATCTCTGTTTCATGGCATTATTGTATGGACAACCTCAACGGGAGCAATGTAACCCACTTTTCTTTCCCTGGAAAGTAAAGACTGCTTCTCACACAACCCAACTAATTAAGGGCACAGCTCTGCTCGTGTGCCTTCACTTCCTTCAGTCCAAGCCAATTCATGCAGGGCAATGCAGAGCAGACAGTATTTCACAGGCACAGCAGGATTTTAACTTTTTTCAGTGTGCTAATCACACCTTCAGGTTCTAACACAAATTTCCTGCTCTTACACGTGGGACTTGAAATGCTTGTATCTAAGAAAAAGCAGCCTAAATGAACTGAAATTGAAGTTCAGACTATGCAATGAGAATAATTCTTTTGGACTGGTTATATGTAGGGTTACAGAACTACAAGAATAAATATCAAAAATACTGTGAGTAGACTGCACTGTTTAGATGGCAAACCAAATGAAATAGAGGCTACTGTGGTCAATACTTAAGAGAGTTACTTAAGATTTCTCAAATACATTTTTTTCTTATAAAGTTAGCATCTATAAACTAGACGTATGACATTGAATTTTATTAAGTACTAATGATGTCCTATAAATACAGAGATTCGTATCTGCACCAGAGAAAGCTCACAAGAAGTTAGTTCACATCCCCTCCGAGCTACAAACCCAGCTAAAAGGCTGCCCACTTCTGTAAGGCATGCCCACTGTAAGGCTCTGTGGCCACCACACAGATTATTTCCTGTGTGAAGTGAGATCAATGTTTATCACCAAAGACTGAAAAACCTTATCCATAGTAGCAATTCACAAGAGAGGATATAAGCTCCTCCAAAGAGCCAAAAGTACTACTGGTCAGAAATTAGAGTACTCAGAAATTTAGAATTCCTTTAAAAGAATCCACCACACAGAAAATAGCCATATTGCTGATGTGGTAAACAGGTTTCACCCACCAGGACTTAGAAAAAAGTTTTTATAAGAATGAACATAATTTGTAATTTAATTTATAATATTAAACTAAGAAAAATAAAAAGCCCCAGTTTTCCCAAGCACATATATAAGCCTTTAATTTTAGGCCACAGAAGAAAAATCATGCTAAAGACATAGACAGTGAATGTAAATGCCTTCTTAAGGCCTTTATTTTGCCTGCCATCATGTTAAAAGAGTTTAATTAAAAAAAAAATAAAAAAATAAAAAAATATGACTAATAATAAAGGTTAAAAGAGATGTTCTAATACCACGTGCCTATGCAAGGTTTCACTATGCTGTTATTTCAGTAAAACTAATAAAAACCCACTCCACAAACTGACATCTCATTCACTTTCAGAGGACCTGATATTACACACTTCTGCAGACGAGGCTGTAATGACAATAGATGTGTCACACAGGCAGGTGTGCCACAGGATTGCAGTACAACTCTGCTGGGGTGGGAGCAGTGCTGTGTGGTCTGGGCACACTGAAAGTACTCATCCCAAATTAAACCACCTGCATATTTTTCCAATTAGCATTACCAACATGGATATACCTATTTCACTAATTCATGCTGCTCCTTCATAAAAGAGGGACAATCTCTCAAAAACAAATCCAAAGCACCCAAATATAGCTTCACATGGTATATTTTCTATGATATCTAGAATATCTTAAAGGAAGGTACATAAGGAAAAGAATATTTTAACAATCAATGAAACAAACTTTTGTTTATCAAGTGAACAACAAATAAACATTTGCTGCAAATATCCCTTTAACTTAATTAAAGTATTTAGATTTGAAGACAGGAATGTTAAGGCTGGCAGATCAGAACTGGGTAACTAAACCTGACAAGATTAACATTCAAGGCCGTTTAATTGGAAATCTGTCAGCTTTTTCCACACTTTTTGTACAAAATGAGATTAGTAGTGGCACACAAAAAATGCTCTACATAGCAGCAGTGCATTTCATAAATGCTTAACTATCAAATAAATGAAGGCATGTACAAAAATCATTTCTCTGGCTGTGTCTTCTTCTGTTCCTCCACCTGTGAATTTGCTCATTTCAAAGGAGGAGGCTAGACACAAAAGCTACAAAAAGTAGGGATAGTTAACGAAAAGAAAACCAGACATATCAATGCTAACTTCTAGACAGCAGCTGCCTCTATTTGAATTATGAGGGTTTCTCTGAAAGTAATGCCTCCTATTTTATTATGTTGGCCTATGTTGTCAGAGGCAGGTGGTGGTGGTATGGCAGTAGAGGCTGAACCTTCCCATCTACATTCTGTTACGTGTTGTTGCTGCGTGACAGATGGCAGCAGAGGGGCAGTCTGACAAAATGGCACCTGACATGGAAGCACAGATGAAGCAATGGTTTACCAGTGAATTCCTTCATGCAGAAACAATCTGCACCCACTGATATTTGCTGAATGTTTATGGAGACCAAACAATGGATGTGAACATAGTGAAGTGGTGAGTGATGCATTTCAGCAGTGATGACAGTGGGTCACTTTCGCTGGTACAGATTTTTATGAGCACGGCATGCAGGCTCTTGTTCATCACTGGTGAAAAAGCACAGCTAATGATGATGACTATGTTAAAAAACTGATGTTTTGTAGAGAACTTGCTCTATCATATAGTGTTATTGTGCTCTTCTTAGCTGCTGTAGTTTCCATGGAAATAAGCAGGAGGCGTTATTTTTGGACCAACTTATGTATATGCTTTCACAAAACAACTGACTGTTTTTCAAATACTAGACTGATCTGTAAGCTTTTGTATCAGCAGTCATTCTATATATTTATGGAGTGCCTAGTTCTTAGGACACTTTTTTCTCTCCCTCACCCAAACACCACCCATTTAAGTCACTCTTGCTTAAGGAAGGATCTCTCCAATCTGTTTTTATCATGCTTTCCTTTGCCAAATAACAAGTTGATGGATTGCGATATCCTATCACTTCTAATCTACTGCTATTCTTGATTCCTGTCTGTTTGGAAGACTCAAGTATTCCTTAACTTCCAATCTGTCCTCAAAGTGATCAATGCATTTAATTGTCTACTATCATTCATTCATTTATTGAAAAGTCTTCCTTATCCAGTCCAAGACCTCAGTTACCTTCCAGACTTTCATTCCTTCTATTGAGTTGCCAAAAAGTCCCATTATTCTTATTCCCCATTATAATTTATTCTGTTGTGTCTTTTCATCTTGCTAAGAATTGGTTTCCCCCAACTCTCACCTTAACAAGTCATTTCAGTTCTCTCTCCACAGTATTCTAGAAAAACAGGTGAATTCTAGTATGGAGCACCAGCTCACACCATGGACTTGCTGTATGTCATAGCATATTCCATTGGGTTGTCCCACTGACCTTTTTTCACAAAGATTAATTGAATTTCATATCTTTGAAACTACTAAAGCCATAGCATTCAATCAGTTTGATTGGTCACATTCCTTTATTAGGATGGTACTGCCAGGCACATACATGCACAAATAGGAGTGTGCAACTCAACAGGAGTTGTCTTTTCCTCTGTTAAATATACCTGACACCCTGCCATTCTCACTCCTCTCATATTTAACCTCACAGAATGTGCTCATGACCTACAACATGGAAATCCTTTTTTTTGCCATTTTAGAGATTCTTCTGAGAACTTATTCCACATCCCTACCATTTGCTTGCATAAGTTTAAAATAGCTTTCTTGTCAAAGCTGAAAACCAATGTTTTATCAGTGTATCCTGTGGGTTCCCTTTCACACAGTTAATAACTCAGTTCTTACAAACTTCTTTCCCACTGGCATTCTGGTCACTCCTGTAACACACCACCTGCAATACTTTCCCCACATTTCTCCAGTGTTTCCTCAGCAGATGCCTTCACTTTCATTCGTTTCCTTCTTTACATCATGTCCTCAGGAAATCACACCTGCAGAAACAGTCAAGCTAATTTGCTACATTGACAAGTTATAAACGCATTTCCCTGCTTTTAGTGTGCTACTTCTGTCCAAAGCAAACTGCCATCCAATTCTGGGTATCTAAAAACCAGCTTACCCTATAGTTAGCTAACAGAGCTCTTAGCAGTCATCAGTCTTCTTAACTGCACTCCCAGCATTCTTTGTTAGTCTCTGTGAACCTCAATACTGTTCTGGTGATCACTGCCATAGGGACAGCATCATAAGCTCCAATCTCTCTGTAGGTCTCTCAGGTAGACTTTTCAAATGATCCTTTCTTTCTGGTATGATACTTCTAGAAACTTGAAGATACTCTAAGAAACTTAAGAATGGAGAAGGGAAAAAAAGAATTAAAAAAAAAAGGATGCAACTCTTACAAAGCCTTCTCATTTTGCCTGGCACAAAACATTTTGTCAAGGCCAGAGAGAACCAGACAGAAATAATCTTACTCATCCAAAATAATAGTTGCAAAAACTGTTTTCCACAACTGTCACTTCATGGAGCACTTACTGTTATTGCGTATTTCCAACACTCAGCTGCATCCTATTGAATTTGATTGCAAACACAGCTAAACACAGACTTATTTCTACATTGATTTCCACCTCCCACCCCAGGAGATGACCAATAAAAAGGAGATACAGAGAACAACAGAAAAAAAGCTTTGCCTGCAGGTACACTTGTGATAAGAGACACCACAACCACCACTACAGGAAAAGAAAAAGAAAAGATGAACATTGCAAAGATCTCATCACCTCAAATGCATAGAAGAAGAGATACATGTCATCTTTCTAGGCTGCAAACCTAGAAACTGTATCAGAACTTGAAAACTTTAAGGCAATGTAACATACCTATTAACAGGTATCTTCTGCCGTAGGAAACTAATTGCTTCAGCAGTTAAGGAAAAATATAATTTGTTTTAAAAACAGGAAACAGACAGTTTTTATGTGTCTAAGTAAACTGCATTAATTTAAAGTTAAATCTACATTGTAGACTCTCTAAATCAAGTCTTGATCTTCCTAGGGTACAAGATAAGACTTGATCCTCAGAGGGTACAAGATAAAAGCATAAGATAGCTACAAATGGAAATTGGCAGATTGGTAGCCAATCTACCAGCCTAAACATGAGACAACTCTTCCTTTAACTGACAGAGCACAACACAGAAGTTTTTATCCATTAACATCTCAGTTTTACTACTTGTTTGAACCTAGCGAGATAGCTAGGATATTTTAAAAAGGAAATAAACAAACAAAAAAACCTAGCTCTATTTGCAGGCTGTTTTGGACATGTGTCCCGTGATTTGAAAGGCCTATTCTTTTAGTAAAGACAAATAGACATTTTAGAATCACATGTCCTATATGTAGTTACATGCTCTCATATACACATTCACAAGGATGTAAATAAATAAATAAATAAATAAATAAATGCTTTACACTACAGTATTTTTCAAGACAAAGATTATTTATAAGATCTGACCAACACCCTTTAGAGTCCCAGTACTGATCTGGCTTTCAAGTAGCAACAACAAACAAAAAAGAACATTAAGTAGTTGTGTAGTAAGTATTCAACAGCCAGTGCAGGCAATCCCTTTGATAGCAGTATGTACAGCTAATATTAGCATGTAATTAAAACATTTAATCAAAACATTGTCTGCACAGCATTTGTAGTTGCAGCCAATATTGCAATTGTACTGCTAAACGATTCATCAATTGGCCCAAGATGAATACTGAAAGAAGGAAACAAAAAGCCTGTTTACTACTTAAATCTTATGAATTTCCATTAACTTTCCCAGTTAATATAGTAGAGCTCAAAAAGACAGTGTGCTTGCATGATCTTTAGCCTTCATTTACTTCCCTCTGTTCTACACATATTTCTATTTGTATGTTTGAAAATGGCATTTAAGTATACTAGCATGAATTCAAAGATAATACCTATTGAAGACTCATTTCCTCCACCCACCAAACTACATCGCTATGTATGTATGTATGTATGTGTGGCTACACATACAGCAGAAAAAAAGCATACATGGCACAAATTAGATTTTGACAGTAAAGCGTGGATGTTCACAGATAAGAACAAAGATAATTACTGACCGTTGCTATCTGTTGACAAACAAAAAAACAGAAAACAGTGACAGCTCCACTTGACTCCACTGTGTGAACACTCTTAGTTGTGCACACCTGGAATTTTTTTCTTATGGTATTTAGACGGAATTGGGCATAATTTCAATTCAACAAGTAACTGAAAACTTAATGTAATACCAGCAATCCCTTTTTTCCCCCCAGAAAATAACTAAAATCTACATCTGCCTTTTTCTTTTGTTCTTACATATACCCACTTGTAGGGGTGCAATGTGCATAAATAATCATATAAAATGCATCAAAGTGAATGACAGCTAAACTAATATTGTCATTATAAATACTCCTGGCATAGCAAACTTCCAGCAGCACGTTCCTCATACTCCACTGACCTTTCCAGCAGTCCTTATTAAATTCACTACTTAAAATATTAATATTGAAAAAGAAGCCTTGCAATGCGGTCTAAAAATCTACAAAACATGCAATCTTTCAAGAAATTCACATAATAAATGCTCCTCTGAAGAGCATTAAGTGCTTCTATTCCTTCTGTTTCAAGGAAACAACACAAAGACCTCGCAGTGTTTGGTCAAATACAGTCACAGACCATAGGCTTCCTTCCTCGTGTCACCCCCAGCCCCAGCAGCTGACACTTTATCAGCTCTGCAATGTCTGATATCTCTCCAAGTCAAACACAAGAGCGGAGTATTTCACCTGCATCGTCCTCATAAAAATCCCTCATAAAACACCGCCTCGAACATGTATCTCTGAATGCAATTTAAATCATGGCTAATAAAGCACAAATATTTATTGTAAGGTGTAATAGACTTTATGAGGAAAATAAAGAACTTCGGATCTCTTTGCTGTTACTGTTCACTTCTAGTGATAATGAAGATATCAAATTCTGGAAGTCTACCAAGCAGTTGCGTTTTACTATGAACACGTATGATTTAAGTACTGCCAATAAATTCAAGGCATTTAGTTAGGTTGACGTTTATGATGTTACTTAAAGAATACTAAATGTCTTAACTTGAAATATATACATATTGTATGGGAAGAGAACTGAATATCAAAGGAAGCACTTAATCAGTTGAATAAAAACAAATATCTTTTATCGTCTAGAAAAGTTAATGAAAGCTGTTACTGCATTTTCTGTGTTTCTTATATTGTAGACAAACATGACACAAGCAGAGAGCATTTCCTATCTAGAAGGGAAGGGAGCAGAAAAGTAAACTATTATACAATATTCCCCACATATCTTAACTGCTGTTACAATATTTTAACGTTTGTCCCATTGTCTGCACTTGATAATTTTAACCTACTGACGCCTGTTCCAGCAGACTGGCATTTGAACCTTTCACGCACAGAACAATTACTGCTGTATTATTCTATTGCGTAAATGCAGAGAAAGAAACGCTCGCAAACCGCTGCACTGTTTCAGATTTGCCTCGTATTTCCTCCGACCTATTTCACATCACAAGAAGCGCATTATGGAACGCACGACAAAGCAAAGTTAGAACATTTCATTTGGCATTCATGAATTTCAGCCACCGCAGCAACAGATGGGGGGTTCTGTGGCAACAATCCCTTCACAGAAGCTGGGCACTTGCCATTCATTCCCAATGCCCCCACGCTCCTCCAGCATGGGGTCAACTGTCCGCTCCAGCAGAGCTGGGCCGTTTACACCCAGCTCCTGTTACTCATGTGCCACCTACCAAATATAAACCAACTGCCCCACATGGGGGTTGCCCTGCAAAAAAAGAAAAAAAAAAAAAAAAGAAAAAAAAAAAACAGGACTCATTGACAAGTTTTCCAGGAGGCAGAAACCAACAGAGTTCCATTCAAGAAAACTGAATGTTTTGGGCATCTTTCCAGACTCTACTGAACAGCTCTCTCTGAGGTAAAAAAAAGAAGTTTCTTGAGCTTAATCAGCTCAGACCTAATGGTAATTTTTTTGGAGCGAGGGAGAGATGGTTGCAGAGGAGACCAGAGAAACAGAGACGGTAATCTGCGAGGCAGCCACCACTCAAACACTGCCCCAAACTGGTAAATAATATCCCTGAAAACTCGAGTTCTCCTTTAGCACCTGGCAGTCTTTTTGTCGATAGAAAGCGAGAAGTGGAGGAGAGAGCAGCCAGCAAGGCTTTGTCTCGTGACGTTGGCCACGAACAGAGGAGGTGGGCTTTGGGAAAGAAACAAGGTGGCTGACAGCAAGAAGGGTTAGATTTTAGCATTTAATCCGTACGAAAAGCGAGCGAGTCTTCTATCCTGTCGCACGCATCGGTACGATTTAGCTTCCATGCAGCCTGCAAGGACTGCACCGATCCTGCAGAACCGAGTTGAAGTAGACGCTAAGGAGCGAGTGTTTCCCTCTGTAAGAGCAGCGTGACAGCAGACATCCCGCACACACGCCTACAGGAGCTGGGAGAGCGAGCGGCGCTCGCCGCTCTCAAACTTTCTCCCCGCAGTCCCGGAGCCACCTACCTGCTCTCTGGAGATGCAAGGCAACGAGGGTCTCCTGAACATCTTGCTGCTGCCGTAGTAGCTGCCCGAAGCTTCCCCCAGGGACACGCAGCTCGACCTCCGCCGGGGTCTGACCGCAGGCACTTTGTCCTCCGCGCCGGGCAGCCGGGGCTGCGGCTGGTGCTGCTGGGGCGCCGCCCGGTCCCGAGCCGGGAAGATGCCGCGCTCGGCGCCGCGGAGAGCCAGCAGGCAGCCCGCCACCCCCACCGAGCCCGCCAGCAGCGGCCGGAGGGCCGGGGGCAGCGGCTGGAGGCCGGTCAGAGACACCAGCCACACCGCGCCGGAGAAGAGCAGGACGAGCAGGCTGCGGCGGAGCCCCGCGGAGCTCTGCAGCAGGGTGAGCGCCGCCACCGAGCCCAGCGCGGCCAGCAGCCTGCCCGCCGCCAGCCGCGGCTCGCCGGGGGCGAGGGGCTCCTCGCCGCGCCCCTGCGCGGGCGGCAGCCACCGCAGCGCCACCAAGTCCCCCGAGTAGCAGCAGACGGGCAGCGCCAGCAGCCACCAGCGCGTCGCGCCGCGCTCCCCGCGGGCCAGGCGGCAGGTGAGGAAGAAGAAGGCGCAGGCGATGCTGAAGAGCGGGCTGAGGCAGCGGGAGAGGCTCAGCAAGGCGTGCAGCGCCCGGGGGCTCCGCCAGCCGCCGCCGTCCTGCGGGCCGGCGCTGCCCCGGCCGGGGAAGGCCAGCAGCGAGAGGGCGACGGCGGCCAGGGCGCCCAGGCTGAGCAGCGCCCGGCGGGAGGAGGAGGAGGCGGCGGCGGCGCCGGGGCAGAGCGGCGGGGTCGGGAAGCTCTCCGGGGGGTCCCGGCGCGGCGGGGTGGCGCAGCCCCGCACGTAGCCGTTCCGGAGGCTCTCGGGCGGCGCCGGCGGCCCCGCGCCGTCCGGTTGCGGGCGGTGCGGCGGCGGCTTGCCGGGGCCGCGGCGGGAGGCGGAGGCGGCCGCTTCTCTCTCTTCCCGCATGGTGGTCGGGGGTCTCGCTAGCTCCGTCCCGCCGGCGCCTCCCGCATCGCCTCAGGAGAGGGGCGCCGGGCCGAGCCGCGGCTTCTGCCCCGCGGGCGGCGGCGCCCGGAGCATGGTGGGGAGCGACGGGAAAAAGAGAGAAAAGGTAAAAGTCTGGCCGCTCGGCTCGCTTTCCCCCGAACGGATCCGGCGGGAGGAGCTCGCTGTCGCCTCCCAGCGCTCACCGGAGGAGCGGTCCGGCGGCGGGGTACGGCCCCAGCCCGCCTCCCCTCGCACGCTGCACACGGCGCGCGCGGAAGCCTCTGAGGCGGCACGCGCCCCGCGAGCGGCTGCGCGCGAACTGCCACGCGGTAACGGCCGCGCGGGAAGCGGGGAGGGAGGGGGAGGCGGGGTTGAAGGGCGGGAGGGGGGTTGGGTGAGGTGACGGAGCGGCGGGCGGTAACGGCTGCCGGCAGCGCGGAGCTGTGAGAGCCGCGCGGGACGGGGGGAGCGGCCGAGCACTGAGGAAACGGGAGCCGGGCTCTGAGCGTGTGGGTTTTCCTTCTCGTCTTTGTTTGCTTTTAGGTGCTGAGGGAAAGTTGCTTGTGCGTGCTGCAAAGCGCGGCGTTGTTACGCGAACCGTTATTTTTAACGCGTGAAGAGCAAGGTTGGATTAGAGGAAGTTTCTGCTCTTTGCTTCGGTCTCCCCCAGTGCAGAGAATGACAGAACAGCATTCCGAGAGAGAACGTGGATTTCCTTTTGGGATGATAGCCCTGCCTTTCCTTTTATTCCCGTGTTATTGACATCATTTCATCCACAGCCAGGTGGACACATGGATACAAACGTTTTCCTTGCTAAGACATTACCACAGCCCCTCCATTTTTCTATTCCATTGAATTCAGCTATAAGTGTGTTCCAGAGATAACTAGACATTGTGATCTTCTTAGAAATATCGTATGCACACATATACAGCTGCAACAGCAGAAAGTGCCTAAAGAAGAGCACCAGATGTGACACCGTATGATCCCTTACCACCCTGAACACGGCTCACTGAGGCATTAGCACTTTCTGAATCAGAAGTATTGCATTATGCTGGGCCAAAAACATTGGTTTCCACTTCCCAGTCTAATTCTTCCCTTATATTTCCTATCTCCTGTTTGCCTTTTATTGTTTGTTTTGGTTAGAGAAGAAAGCAAGCCAACAAACTGAGTATTGTTGAATGTTGTTCTGCTGAACACTGAAGAAACATTGAACACTGTTTTCATAACATTAACTTCGTAGATCACAGGATATCCTTTAGTGTTAGCATCTAAATCCACTAAATAGTTATACAGGTAAGGATGGAATTCTTTTCCATGCATGTTTCATGGTTATTTACATTAAACACAACCTGCACATGACCTCAAGGTTGTGAGGTTGTATGCAGATTTGCTCAGCTGAGTTTATTTTTTCTACTCTCAATAACTTTGTATCACAATTCACTTCACCACCTTATTGTTTGTTTGTTTTCAGATCACTTATCATGCAATAATTAGCTTTTAATTCAGTGGTGCGTCTGTGCAAAAACACCCTGAAGAAATGTATTCACAACTCATTTTCTGTAAGTAGTTTCTTTAGCAGCTTCTCTGTTGCCTAACAGTAATCCTAGCATACTCTTGTAAAAGGATGTAACTATGAATAGATTCCTGAATAATATACAAGCTAATTATAAAGGATTTCAATGTAAGGAAAACTTGATTTGAATAAGACAGCATCTATCATTAAGAGCATTAACTAGACTTCTTATGACAGAATAATTTTAAGAGTTGTAATGCTATAATGGGATGATAATAGTAGGGTGACAATGTTTTTTGGCTACAGCAAATGAGAACAAGCCCAAATGCAGCAGCCACAGATGCAGAAATGAAGGAAAAGAGCTGCTTACCTTTTGAAGTCCTCAAGTAGGTAGGGATCTCTAAAAAGAAACGCTCCCACCTTCACTGCCAACCCTTAAATGAGGGCTGGGAATGGGTGGATCCTGGCTCCGTTCTTTCCAGTCACTCATGTGCACTGCATGCAGCTGAGCTTCTCTGGGCTGGCCCTGCCTTCCCACCTCCATCACTGCTTCAGGCCATCGCTTAGCATTTCTGCTACACAGGTGAAAAAACATGCCAGGTTCCTGCCAACCTGGGGCTTTCTAAAAGTAAACAGTGCTTTTCTTTCATTTCTGTGGCTGCTGCATTTGGGTTTGTTCTCATTTCCTGTAGCCAAAGACTTTGTTACAATCTTGCTCTTATTGTACTACTTTCTGTGTCATTAGAACATTGCAGCTTCTTCCTTTAACTTATGCCCAGAGCTATCTCTAGACCTTGTCACATCCTCTGGAATATTTCTGAATTGCAATAATTCCCTTCTGTTTGCACTGCTCATTTTTTTGCCTAGACTTAGGTGTATTAAGGTCTTTAAATGAAATGTGCTTTAAAACTCAAAACAACAAAAACTTAAACCAGCTGTGTGGTTTGAGTAGCCTACATTTCTAGCTGTAATCTGGGATCATTTGCTTATTAATTTTTGTGTACAATTGATGATGAAGTTGATGTCTTCTTTGAAGAACAAGTTTCTACTGCCTGGCTACTGCTGTAGTGTAGAGTGCAGGTGAAAAGAAGGTGAGGAAAGAGGATCTCTCTTGCTTAAGAGCTTTGAGTTAGTAAGTTCAATACACTCTTTTTAAAATTCTTATCTGTGGGTAAGCAGCTGTCTGTAGGTTGCAGTACTCAGAAGAGGTGAATGGGACATTTACAAAACATTTTTTAAATTGTGGGCAACCAAAACATTTGGATGAATTCCTGCTGTTCTGTAAATGTAGTCTCGGAAGCCTTTGTGGAAATGCTGATGTTTCACAATATATTTCTTTGAATATTCATTTCATTCAAATGAAATACAGTTTTGTTAAGAAATTGTAAAGCAATATAAAGACAGGTAAGTTGGTACAAGCAGTAATTGGGGATACCTCAGTTTTATTACTGGTTTTTGTTTAAATTAGATGCTCAAATAAGGAAATGATATTATTACCACCATAATAATTCAGCAAAATATAGGAAATAACTATTATACCTGTAGAAGACACATTGCATGCCCATGCAATTGCTGTCCCCTTAGGGAAGTCTAAAGGCTTAACCAAACTTAAATGAATGCTTGGAGAAACACCAGTGTTATCTGTTCCAAGTTTGTACTGAGCCAAGCACTGAAAACGCTCTGTTTGGTAAACTGTAAAGATGTGTGCTTCAGCTTGCTGAGTGCTTGCAACTTGAAGGCTCAGAGATGCAACTGTGCTGCCTGGATGATTCCAAACTTACCTGTGTGTAATATGCTGTCTTTTAAAAGCAGGATACGATGCCAAATGTTAAGATGCTCATAGTCTTGAATGCTGAAGGACTAGAGAGATCTTCAGTAGTTCATAGGCAGCCAATATAGTGGAAACAAATGGTTGAAGGATACTCAGATGTAGCTACTAAGTGAAGGAAAAAAATACAGGGAAAAAGTCTTCTGGAAGTATATTTACTAATGCACAATGTGACTGTTCTTGCAGGGAGGAGTTATATTTGTCAAGTCCAAGGGTGAGAAGAGATCCAATTGCATTCCATGTGAAGCAAAGCAGTCAGTTTCAAAGGTAAGTCACAGCATTATGATCTTTGGATGACTGCAAAGACCAAGTTACTACAAATGGCAACTGTTTAATTTCTAAAAAAGATGCACGTGGCAAGGAAAGCTAACAAGTTGTGAAAAAAAGAAAGACTTTCCTTGTAAGATGTCTCTTGTAGATACAGCACTAGTCAGTTTAACAAGCATGAAGATAGCACTAGAAATATGGAGCTGGTGTGATATGGCATTGTTAGATGAGATTTTCCACTTCTGAAGATGGAAAGTATCAGTCTGATGGCAGTTCCTAAGCTATAACTCAGTAGTGGCAAACCTGAGGAACAGTCAGTGAATAAAAGAAATATCACATCAGTACTCTGAGTCTTAATCAAAACTAGGACAACACCTTCATCTGGACTCTCAAGTTTTTTTTCTGGTGCCAATATTTCTGATTCTCTGAGGAGAATCAGCAGCATGCTGGCTTCTGTTACCATATCCAGATGTTCATACTAGTTTAGATTTTTAATTTAAGCAGTCTCCTGATTCCTGAAGAAATTTAGATGCTTCTCAAATGGATCAACATGTGCATCTCCAGATAAACATGCAATGATAAGCATCTTTACAGCTGAAATGTATTCTGATAATATTCAAACTCCTACTTTTTAAAAGTGAAATTGTCAGTGGGTGGTTATTTTAAGTGATTTACAAGTAGAATTCTTTGATGTTGCAATTATTGCTGTCACGGGGTATACAATCTGTGTATTACTCCAAATAACATTAGAAGTCCAACATTTCGTGTTAGCTTTATGAGAAAACTTAATGAGATTCTGTAACATTTTAGAACCTTGTTTCTATGCTATATATAATATACAAATGATTTTTTTTTTCTCCCTGAAGGGACCATTTCCTAATAAAAATAAAGCTATTGGGCTATTAAATTCAACAAATATTTTGCTTTAAAGACACCAGAGAACTGCATAGATTTATACCATACTGCTCTTTCACATGAGCTTATTTGGAGAATAGTGAGTTTGTTCAATTTTTTTTATAATAAGAATGCAAAATTTTTTCAATTATGAAACTTCTGCCAGGTTCCACTTCCTAAAATTAATTACTTAAGCACAGTTTATCATGCTATGGTATAATCAAGTTAAAGATTGATAATAAAAAGATTACTTTCTTCCTATGTAACATCTCTATAAAAAGTATAACTTGCACCAAATCATATTTTATCATAAAATCTGCACATTCAGTGAAATGACATTAAACTTAAGAATACATGCTAATATTTCTTTGGCAATTCATTCCCTAACTTGCTAATTGAAATTTCTGCCTGGAATTGAAATGTAGGCATTTCATGGGCTCTGCTCATTAACACTGCTAAAGATTAAACCTAACTAGGCAGCTGGTTTGGTTTTTCAGAGACGTCTGTCTTAACACATGAGCATCAGATGCATTAATACATTCTCAAAAAGATAAAATTGGTCCAAATATGATCATTTATTGAAGAGGAGGTTAGGGAGCTGAATTAATCAGTTTGTCTCATTTCCATGTCTTTTGGACACCCACTTTATTGACCCTAAATCACTGAGACAGGTCCTTGTTAATTAACATTCATTTGAATTCTGTTAAATTGCTGTAATTACATTATATTGTCAGCAGGCATAATACAAGCCAGTAAAGGGATTGAGTTGACTTATATCTCTTGAGGGTCTGGCCTGTGTTTCAGCATGTGTTTGAGTAGCATCTCAGCTGTTAGGTGGTATTTTGCCATTTAGTTAAGTGTGTGAAGTCTTCATAGGCATTAATTTACTCAGAAGTTCATCACACTTAACACTGCCTTACAGTAGATATATTCTAAGAGTTTGGATTTAGACTAAAATGTTATTAACAGTCACTATTTGTTTTATTTGTAAATAAATGAAGATGTAACCTTTGCCTTGAAGAATAGTGTCTGTAAAATTGTGCCTTGACAGAAAACAAGTAATAAGATGTACTAGATCTTACTTCTTGAATGCAAAAAGTCGTATTGACTGAATATTAACCATTCAAAACTTATCATAAACTGTTATATTTCATTAAACTTATAAAATATTTTGAGATTAATTTGGTTTTAGTATTCAAAATAATGATAGTCTAGTAAGACAGTCTATGTAGATGAATCTACAGAACAAAACATGTAAATAAAAGTTATTTTTCTACAAAACAAAGAGAAAGGTGACGGAATTCCGTAATAGTAACTGCATAACTCTCTCTTCTGGAGATTGAATATGAGATCAAAAGAAAAATGAAAAAAGGAAGATTATGCAATGAAGATAATTACTCATCAGTATGGAGGCATATGAAGGAATTCAGATATGTGAAGTAGCAAACAAGAGTACATTGTCTAGTTTTAAAGTGATAAATTTGTTTTTTCTGCCTGTTCCTGAAAAGGTAAGCATGCCACCAGCATTTCTTAGGCCAGTTTTATCTTGATCATTTGTTAAGATCAAGTTGTTTATCAAATAGGGCCTGAAACTTACATATTGTCCAGAAAGTGATGACAGTGTCAGTGCTCTTGTTTGAGACAACTTGTCTCAATAATCTTGGCTATGTACTTTTAAGCCTCCATATTTAGCTAAAAGTTACCTTTCTTCTTTGTTTAATCCAATAGGACTGTTTTGACATTCATACTCAGTACTGAGTACAGTTACAATCATTTATCAGCTGTTCTCAGTATCTTAACTGCAGCTCCCGCTCCTTTTTCAGCATTGATATTTTGTTGAACACAGTGCTCATTACGGCTTGACAAAACTGAGAGTCCAAATTTATCATATCAGAAACTGAAGATGAAGACTTGAAATACTTCTGTAGCTTTGGGCTTGCTGCTTTTCCCCCATGTGTGTGGTATAACGGCGCATCATGATTATTTCTGAACATCATCGAATTGTGTCTAGTTTGCAAGGGTGAACATATGTAGGTAAAGCAGGCAATGGTTTCACAACATTAGCAGATAAACCTCTTGATCAAATCCAACAATATTATTGCTCAAAAGTAGTGCTTATTGCCTTTAGGAGTGATGTTACATTTAGAGGAGGAAAAACAGCTGGATGTGAAAATATATTTAAATGTTTCCAAGATGCTCATCTTTCTCAGGTGAAACTCTTTAAAAGAGTAAATAGAAGTCATAAGAAAACACTGCAAATCTTCGTGGGATTTTACCCAAGCAACAAAGACTTTTTATATTATAAAAAATAGGCTCTCCCCTATTTGTAAAAACACATTTGAATTCACTAGGTAAGAAAAAATGAAGGTATGCTATGGAAATGTTACAAATTTTGAATCTGTAATGAACTGGTAATGCACATGTATTAACTTCCAGTTGATTAAACTTTATGTGCTTATTTATAGCTAAAATGTATCTGGCATACTTGGGTACAAAGTAATGATGTAGAAGTAATCAGTCATGTGCACCTGTTTGATCTTTCAAGCAATGAAAGAATAATAATTGCCCTGCAAACACAAAGGCATCACATTTAGAATGGTTCTTTTGTTGCTTGGAGGTTTTTTGTTTGAATTAACAACAACCTGAGAGGAAAAGACATTGAAACAGAGTGAACTGGACACAGCAGTAGTTTTACCAGAGTTGATCGATGAAACCCAGAAGTTTGCATTTTGATAGCTTTGCCCTAATGTTCAATTAGTAGTAACTAGTTAGCTCTAATTGATGCTTAATATACCAAACTCAAACACTTAGGTTTATATCACTAACTGATTTCTTACTGCAGTATCATTTATATCATTCCATAATGATTCCTATGGTGACTGCTTTTATAAGAGGATTTTCATGTTTAAAAGTCAAGCTCAAATGTCAGGTAGCATTAAAGACTGGATTTATGTTTTTAAAATTTGGCATAGTTTATTCAAGTTACCTCCCCAGCCAGACCTCCTACATTAGTAGATCTTCACCAGATCTAATGGTGTGACTAATGTATTTCTGAATGCAACAACTTCAAATTGGTGTAAAATATATTAATTTGGCATATAACTTAAAATAACAAACACATTCAGATGTTGAGGTGAGGCCTGGTTCTTCATACTGCTCAAAGTGAAAGAGATTCAGAGAGGATAGGCAGAAGTGCTGCTTTAAGCAAGATCGTGCTTCTGAGAGGTCTAGCTAGAAGCATTTATATAGAAGATATGGAAATATATTAGCGTGGGACAAAAACAAAATGAGTATATAATCATTTATTTCTTCTATGTAAGGTAACAAGATTCCAGTTGCCAGACTAGTTTGCCTAATTACATTTATTTTATAAGTGGGCATAACTTATTTAAGGTGTCTTTACAAGGCAATTTTGAATTTAGACTGTGCTTTACTATTTACTTGGAAAGTTAGTCTTAAATGACAAAGTGACTTGCAGAAACTTAACATAAGTAATGTCAATGTAGAATTAGGTACATTCTGTGTACTAGAACTACTTAATCCTTGGACATAGTTCACAAATACAAATTTGAATTATTTAAACATGAGATGCAAACAATATGTTCCATGAGTGGCAAGCCTATGTTTTTCAGATGAGAAAACGTAATGTTTTTTTCCTTTTCTCCCTCCAACTCCTAATCAAGATTTTAGGGCCAAACATCTATGTGACAACTGGGGCAATTAGAGAAGCTTGTCAGACCCGCAGCATCATGCTACCTGCTTACCAAACAGACCTCTAATATAGACACATTATGCTTAAGGAAGAGTTCTCCTTGTGTTCTAAATCTTTACTGCTGAAGTACCACGCAAGGCTACTTTTCTGAAGATTCCTGAGTTACTTATGCTTCACTAAAGCCTTCAGCTTCACTTCAGTTCCACGTTTGGAACTACCTTGTGTTCTTTCCAAACTATTTTCATAAGATCTTTGACCATCTGTTGACCTTTATCAGATTACTGCCTAAAGATTTTTGCCAGAAGCTTGACACTCCAATTATTGAGAGTGATATGCTATCTAGAACAATCCTGCAAGCCTCAATTGACGCAGCAGGGACAGCTGTCTGTGCTTTCACCTACTCTTTATTTCTTAGGCAATTTTCTTGGCTTCTGCATTTCCAGAAAGAATAAAACAACTATAAAGAATGATTGCTTAGCATCTATTCCAGAGAGGCATCACACACTGCAAATGGTATGAACTGGAATATCTTACCTGTAACAAGCTGAATTAGCAAGACTAGCTATTCTTCTAGTGGTTGTAAACTGCAGGCTTGTGACTGTGTGTGAGCAATATCATTACTGGAATGCTTTTCTAATATGCTTTGAGGTTGTCATAACAGATGCTTGATTTCTTGGCTAGAAGTTGTCCTATGGGTGCCTTGAGATTAGGGGAGCTATGCTATCCTCCTGAGCAGTAAAGCATCATCTAGTAGATGTTTCTGCTAGCAGACTGCTTGTGCTCTTGAATGAGCTGGATAATAGATTCAGTATTTTGAAGCATCCGTAACACATGTAGGATCTATGTGACTGTGCTCTAGAGTCTTTTTTTCAAGAACATAGTTAACCATACTGACTTTGCCTTTGGTTGGGAATACAACATGCCACATTTTTTCACTCCTGAATGTCCAGACCTGTTTTTTCATCAGCTATTAAAAGAGATGATTTAACCATACTTGTCTTTTCCAATCTTGAGAATTGTTTGGAGGATAAACAAAGATAATTATGATTATTTTAATAGCTAAAGCTGGCTGGTTCAACCAAGATGTATTTCAGAATCCACATTCTTGCCGAAGTCTTTCTGTACAGTGCCTCAAGCTGTTGCTTTTACATCAAAATCTCCTAAGTATTAATGTAACGCTGATTTGATATCAAGATTTCAACTTCTCTATTGAATTTTCTATTCAAGCTCATTATTGAAATTGTATTTTTAATGCCCAGAGACTGTTTATTTATCCCTTAGAGAAATACTCTGATTAATAGAACAAAAAGAGGAAAATTTACTTGTTCAGATAGACTTCATTTGCCAAGTGATACACAGAAAAGTCAATTTCCCTTTCCTTGGCCTCATTGTCTGGAATTCTGCTGTTTCCTGGATGGAGCTGGATTCTTCTGGCAACTCAATCTATTTGACAGCTGTTTCAGCACTGCACGGATTCTTTGTTTTTGTTGATACTGTAGTAATTGTATATTGAAGTGCTTGTTAATATTTTTGTCTCCTTCATGAAGTAGTTTTCAAGTACGGTCTGGATGTTATGGTTGTTTCCTCTGTTTCTGAATGCTTTTTGAGTGCTCAGAAATGGTACTTAAGCTTTCATGTGCTTGTTGAATGTTTATCACAAGTCCTACACCATCTATGCTACTGAGATCTTGGAAAGAGATATGCATTGAAATGTAAATATGGAAGAAGAATTTACACAAAGCTAGACAGATGTATTAAAAATTAACAACTTTTTAAAGAATAGGCTGTAAAATGTAGATATGCGTGTGCTGCAGTGCAATTTAAAAAATGACAATTCCTGATCTGAGAAACATTCTATAAAATTCACATTCACTGGATCTGGTAGCTGTATGTACTGTGTTCATCCCAGGCTGCTAACCAGAGAAACTTGGTCAGTTTGATACCAATGCTCAGAAGTCTGTTCTGGGGGAGACAGTCACTCCTAAATAATGAAGCACTGCTGTCATTTTTGCTTGTATGCTTCAGTTGTGCAGTGCTATATTATTCAAACTTTTACACAAATGCAAGTGTTCATTAACTTACTATTCTGTTTGTCTATACAAATGCAAAGATCTTCTGATTCTTTTCTCTTTATTATTTTTTTCTAATTATTTTCTCTATTCCAAGTACCCAGCCATGTATTTGTCTGAATAATTGTTCCTGGTGCTGTAATGATGCCATAAACACATCTCAAATGTTTTGGTGCTAGGGCATCTGTCATGAACAAGACATACATAATCATACATTTATTTGATACATACTTCATAAAGCAAGAAACAGCTGTGCGGGTGTGTTGACCATGTAGCAATATGCTAATAACTATTGCAGAGATCTTTAGATACCTCACTGGTTTGAGGCAGGGTTATAACAAGCCTGTCTGGAAAGAATTTAGAGCCCGACAGGCCTTTCACTGAATCCCATAAACTAGGCTTAGAAGCCAAGAGCTGCACCCAATACTTGAGATTTAGAAAAAGCCTGACATCAATGGGATTTGTTCACAATTTAAGCATGTATGTATGATGCATTGTCTGAGCTCAGTCATGTGTCAGACCGATTGCAGACAATGGACTTTACGCTACCAAAAGCCTTCTTACATTTGTCAGGACTGGCCTTGGTTTCTGCTTCCACTGTTGTTAGTTTTGGAATATATGCAATAAAGATGGCAGATGGCCAAATAAAATTTGTACTGTGCAAATGTATTGGGATATGAGTGACAGCAAAGCTGTTAAAATCCGTGTAGCAAAATTAGGAACTTGGCAAATGCTTGGGGGAAAAAAAAAAAAAGGCTGATGACAGCAAGGCAGTCAAACATTATGACAATGACAGCATAATCAAACATTAATTTTTTCTTGTGTAGTAATTCTCTATTGTAGTCTCTCCTAATCAAAAACTGAATCCATGCTGTGAATAGGTTGGGTCGCTTTTTGAAAAATGTGCCAGAAAGATCAGAATTATTGCCTAAGTAGTAATTGAACAGAACAATAAGTTCAGTACTCACATAGCACTTAAAAATGCCTGTAAATAGAAGTGTCACACATTCTTAATGTCATACTAGGAATGTGAAATAATTCCTAGGGTCTTCTCTTTTAAACAAAGCAAACCAAAAGCTTTAGTTTAATGGACTCTGGCAGATGTGTATGTGAATGTATTTCCATTTTCAAGAAGGAAATTGGGCAATACTGAATAGGGCAAAGCCATTCTGCCAACCTTTTATTGTGTGATCCACGTATAAGTACTCACTGTTAAATATTTATGGAATATAAATACAAAACTAAGAACATAATACTTCGTCTCGCCATTAATTTAATATGACAGCATTGTCTGCTGTAAGGAAATAGGATCCATTAATGGTCTTGAGGATTGCAAAGGCTTTCTCTCTGGGTCTGTGATTTCCAACCTTTGCTGACAATTAAGGTTAATGCTCTCACAGGTAGAGATTTTGAAACATCCCAGCACTAGTATAACTAATAAAAATGCTTACATTATAAAATGGCCGCTAATAAAGGAGTAATTTTTTAGCTGCGTTACCTCCAAATATAGACTGCTTACATCAAGTAAGACAGTTCTCAAAAAATAAGAAATACAATCCCTAAAACATCAAGAATAGTCGAAACGTGTGATCCTGAATGTGTTAATGACCAATTTTCACTTTTGTAGGTTTTTTTTTTATAAAATATGTATATGAAACTGGACTGTTGGCTTCATGTGTCAGTCTTGAATGTGGATTATTAATTCCAGCTTTATTTTAAATATGATGCCTTGAGAAACATAAGGGGCATTTTATGTGAAGTGATGGTCAGCCACGGTGACTTGAGACTACATTAGGTTTAAAGGGAGTTAACTAAATAGGGCGTGTAATCTGAAGGGGCTTCTGGGACAAATGTGGTAACTATTTCTGCCCTCCAGTATTTGTAGACTACAGTGAATAAGATTTTGTTGTTATTGTGTTGTTGTTTTTTTTTCCCTTTAATGGGAGTGAAAAAGACTACTTTCCAATGTCTTCTGTAGTTTGTTCTCCCAGTTATCATTTCATAGAGAACTTTGTATTCTTTTTCAGAAGAAAATATCCTTCCCTTTCTCATGTTGACCTAAGTGATTGATCATCAAAGGAACTTTTTAGGATACAAAAATAGCAAACCACATTTTTTTCTGTCTCAATGTTTTGCTATTAGTTTCATTTCAATAGAGATAACACTTGTAAAATCACAGAACTTTGATTTTATTGATAATCTTATGAAATGTGGGTGGGGGGTGTCTTTGTTGTTTGCTGATTGCCTTATGATTTAAATTTGCAATGGCAAAATTGAAAGGCAGTGTTTCTAATACTGATATTTTGTACCTTGTATTGATATGCAAGATAACACTGTATAGCATTATATAGTGCTATTATATAGCATCAATGTTATTTCATAGCCTAATTCTGCTCATTTTTTGTCATGTTCTTGGCTATGCCAGCTGTCCCACGAGCAGTGTACAACTTTGCCTGGTTTGTGACATTTCAAGTCTCTTGAGGCTAATACTGACCACTTCTTTCTATTGGTTCCTTTTTAAGATGGTTTTGATATTTTTTTTCGGTTTGCATGGATATTCAAAAAGTTAAGCTCACTGATGAGTGTGCCTGGGTGGTACCTGGATACAATGTGGTTTAATTCGAGCACGACAGATGACATTCCAGAGAGTGATGATAATTCTATGAGATGGAAAATACTGAACTTCATTTTTCATTACCTCTATCTCCATTTCCATAAACTTTTTTTGGACTGTCTGGACAATAACCACATCATCAGATTCCCTGAATGTGATTGTCATTATTTTTAACATCTTACTCAGCCTTTATATCTTCCAAACCCAGAGGGAACCTGAACCTTTTCCAAGGCTAGAGAATAAGGATAATAAACTCCCAGTAGTCAAATTCCCAACGCTTAAACAATGGATTTTTTTATTTGAGGAAGACTGAAATTAATTGATAACACTTCTATTCTTAAACATACTTACTGGAGAAAACTATAGTGCATGAGTCATTCAATGCAGGCTAAAGAAATTAACATATTTGAACATTATAAAGGTACACCAATTCCAGCTTGCTCAACAGCAACAGCACTGCTGTTTGCAAGTAGTAACTTACCCATCTGACAGGGGGCATCTTCACGGGAGCTGTCCTGCTTTTCCAGGGGGATGGAGATGCTGCTTTAGTTCTGTTATGCTAGAACAACAGTTTATTTCTTCTTTTGCAGTCTGCTGTGCCTAAGTAGCATGGAATATGTGGTCACTGAGAGTAATACCACTCACCACAATGGAACCGATCTTTTACCAAAAAAAAAAAAAAACAAAACCATAAAACTGTCAGATTATAGTACACAAGAACACAATGGTTTCATGTAGTTTAATGAGTGGTATTCCAAAAGTGGGCTTGGTGGAATGTTTTTTTCTCTAATGAGTCAGCAGAAGGGAAGGCATAATGCCCTTCCCTTTTAGTTCCTGTACGTTAATCTCTTCAGAGCAAGCTTGCCATAGCTCAGGTGTCAGATGCTGTTTATAACTATGCTGGAAACATAGCAGAACAAAATAGTATCATCAATTTCTCTTGAGACTTTACATACACATTTTAAGTTACCTGTTTTATCGCTGCTGCTCTTAATTCAAGCACTCTATCAACAGTTTTGTAAGGTGACTTGAAAAGTCTTTTCTGTCTATGAATTTGCCCAGTTTCTCTTTGAATCTGAGACAACATGCCAGCTGTGATTTGAGAACTGTTCATCACCTTGCCTTGTTTATCTGTTATTTAAACTGAAGACTCCTGTTCTCAATGGCCATTCTTTACATGAAGTTATTCCCATTCTCCAGTACCTTCTCCAGTATATTTTAAGATAATTTTAAGACGGAAAGCAAGAACTGCACCCACTATTCAAGTCTGAATGGCTGTAGAAGCAGTGTGGATTTATACATTGGCATAATAATGCTTTATATTTTGTTCTTTCCTAATAACTCCATAAGTTTGGTTTGGCCATTACTGAGAATCCTAGATACGTTTTCATAAAACAGTCAATTCTGTATTTCTTTGAAGTGATCCAGATTATCAGGCTGTTAATCATGAAACTAACAGTGAGGAAAATGCCATTTTTTGCTAAAGTGCATGTTTTATAAGTAGAGTATTTTAAATGTGAGTATAGGCTTAGTTTTACTTTGCATTCCTGTACTATTTTATATTATGGTTTCTTGTGATATGTTGATTGCAGTTTGTCATTCACTTTTTTTTTCTCTTCAGTTAAAATTGTGCTTTTTGATCCTTTTTTCTACAAACTTAAGTTATTCTAGAGATCTATACAAGTATATAAAAACTGCTTTTACAACTTTTATCAAAGAAACTGTTGGATGCCATTTCCCGAAGCTTTTATTATAAAACTAATATATGTGATGTGAACAACTATGGCAGTTTTCACAAAATTAGTGTGAAGTTCTCCCATGTTCCCTCATCAATGTGTTTCATAACACAGGTTAGAGAAAGCAGCTGTTTGGCCTTTGTGGCCATTCAATTCTTCTGCTGTGCCAATCAGCTCTGCCTGTGTCAATCTGGTTGTTTGCCATGTAGATTTTTATATCTCCAATGAAGCGTCTAAAACTGCCAGATCATTTCATGAAGGTAACTGTACACCATTAAATCAACAGTGATGTTTTCCCAGGTGTGGAGGTGAGCACAGCACTTATGCATTGCTTAAATTTCAGATACCATAATGTAAGTCCTTCATTCACATTTTCTTAACAACTTTAGATGACTGAAAAACCATTAATTTTATTCATTTCAGTAATTATTTGCCATATTTGGGAAAAAAAAGCGTGAAAATATGTAAAATTCTGGTTTGATTTTTTTAACTGAAAAAAGTTATATGATTTTTTTCTTTGTCTCCTTTCTGTAATTTTGTATTTAACTATTGTATTTTACATCAAATACATCATTGTTAGGTACTTTTAAAGACCAATGCACTAAGATCAGAATAGAAATAGACTGCAAAATGGTTGACATTACCTCCTACCTGTGAAGGGCTCAGACTGAGCCTAAGAGGCGGCATACAGGAGTATTCAGAAGGAAGTGAATGACTTCCTTCCATTGTAAGCTTTTCCTTGTTTGTAGAGATTATTCTTGTCTCTAATGCCCGCTGTGCTGCTGCCTTGGGAGTATGGTAGCAATTACACTGAAGCACTTGGAGAGCAGATGAAACTCCATCCAGTGCCTGCCTCGCTGCTTTTCCTAGCTTATCTTTAAAGGTGGGGGAGAAGCTTCTGTGCAACCCTTTGTACTGCTGCATTATGAGGATATAGGACAAGGGAGAACGGTGGGGGAATGGTTTTAAACTAAGATGGGAGATTTAGGTTGGATAGTAGGAGGAAGTTTTTACACAGAGGGTGGTGACACACTGGAACAGGTTGCCCAAGGAGGTTGTGGATGCTCCATCCCTGGAGGCATTCAAGGCCAGACTGGATGTGGCTCTGGGCAGCCTGGTCTGCTGGTTGGTGACCCTGCACATAGCAGGGGGGTTGGGTTGAAACTTGTTGATCATTGTGCTTCTTTATAACGCAGGCCATTCTATGATCACTTTAATCGGTTTGGTTTAGAAGAAATTTTTAATAGCTAAATCTCAAGTCAATTTGGTTTTGATTGTAGAAAGAAAAAAGATTATTTGTCATTTAATGTGCTTGTGTAACAATTCATTTCACTTCTGGAAGTTCTTAATGTATGTGTATATTTCATCTAATTTTCTTGTATCAAGTTTTATAAGAAATCCTCCCCCCTCTTTATGGCCATAAATGTGGCTCCTATCATCACTTTCCCCACTTATCAGTACATATGCAGAACAACAGTCTTGGCGTAGTTCAGCGTTCCATGAAACCTAATACGCTTTTGCCAACTAGAGGAAATATCTGTCTATTGTTCTGTAGTGGAGTAAACAGACTTGTAGGGAGTCACTTATTGCTGTAGGAAGTTATTACAGAATGGCCTCGTAGTGGGGACTACGGCAATATTTACTGAGTGCTCTGAAACTGGAAAGCTGCTCAGCTTCAAGCTCACTTAATAAAGCATTTATATATCCTGTTGCAGTGCACATCAAGCACTGCTGAAGAAAGGAAGTTATTTCAGCTCAAATGAATTTTTATTAATCGCAAAGCTGAATAAGTCGGATAAATGAAATCAGTTGGGATGTGTTTTTTTTTTTCCAGGCAACAGCGCAGTCCTCTCCAGTGACAAAAGGTGTACAAGAGGATGTTGTCCAGTGGTAATAGAAATGTAACCGAACCAGAGGGTGGTGGAACATGGCTCCCATTTGAATGACTGTGATTCCAGCAGCTGCATACTGGTTTAAAAATAAAGCAACGATCTGATTCTCTTCTGTCCTGGTGCTCGAGTCACGCGCTCCTGCAGAGCTTTTTGTCGGAAGTTTGCTTTGCAGATAAGAACTACATGCAAATGTTCCTAATTATCCAACATAAGAGCTCTGGTGACCGCTTCATTTACGCTGAGTACTTTAGCTTTCTATGTTTGAGTAGTTTAGAGACGTAACTGCATTTACTCAGCAGAACAACTAACGGAGGGAGGAAAGAACAGCGCGCCGAGGCCCGGCCCCACCGCGCATGCGCCGATCCCCGGGGCGCGCCCGCTCGATGTCTCGGCCTGCGGCTGCCGCTGTCTGACCGCTCCAGGCCGAAGCGAGCGCTGCCGGAGCGCGGCCCCCTCGCTGCCCCTCAGCCCGCGTCGCCGCCGGCAGGAAGCATGGTGAGCGGCACGGCGGGACCGCAGCGCTGCGACCCCGCAGCGCCGGGCGGGAGGCGGGGAGGGGAGGAAGGAGGGTTAGATGGGACGAGGGGAAAAAAGGAAGGAGCGGGGCCGTGAGTAAGCACTTGGCGGGGCCGGGCCTGGCGGGGCCCGCGGCGGGAGCTCCAGCAGCCCCACCGGGCCCAGCAGGGTGGGGATGTGCAGGGGGAGGCCAGGGCCTGTGCTTTCCTTTAGTGCTTCCCTTTAGGGCGGCCGCGCTGACGGCTGTTGCTCCGTCTCTTCCAGTTCCGCAACCAGTACGATAACGACGTGACGGTGTGGAGCCCCCAGGTGAGTCCGCCCGCCCTTATCTCGCTGGCTGATGCTGCGCGTTTCTCCACCGGCACAGACATCTCTTATGTAGGACACAAGCTGGGAAATCACAGAATCGTTATCTCTGAGATCATCATGTCCAGTCATCAGCCCAGCACCACCAGCGTGCTCACTGGTCACATCCCTCGTGTTTCTCATAAACTTCTAGGGATGGTGACACCCCTCACCTCCCCCTTCCCCCCCCCCCCCGGCTGCCCGTGCGGATCTGGTGCCTTTGAGCTTTGGATCTGCAGTAAACATATCCTGTGGGTTATTTCCCTGCCTTAAGAATTGAAGAGCTTTTAAAATTCCTCAGTGGCTATAGAGAATAACTTATATTTGGTATTCATTTTCATTCTGGTCACACACATTTATAAGCTTCAGTGTTGGTTGTTTTTTTTTTTTGTTTTGTTTTTGTTTGTTTTTTTGTGACTTCTAGTAGCTATCATGAAATCATCAGCAATGCTGAATTGTATTTATTTTTCATAAATTGTCTTGAAAGTCTGAATAGCACCAATGACTCACCAAAGACAGATTTGCTGCAATCTGTACTGCACGCATTCCTACAGGTGGTTGGGTCACAGTGGCACTGATAAGATTCTATGAAAGCTCTGGGGCATCTATGCAGGAGTGATGAGTAGTTACTCTAGGAGAATGTTTTTAAATATTGTTTTAAATAAAATGAGATTGAAGGTTAAAGACTTGAAAGGACTTCGGGCCTTTACAACCTCACAGCTTGTTCTTGGCAGTTAATAAATATGTGATTCCTTGCTGCTCTCAGGCAGGAAATAGCTGTGTGTAGGGCACAGTAGGCATCCAGCAGACTTTGTGTTCCTCTAGGTAAAGAAATCAAAAACCCTTGACATGTTAAGTGTGTAAATATATGTATCTTGGAATTGAAACCATCTTATATTAGTTTATATATCCTGTAGATTATCCCCAGAATGTTCCCATTGTAATAATTCTAGCAGTGTGTCATATTTTAAATTTATTGTGACTGGTAGGAGACAACTGTGCTACATTTAGTAATTCCAGCTTCTGCATGGTAGCTGTGAACGTGCTGATCATTTGTAATAAGTCAGTCAGCTAAAGAGCAGAAAATCAGCTACTTTACCCTCAGCTGTAGCACTGAAAGGATGTTGCCTTATTTTCCTGCAACGCTGCTGGCTTGCTTTTCAGAACTTGTATGGGCTTGCTTGTCTTTAAGACCTCTACTCCTCTTTCAGACTTTACTGCAGTTGACTAATAACATGTTCAGAAGTTATTGGGGGATGGATGATGAGACACAACAATTGCTTAAGATTCATTTTTTTAGGAAACTCGATTAAAAGTTACACATCCAACTTCAGCTGGAAGTTCCTCTGAGCAGTGATAGAAATAACTTCAGTGAGTTGCTGAAGTCATTGCCACTGTCATCTCTCCTGTGAGGAAAAGCTGAGGGAACTGGGATTGTTTAGCTTGGAGAGGAGAAGGCTCTGGGGAGACCAGATTGCGGCCTTCCAGTACTTGAAGGGAGCATATAAACAGGAGGAGGAATGGCTGTTTATGAGGGTGGATAGTGATAGGACAAGGGGAAATGGTTTTCAATTGAGACAGGGGAGGTTTAGGTTAGATGATAGGAGGAAGTTTTTCACACAGAGGGTGGTGGCACACTGGAACAGGTTGCCCAAGGAGGTTGTGGATGCTCCATCCCTGGAGGCATTCAAGGCCAGGCTGGATGTGGCTCTGGGCAGCCTGGTCTGCTGGTTGGTGACCCTGCACATAGCAGGAGGGTTGAAACTTGTTGATCATTGTGGTTCTTTTCAACCCAGGCCATTCTATGAGTCTCTGGTTTGCAAATGATAATAGAGGAAGTCTGTTGTTAGGCAGTCAGTGTGCCTGTCAGGATGGGGGAAATCAAAAGTCGGTAAATGAAAAACTGTTGAAAAAATGGTGCAGGTGATTAATTTCAGAATTGTTATCTTTGATTTTATTCTGTAGGGGCGAATTCATCAAATAGAATATGCCATGGAAGCTGTGAAGCAAGGCTCAGCCACTGTGGGGCTGAAGTCAAAAACACATGCTGTTCTGGTTGCTCTAAAGGTAAGGTTAAAACTCTGTTCTGCAAACATCAATATTAGAGGAAAAGTTTTGGTTTGGCAAATCAGTTTAGCACAGTCTGAACTTTTATCTGTATATAAAATAAATGTAGTATCACTTTCCTTTTCCATTAGTGTCAGTAAAAAACTATAAATAGTTTCAGTAACCATGCTAAGCAGATTTTCACAAAATGGTGATGGAAATGAGTGAAAGATTTTCACTTTAAAAGATAGGAGTTCTTCTATTTTATTTTATTTTTTGTTATAAAGTAAAACTGTTCACTTCCTTTTTCCAAAACTTGGGCATCTGTTCATTTTTTTCCTGAAATGAAAAGGAACATTTTACAGTCTCCTACTGAAGCAGAATTATTTTTTTCTTGTCTTCTGTTGCAAGTTTACAGTTGTTCGTTTGTTGTCTTTTGTTGTTGTTTTGACTGTTTTGTGATCATATTCAGTTCTTGCAATAAATGTTAGCAGATTACTCCACAGTGCTTGGCAAAGTGGTCAGTCTGCCACATAGCTCTCTCCTTTTATATGTAGCGAGCACAGTCTGAGCTGGCAGCTCATCAGAAAAAAATCCTGTACGTTGACAACCATATCGGTATCTCAATTGCTGGACTTACAGCTGATGCAAGACTCTTGTGGTGAGTATCTTAGCTGCTGACATACACAATTCTGCAATAAGTGAAAGTTCGCGCGTGGACTATTGCAAATGAAATTTTATGTTCATCTAAGGACTGGTCTTGGTCTCTTGTGCTTTGCCTAAGACCTCACTGTGAAATTCTGGAAGGATTTTAAGTTGTTGGCAGAAAACTCATTTGTTTGGCCCCAAAATTTGCTCTTTGGTTTTGTTACTTGTAAGACCAAATTGTCTGGTTTCCTCAGTGTGGTGGGGTTTCCAAGCAGTCTGAAAAAGTGCATTACTTATTTCCCTCTAGCAGCTACTTCTATTAGTAAAAACATATACTGCTGAACCTGTGGATTTGCCTTTCACCAGCTGACCACATAGCTTGATCAAATAAGGTAATATATACTAAAAGAGGACGATCCCCTGGTTACACAGGAAAACAAAGAAGACACAGAGACAGTATAGGAAGAATTTTTAAAATAAAATTTAATTGCCGTAAGGTTACAAAGATATGTTCCTGTTTAAATGTGGGTTTTTTCTTTTTCCCAGTGACCTATTTGTGGCCTAATGCACTTCTCACTTCTCTTGGTTGCTATGGAAGAGATGCTCTGAGACTCTTTCAAGCCTGTGGTCAACCTCCTAAATAACAGTTAAAAGTCACAATGAAATGAAATTGTGTAATTGTTTTTCTCAACAAGCAGAGCTGAAACAAGAATACACTTAAACCTTAACAGACAAATATTGAAGAAAATTCAGTGTGACTTTCATCGATGCACTGATATGATTTTTCTTTCTTTTTCTTCTAGCAATTTTATGCGTCAGGAGTGTCTGGATTCTAGATTTGTGTTTGATAGACCTCTTCCAGTGTCTCGTTTGGTGTCACTAATCGGAAGCAGTATCCTTTTTTTTTTTTTTTAAAAAAAAAAAAAAAAAAAATATATATATATATATATATAAAATAATTCAAAAGCAATGCTAAACTGAAAAAGTTAATTCAGAGGTGATTTTTCTTTATTCACGTTGTTTGCATGTTCGTTCTTTCAGAGAACATCCCAGAACTCTGAACTGATAGAAAAACAGTAAAGTGCTGTGTACCATTTCACTTACTGCTGGGGTTTTTTTGTTATATAGCACTGTGGTTTTGGAGATGGGGGTGGAAATATGAGTGCACTGCACAAAATATGATCATTTGCTGGACTGCAGCTGCTTGCTTGCTTTTTTTTTTTTTTTGTGGTAATTAATGTTCTCTCTGCTTGGAGCACAGAGGAGTCCTTGTATTCTGTTATCAGGTGCCTAGGTAAAGTTAAAAGGCTCAGAAATTAAATGAGGCTGCATTAACTGAACTGTTTGTATTACTTGGTTGAATGCATCACCAAGTTCTGAGAAAACCAGCTCCTAAATGTTGTTTTGGTGAAGAAGAGCCAGTGCTGGCATTCCAAATAAGTCCTGAGAACTATTTCTTCAAACACAGCCTTTGATACTACAAAAGGCTTTGCGAAGACTACACAACAATTTTGTAGCTTCAGTGCATTGCTCAGGAAAATGTTTTCAGTGTGATTGATTTAACATGTGCCTTTGAGATTGCTTCTTTAGCTTACTTTAGAAACGCAAATACCAACGCAGCGCTATGGCAGAAGACCATATGGTGTAGGACTGCTCATTGCAGGTTATGATGTAAGTAAACTGTGCTAGCTGCAATTGGTCCAGAAGAGAACATGCTTAAATGCAATTCTGTACAAGTATACATTAAAGAGGAGAAGGTAGAAGGAGGTGGCAGACTCACCAAAATTAACAGAATGACGCAATCATTTTCTCTATCATACTGAGACACAACTTATATAAATTAACAGCTAATCCACTCTATGCCTATGAGGTGTACTTATGCAAAAATGAAGAACTGATTATTTTTAGGTGCAAAATGAAATGAACAAATTATTTTCTTAACACTTTTTCCACATCCATTTTTTATTTAAAAAAAATTAATGGGCTCTACTTTACGTGTTCGGAAAAAACAGTTTGCCTAATGCAACACACAGAATGTCTGCCCTGAAGATTTTTAACACAAAGAAGGTAGAAAGAAATTAAAAACTTGCCTGAAATTATTGATGGCAAGGTTAGTTCTCCAGTAGGTTTTCTTGCTTGTCAAAAAGTCAGAAGCATGCATAAGCACAAGGCAGTTTGTGAAACACTGGAGGAAACATTTTGGTTCTTGTATTTCTTGTATGAAAAATGCAGTGCAAAAAACATTTCTTTACAAACACTAATTTGTTTTTATTTTTTTAACAATAGCTTTGAAAGAATTGGGTAAGAATGGTGGTGTAGTAAGCAATAGGATACTTATGTGCATGCACACAAACTATGTAATGTTTCATGAGCAAAACTATTTTAGAAAATATTGTGTGTTCCTACAGCAAGCTTGGTATGAGTTTATACATTTGTTTTATGTCTTCCTTTAGGATATGGGCCCTCACATCTTCCAGACTTGTCCCTCAGCAAACTATTTTGACTGTAAAGCAATGTCCATTGGTGCTCGTTCGCAATCAGCACGAACTTACTTGGAAAGACACATGACTGAATTTACTGATTGTGAGTAATGAACCTGGCTATCTAATGATCTTCTGTTACAAAACTTATTTTCTGCCACTGTTCCATTCTGCATGTAGTAAGACAAGAAAACGTTGAGGGCTGAGTTTGGCATAAGTGTAAATCTACATGAAGAGGAAAACTGGTAGAGAAAATATTGCAGATCTTCACGTCTAACATCTGAATGCTTATTAGATCTAATAAAAAGAGAAGCTGTGCTCAGAAAAGCAAAGTAAAAAGTAACAAACTTCTGCTCCGTTTAAAGAATGGGAAGAATTTTTTACATGTCAAAGCAGGTACAGTATGTCATGGCAGATACTTAAGTAGTGAATTTATACGAAACAATGATGTGAAGGGGGGAAATAGCTTGATTATTGCTGTACTGAAAACAATGCAGGTGCCAAAACCAGGTGGTTTCAACCACAAATGTAGAGAAGAGCTGGTTTCCCGTTAGTGTACTTGTTTAATAGCTGTGTTTTCAGTATCAGAAATACCTAAGGAGAAGGCTTTTAAAAGTCAAGCTGTGCAAGTTGATTTTCTTGTTGTCAGCTGAGAATGGGAAGAAGGGAAAATGAGTCTTGGGGATAAGTGCTGTATTTCATAAGTACCTTTCTGTTTTCATTCTTAAGGTAATCTAAATGAGCTAGTTAAACATGGACTGCGTGCCCTGAGAGAGACTCTTCCTGCTGAACAGGATCTGACCACCAAGGTAAATGCCAGGTTTTCTTAATGAGAAATTTCACTGCTATTGTTCTCAGTAATGACAGCGACAAAACTGATGTAAAGTATGGCTGGCACTGAAACTTGGAAGCCAAAAACTTTCTAGATAGTATCATCTTCATTTCATTTGTTGCCAATTTACGTGCTGCTTCCTTTATTATCTGAGATTTAGTTTTCTTTATGGAAGTGATGCTTTATTTAGATAAGATACTGTTTCCCTAGCTGCTTCATTATATTTTAAACTTGAATCGGTGTTTAAGGTGCTTTTTGTCCAACTGGAATTATCAGCTTTGCATTGTAAGCACAGTCACTAATTGACTGGGGTGGTAAGAGAATGTAATACACAAACTGAGTATTCAGCATCACAGAGTTATAGAAACCTTGGACAGGAAATGAAATGAGCAACTGTTGAGCAAGAAGCTTCTAAGCAGCTCTGTTACCATATTCTAGTGTTCTCTTTGTGGCTGGCCTTGCCCTCATCTATGCTTAATCTAAATTTTTTGTTCTTAGCCTGCCTTTCTGTTTTCTAGAACTCTTACAATAACAGCAGTGCAAAGTAAGATGAAAATCAGTTTTGAGAAGTCAGGTATTTGTTACTAAAAAGAAAAGGGGGGAGAAGAAAGGAGGAAAAAAAAAAGTAAGAATCCTTGAATAATGGTTTTCCTGTTAAGATGTTTGAAATGTGCTACCTTTTGTAGGGAATAAATGTCCCTCCCTTTCCTTTTCGAGAACAATCTACTAAAGGAAGACTTCATCAAAATTGCCTTTCTTCCTTAAGCAGACACAAATAGCACAGTGACCCTCTCTGTTACAGTGGGAAGCTTTTTTCTGTTTGACAAGTGAAAGTGATTTTGTGGAAAAATGCTTCTCACTTCTGTCAAAACTTTGCTTAACAGAATGTTTCCATTGGGATTGTTGGCAAAGACATGGAGTTCACAATCTATGACGACGATGATGTAGCACCATTCCTAGAAGGCCTTGAGGAGAGACCGCAGAGAAAGGTGTGTGCTAAATGGAAGTAGGCTTTATTGAGAGACAGCACTGTATGATGTATTATTTTTATGTTTGACGTTTAATTCTGCTAGTAGACTATAATTTTAGGAATGTGATTTTTTTTTTTTTAAAGCTAGAAGTTACTACATGAGAACTGGATACACCACGTACCCTTAGCTGGAGACTGGTGTGCTTATTTAAGTCAGTTGAGGCTGAATTGGTGGCAGGCCCTTCCTGCTATCTGTCATGGTGTTTTGCACTTTGTTTAACAGCTTATTTCTTGTGCATGTGGCGTAGTGCATCCTCAGTCTTCTAACTGACAGCTTTGTCCTTTGTGTTTACTCTGGATAATCCCATAACACATCTTTTCCCTCTCTTTAAGCCTGCTCTGCCTGCTGATGAGCCTGCAGAGAAGGCAGAAGAGCCCATGGAGCACTAGTTGGTGGACGGGTTCCTTTCTGCTGCCATACGTGTTGCTGTACCGGAGCGTTTATCCACGGGTGGTAACTTTATCCTCACCTGTATGCCTCTTATGCTGATACGTACTGAGGATTGCTTTTAAAAAAGAAATAAACCAACTCACCTATCCTTAAGGTCAGCAGTGCTGCGTTTTTTTCTGTCGAGGAATGGGTTTTCTTAAAAAGCACAAGATACTGTTTTTTAATGGATGCCTACTGTCTTTAGCCCATAAGGACAAATGGGATTAAATCACGTTTTTGGAACCTACCGTGGCTTTGGGACGGGTGGGGGTGGAAGAAACCGAACTCCCCCGTTTGGCGGGGCGATGACGTCAGAGCCGGAAGGCCCGCCCTCGCAGCTCACGTGACGCGGTCCTCGTGGCTCCCCCTCTTCCCGCCCCCCCCCCCGTCGGCCACGCGGCAGCGCTGTCGGCGGCTCCGCCTCTTTCACGTTCTCCTGCACGGAGGAGGCGTGTCCCGCTTCGGCCGCCGTTGCGTCGAGCTGTCTGGGAGGGAGCGGCTCCACGTCAGCCATCGCCGGAGCGCCGCGGGCAGAGCCGAGCGGGCCGGGCCCCGACCCACCGCGTCCGATCCGAGCGGGCCGCTCCGAGCAGCACCGCCGCCTCACGGTGCGCAGCTCCGCTCCGGGACGCCTCGCGGGGGGAAACCTCTTCACCGCCGTACCTGGGGCGGGGAACGGGAGCGGGGGGGCAGAGCGGGGCCGCCGCCGGCCTCCTCCTGGCCGTGGCCCGGCGGGGCGGCCGCAGCTGCGCGGGGCGTCGGGCTGAGGGAGAGATCTGTGGGCCGGACTGAAAGTACCGAGTGCCGCGAGGCAAAATGGTGCCCGGGGGCTCGCGGCTGTGGGGCAGCCGGCCGGCGGGGCGCTTCGTCCTGCGTGAGCTCAGAGCGCGTTACGGAGAGTTGTTGTGCCGTGGGTCTGAGGAGTTTCTGCAGTCAGGGCTGTGTGCCAGCTGCCTTTTGGGCAGGCCTGCTGCGCTTCCTCGCGGAGCTGAACGCTGGCTGCACAGCTTTGAGCTCTTTTCTCTCCCCCACCCTCTTGCCCAGAAGCTGTTGCCAAGAAAACGGCTCTTTGTTTCCCTTTTCTTTCCTGCAAACGATCAACTTGAAGAATCGAAGCCGTAGAAATACAGGAATTTCATAACAAAAAGTAACCGGTGTTTTATTGCCATTTTTCTTTCAACTGTCTTTTCCGGTACTGCTTATATTTTGCTGTTTTCTATGTAGAAGGAGGACACAGCCCAAAACAGCACGACTTCCTGCTAGGTGCCCATTTGACTGAAAAAAAAAGGGACTTTGGATCCATAGACATTTTCATTCATTCATTCCAATGCCACAGCTGCTCTCTTTCCTCTGTTGTCAGTCAGAGCTCTGTGTGAAGCAGTGCTTCTTCCCAGGCTCACCGAGCTGAAAATGAATGTTTGCTGTTTGAATGCTGTTTGCTCAAATGACTGCTTCAAAAATAAAGTGGGAGTGGAGGGTTTGCAGAGTTTGCATCTCAGAAGTTGTGTCAGCAGAGGTGTGGAGGTGAGGTGAGATCAGAACTGGTGACCCCAGACAGTGACTTTTTCACTTGGCATGTCACTGCCTGCTGTCTTGGAAGTGTGGTGATGGAACATTAAACAGGTGTGTGATTTTGCACTGTGTATTAACAGACTGATGCATAGTGCCATGTTTTAAAGAAATGTTTTCTTTTAAAGATTTGCTAAGCTGTGTGTAAGACTTCAAGAAAATTAATTGCAGTGAGAGCACAGTCATTATTCTGCACACGTTTAGAAAATGCAGCTTTGGACATGTAATAGAAAGTAACAATTTGCCGTGATCATCAGTGTGGTATCATAGCACTAACTGAGGAAACTGAAACGTTTTTCCATTAAGAAACAAAATAGTAAATTTGGTTTGATCCTAGGCATCAATTACGTTAGGAAGAAACAAACAGAAAAATGAGGATTTACCTTTTTTTTTTTTTTTTTTTTAAATCTGAATTGCAGCTTTGATGGGTCTGTAACCCTCAGGTAGTTTTTTGCTCTGTATGAATACTGACTTTCCTCATCAGTCTATAGGAGCAGTTAAAGAATAGAGTTCAACAGGTCTGGTTGTTCTTGGTATGTAAAAGTGTCGTCTTGCTTTCCTATCCATCTCACTTTTTTCTGTTCTGCCATCCTCGGTTTCCACTCTTAGATCTTTTGCCCATTGTCATAGCTTCCTCGTTGGCTGATTCAGCTTGTTAAATTGGAAGAAAACTCTTCCTTTCCCCTTTTCTTTAACTTTCAGTTGGCTTTGCACTGGGTCAGTTCACCTGGAGATGCACAAGAGTACCAGGAAGATAGTGAATATAGTAGGGATCAGAGGGATGACTAGGCAAGGGAAAAGCTGCTGCATCCTTTCAGTGGCAGCCAAATATCTGTGTACTGCCATCATCTGTAGCCATACCCTGACGTATTGGAAAGATTTTTTGTTTCTGGTTTGTTTTTTCCTTTGGGAAATATCATGCTCTTGGGTGTTTTTTGTTTTTTTTTTTTTTGTAAAATGGAAAGGTATTTCAAATGTGGCTTCTCAAGAAATCCAAGATTCTACAAATCATTAAGTCAGCTGGAAAATCATATTTATGTTATTAGTAAAATCTATTAACTCTGGGTTGGCTTTATTTGCTTGTTCTTTTAGGTTATCTGATACTTGTGTCAAAATAAATCATCCCCTGAGAAAACATTTGTAACCAGGAGCCATGACTGCTGCTGAGAATGTGTGCTACACGTTAATCAATGTCCCAATGGACTCGGAACCACCTTCTGAAATCAGCTTAAAAAATGACCTAGGCAAGTAACGGACCCTGATGAGAAGAATCATCCATCATTATTCTCACATTGTGCCCTTACACTTTCACTACAATATTGTTTGCATTTCATAAACTCAGGCAAATGAGTGTTTATTTTGTTATGTTGATGTTTGAAATGTGTAAATTCTTCTGCTTGCTGCTTGAGAAGCTTGTGATATTTATCTTATGTGACTTTTTGTCCAAATTCTGAGCAGAACTTTTACATCACCTTCAGTCTTCGTGCAAAGCAATACGTGTTGAGGTCTGAGCAGGCTTAGTTAATGAGAATCATATCACTTACTGTTCTGTGCACAGCTGTATCTTTCTTGCCAAAGTGGCATTCTCAGTGTTTAGTATAACACCACAGTGCATCATAGCATCCTGGTGTATAAGATGGTTTAAAGCAGTGAAACAGCGATGCAGTGATTGTAACATTACAGTGCATTGGAGTATTCTGATTTGAAATGCTGTTTGAGAGCACTGGAGCAGCGCTGCAATCTGTTGAATTCATTTAATTTCAATACATTGATCCCAAAAATAAGTTTAAACTCCAGGCTTATTCTTTAAATACCTCTTGCTTCCTCTTTATGCTCTTAAAAGTGAGGGTGTGGATTTTACTGAGATGTTAAATTGTACTCCTTCAAGGAGAAGTTGTATCTTCTGACCAGAAAACTGCTGTTCCTACTGAACTATGTATGTTAGCCTTCCTAGGCATACAATTACCGTGATTTGCTTTCTTGAATTTTCTTTTCTGTCCACTCTAGAAAAAGGAGATGTCAAGTTGAAGACAGAGGCCTTGAAGAAAGTGATTATTATGATTCTGAATGGTGAAAAACTACCCGGGCTTCTGATGACCATTATACGTTTTGTGCTGCCTCTCCAAGATCATACCATCAAAAAGCTGCTGCTTGTTTTCTGGGAGATAGTGCCAAAGACCACTCCAGATGGCAGGCTCCTGCAGGAAATGATCCTTGTCTGTGATGCATATAGGAAGGTAGCTTCTTGTTTATTTTACTATCTATGTTTACATACTGTGTACTTTCTGTTATGTAAAATATATGAAAGTGTCTTATGCTCTGCATTTCCTTGCAAACCATTTTGTCTTAATGCTTGATAGCTGGCTGAATTGTAGGTAACCAGCAAACCAACTACTAAGGAATCTTTACATTTCCTGTTACAATTAAACATTTAGTGCTCAATCTTTCCAAGTCAGAGAACCTCGAAGATGAGGGGTGACCTCATTACCACCTCCATGGTGTCCTTGGACACGCAATGGGTCAGTAAGAGTAGATGCTGTATTTGGCATATCTCCATTGCAGTGTATTTGGGGTGCTCCTTCACAAAGATAATCCTTCAGTTTCTGTGGGAATAGACTGCAAGCAGATAACTAGCATGCAGAAGAGTCTTGTTAGTAGCCACTGTGCTGGAATGCCTGCAGGCTGAACTTTAACAGCCTTAGGAGTCTCATACAATACATGCAGTGCAGCAGAAAAAACTTAGGACTTGCAAGTTTGATTACACAGAAATGCTTGTTTTAAATTTCATGGGACTTCAGTGTTTTAAGAAGATTCTTTTAATGAAAAGATAAAGAAGTGTCCTCTTAGACTTTTGGAATTTACTCTCTCAAAAAACTGAACTTGGGAAGAGGCTAGCAAGTGCGTTCACCTGAGCCTTTGCAGTTAAACTGTGGTATCTGACATTTCCAATATGCTTCTTGTTGATTGTAGGATCTTCAGCATCCAAATGAGTTTATCCGAGGCTCTACTCTTCGTTTTCTTTGTAAGCTGAAAGAAGCAGAACTGCTGGAGCCTCTGATGCCAGCCATCCGTGCATGCCTAGAGCATCGTCACAGCTATGTGCGCAGAAATGCAGTCCTTGCAATTTACACCATTTATAGGTAAATGCCAGAATCTGTTTAAAGTGCAGAAGACCAAGGCTGTATTAGGAAGGCTATGTTTGGTGGCATGGGTGGCTTGGGAGACCTCATAAATACGTATTTACGTATGTATTTATTATTATTATTAATTTCTGGAAGCAGGGAGAAAGAGAAGGTTGGTGTGAGGTGTTTTTTTTTGTTTGCTTTTTCCTCTGTAAAGAACTTTTTTGGAAAAGTGGAAGGTACTGCTCTTGCTTTTGCAGCTGTCACTGAGATCCTTATATTGCAGGTTAATTTGTAAGGACAAATCCTTTTCTTAGTTATCTAAACCTCATGCACAGTAATTGTTGTCCACCAGTATAAACAAAGAAGAATCTTTACAGGAGTATAAGCATATACATTTATTTGAAGTAAGACATTCTTCCTCTACTCCACTTATGTACTGAATGCTGTTGGTTTTTTTTTTCTTACCTAAACACTATAACCAGGTGTGTTCTTATTAAGCTGAAATCATTCATGTAGTAATATTTTACCTGTCATAATAGCAGACAATTTTTATCCCCACTGAGCCTGTCTAGTTTCAAATGACTACACAAAAGTTCTACATTGCTGTTTTATGCTTTCTGAATTTCTGTACACATTTGTGTAGGATATGCAATTAAGCTGTATGTTTTCCCCCTTATCAATAGTTTAATAATTAATTTTTTTTTTTTTTAAAGAAATTTTGAACATCTTATACCTGATGCTCCTGAATTGATCCATGATTTCCTGGTGAATGAGAAGGATGCAAGTTGCAAAAGAAATGCATTTATGATGTTAATTCATGCAGATCAGGTAAGGATACTTGCCCCCAAATTTATTTAGAGTAAATATCTGAAAATGTCCAAGGTAACTAGGCAGTAGTTTGTTAGAAGTGTGAACATATTCATTAAAAAAACCATGTATTTGACAGCTATACATCATTTGTGGAGTATTCTTTAACTGCAAATAAGTTAATATAGGTCTTTAGTGCTGTCTTCATTCTAAAGCATAGTTGCTGCATTTGAAGACAACTACGTTGTTGCTGAAAACTGTAACTAGTTTTGTCGGGTGAGCCTTACTGGATTGAGAAGAACTCTGTTACCTATCATTTTATAGCTTTGGTAGTTTTATGAGAAAGAAATGGCAAATTCTGTTCATTTGCTGTACTGGCAATTGAATTTTGTGCCTGATTACCATTAGGCATGTCTCATTTTTTGCATGTGTAGACAGAGTTTATTAATTTGCTCTTCACACTTAATATTTTTTCATAAATTCTTCAAAGCTTTCAGTTGAAAGGTTGACTGTGTGTAGTTTTCTTCTGATTGGTGCTATTGGTCAGAGGTGGATGGTTGGACTGGATGATCTTAGAGGTCTCTTCTAACCTGGTGATTCTCTAACTCTGTGATTTTTAAAATGTGCTTTGCTTTAAAATGTAGCTGAGAACTCTGAAATAACTTAGAATGATTTGCCTTCTATTTGTTTAGGATCGAGCATTGGATTATTTGAGTACCTGCATTGATCAAGTCCAGACATTTGGTGATATCCTACAGTTGGTTATTGTTGAACTGATTTATAAGGTAAAAGGAAAATATATTGTGATATATTTAAAAAATACAGGTTCTATTAGGCCCCTTAGTAGAACAGTTAGAACACAGCTGGAAAAGGCATTTTACCCTCTTGTGCATGTCAAGACCTTCTAGTATTGCATGCTATTTCCAGTTAAAGTATTCTGATAGCTTTTTAAAGTCGCTTTTTGCAACTGTGAATGATGCTTCTTATGCTCAGAAAAGGTTGTCACTTTTTGCTTGTATTTTCTTTGTATGCAGGTCTGTCATGCCAATCCATCAGAGAGAGCTCGCTTTATTCGCTGCATCTACAACCTGCTGCAGTCTTCGAGTCCTGCAGTGAAATATGAAGCAGCAGGAACACTAGTTACGCTCTCCAGTGCTCCGACTGCAATCAAGGTATAGAAGTGCTGTTTCCAGACATTCCAGTACCTACTGGTGCACTGTAATACTGTGTGTTATGCCCTGTGCTTTTGAAGTCTTAAGGCTTCAGCAAAATGTGGTTTTTGACACTTGATGTGTGAAACTGTCTTAAAACCTCTTCTGAAATTGGTCAGAAGACACTAGGACTATATTTTGCAGCTTTGTGGCTGGAGGACTTCGTGCCACTTGATGATGGACAGGCCTAATACTGTGCAATTTATTACAGTAGTTGGTATCAACCTGCAGTTTTGTTGACATTCTTAGCAAAGACAACCAATATTGAAGATTTGCAAAGATTGAATTACTTTCTTTACTCTGAAATGTTATTCTTTTTCAAAGTGGAAACAAAGCTTTGAAGATTTGCTTTGATTACTGCTTGACCTCACATTCCTATTTATCTTTGTAGTGTTGATTACTTGAGAACACAAAGGAATTCTAAATTCTATTCAAAAATAGAATATACCAGCCTAGAATAAGAGTAAAAACATTGTAAAGAGTAGCTTCAAAAGCTCAGGAGCCTTAATTCTTACATTCTTACTTTAGTGCACTCATTTTCCTTGAGTACAAATACCGTACAGAGAAGCTGTCATTAAAACTACATCTAGATATGCTAACACTGTCAATTATTTTAAATTAATTTTTATATCCTGTCCTGTACTTAAGATTTGACTCAAAGCATGCAAGGAAAGTTATGGTTTTGCTTGAATTCGAAATCAAGTCTGTGTATTGTAAGCTGTGCATCTTCCTGTGGGATTATTGTAACAAACTGATGGAACTATCTTTATGGTTTATCAGAAAGTTTAAACTGTTCTCACGTTAATTTCCGTGCCAACTCCTTGAGTTGTTGCTTTAGTAATAAAGTAAAAGCTGTCTTTAACTGAAGTTGTCTCCAAGATTTGCCCAGTTCCCTTCTTTGTTACTTATATAAATGTTTTTGATCTTTTTTAATTTAGGCAGCTGCCCAATGCTACATAGATTTGATTATTAAAGAAAGTGATAATAATGTGAAACTGATTGTGTTGGATCGGTTGGTTGAATTAAAGGAGCATCCCTCCCATGAGCGAGTATTACAGGTATGTGAGCTCTCTTTTTTTGCCAGTCTATCTGAATGCTTTTCCTTCCTTATAAGTTTTCAGGTGTTGTAGTGCAAAATGTCCTTCTGAAATTTAAGCCTTCTGTTGATACATCTGTTGAAAACATCTGAATGGTCTTTTATGTTTAGGCTTGCTGTTACCATTGCCTGCAATAACTGTGGTAAATGTTGCCATGATTGTGAGGCTTAGTAGCTTGCCTGAGAAGTGTTAGAATGGGTGAAATGAGCACTGAATTTCATAATCTCTAGGATAGATTGCGTGTTTGTCACTGTATTATATATTCTGTGTCCACAAGATCTTTGAAAATCACTGGGGACTGAAAATTAGAACTGAGGATGGAGTAATTTGAAGCAAACAGAGCAGTTATTTATTTTTTAACTGTTTCAGGATCTAGTTATGGACATCCTCAGAGTGTTGAGTACCCCAGATCTGGAAGTGCGCAAAAAAACCCTTCAGTTGGCTCTGGATCTGGTTTCTTCAAGAAATGTGGAGGAGGTAAAAGATATATTACATGTGTCTCATAACATACGTTTTTATTCTCCAGAAAAATATGTGACTTTCTTCAATTTTATTTGATCTTTTCTGCAGCTTGTGATCGTTCTGAAGAAAGAAGTGATTAAGACTAATAATGTGACAGAGCATGAAGATACTGACAAATACAGACAGCTGCTTGTTCGTACATTGCATTCCTGCAGTGTTCGGTTTCCAGATATGGCTGCGAATGTTATTCCAGTGGTATGGAAATGTTTAATTATATTGTCATTCAATTATGTCCAGCTGTCCTAAAATTTTTACTGCCCACCTGTGTAAAAGAATAAGTGAAGCTAAGGTTTTTCTTAAAGTGGATTTACACTAAGTCAGACCAGTTTTCATTGCCGAAGAAATATCTCAATATCTGAATGTAGAAGTACAGTGATACAAACGTAACTTTTTTGTTCTTTGTGTTAATGCTCCCCACGCTGTGCTAGCTGATGGAGTTCCTCAGTGATAATAATGAAGCTGCAGCTGCTGACGTACTGGAATTTGTGCGGGAAGCGATCCAGCGATTCGATAACCTCAGACCTCTGATTGTTGAGAAGATGCTTGAAGTCTTTCATGCAATTAAATCTGTCAAGTGAGTCTCAGATATGATATCAAACCAGAACTGGAGCAGTGTGTGCCTCATTTGCATTAAATCTGTATTGTCATTAAGTATGTACCAAAAGCTTTGCAGCCCATGCACAGGGAAAGTACAGGAGGTAGATGACCATAGGGAGATGGTTTCCATCTTGCCTCTTTGTCCATGATGGTGTGGGTGCTTGTTACATTGAATGCAGATCAGTTCAAATTTGTTTTTATGATCTGTTGTTAATTGCATTCTATTTGTTAGAGGATGATGTTGTTGAAGACTGACACCAAAGTAATACATTTGTTAAAACAGAATTACTAAGGGAGCGTTGCAGTGGGAATTTGCACTTCTAGGGAACTGGAAATAGTTGGGCATTTGTCAGACAAAAAGAGTCCTAAGATACGAGTACTTGCAAAGCAGTCAAAGCTTGGCATTCTGTTGGGTCAGTCATAGGGGGGGAATTTTTCTGTTTGAAGACACCTCTTTCTGGATATCCCGAATCCTTGGCTCTGTCATTATGTCTTAAGTGACAAATAAGCCCAACCCTGAAAAACACTGCTACTCTTTTTTTCTTTAATCTTCATTCAGCCTTCTGTTTTCTCATTTCTCCTACTAGTTTGTCTCAGGTAGTTGGGGAAATTACAGCTGTCTTTGTTAACATGCAGTGGAGTTGGTTGTGATTGTAATGAAATGTTATTTTATAAATATCAAGCTTCACACAGATGGAATAAAACAGAAGCAGAGAAGAAATCTTATTTTATATACTTGTTCATTAGTTTATTGAGGCTGAAAGGATGAATGTTCTAGATCAAACTTGCTTCCTGCCCATCACGTCCCTTTGAATTTGTCCATGAATAGCTACCCTTGATGCTAATTTATCATGAAAGCACGGTTAAATTCCTGTTCTTATTTTAGGATTTATCGAGGAGCTTTATGGATCCTTGGAGAGTATTGCAGCACAAAGGAGGATATACAAAGTGTAATGACAGAAGTCCGCAGATCACTTGGAGAGGTGTGTTTATTTTGTTCTTCTAGCTTTTTGTGGTGTATCTTACTACATGCGTTGTGCTAAGGAAAGGATTTAAAGCAATTAAAATGCAATACAGAGTTTTGAACAATTATAATGTAGTATATGTGCAAGAAGCCAAAAGAAAAAAATAGGTTTTGCATTCAGTATTGAATTATTTTTACATAGCAACTGGCATGTACTGAGAATAAATACTTGCATGCTTCAGATTGAGAAGGGTGGGTGAAAAATTGCTTGTTTCAGATAACTGCTGACTTGAACATACGATTACTGTAGCTATATCCACTAACAGATGAAGAGTGCTTTAAGTCCTGGGAGCTCTAAGACACTGTGTGCAACATCATGAGCTTTATGCATGGCTGTTGGAGGCTTCTGTATCTATGTAAACATTTTCCTCTTCGTGTTTAGATCCCAATTGTAGAATCTGAAATCAAGAAGGAAGCTGGTGAGCTAAAACCTGAAGAAGAGGTCACTGTGGGCCCAGTCCAGAAACTGGTGACAGAGATGGGTACTTATGCAACCCAGAGTGCTCTGAGTAGTTCCCGACCCACCAAAAAGGAAGAGGACAGGTATTTAAGATTTCTTACTAGACCTAGTTAATGTTTGTGTTTGTTTTTTTTTTTAAGTGACATTCTCTCTCATGGAGAACTGAGTGGTTGAGGTGATTTACAGTTTTTAAAGTATCTTCTGAGCTAGTTTTCTGATGACTGTCTGTCCTTGTAGACCTCCACTGCGAGGATTCTTGCTTGATGGGGATTTCTTTGTCGCGGCTTCCCTTGCTACCACTTTAACTAAGATTGCTTTACGATATGTGTCACTAGTTCAGGAAAAGAAGAAGCAAAATGTAAGTCATCTCTGTGCTTTCACTGTAGTTGCAAACAAGAGCTGGTTGGTGGGTTGGGTTTTTTTTGTTTGTTAGTGGGGTTTGCTTTTTTCTTTTTGTTCAATTGATTTTTAAGCAGATATAAAATTGATTAAGTCCTGAGTCACGTGGCAGTTACAGAGTTGTATAATAATAATTTGGGCCAGTTACAGGATTGAATAATAATAATTTGGGTTGCAAATAGGGCTTGCTGCTTTCCAGTCACCATATCAGAGCAGTCTCTTAACTCTTGGTGCTTTGTCTCTTAACAGATACAAAAAAAAAAGTCCAGAGATTTCTATGAATTTAATTTGCCACAGAAATAAGCATTTCTTTAAAGCTTTTTAAAAGTGCAATAACCTCCTCTCATTCTGTTTCACTTGTCTTCCTTCTCAGTCCTTTATTGCTGAAGCTATGCTGCTGATGGCCACTATTCTCCATTTGGGAAAGTCTTCTCTTCCCAAGAAGCCCATTACAGATGATGATGTGGATCGTATTTCCTTGTGTCTGAAAGTCTTGTCAGAATGTTCTCCACTCATGAATGATATTTTCAACAAAGAATGCAGGCAGTCCCTCTCTCATATGCTGTCAGCCAAGCTAGAAGAAGAGAAACTTTCCCAGAAGGTGAGATATTATGAATGTGTAATCATAAACACTTGGAATTTTTTTTATGTTGTTCACATCCGAGCAGGTCGTAGAAATGTCTCCATTTGACTATGTCTGCTTCAGTCATTATGTGTTCTGTGCTAAGTGAGGGAATTAATTATGATATTTTTTTTCTGCAGAAAGAATCAGAGAAAAGGAACGTGACAGTTCAGCCGGACGATCCCATTTCCTTCATGCAGCTTACTGCTAAAAATGAAATGAGCTCAAAAGAAGACCAGTTTCAGCTCAGCCTTCTTGCAGCAATGGGAAACACACAGAGGAAAGAGGCTGCTGATCCTCTTGCATCCAAACTTAATAAGGTAATTTAATAGTCAGTCTTTTAATTATTCTGCTAATGTGCAGAATCAACTATGGGAGTTGCATATGAAACTAATGAATCAGGCTATGCAGGTTGATTAGGAAGTCCCATATGTTTGTTGATTAGGGGGAAAGAAAGAGGAAAAAAAATTTGTTGTGCTTTATTGTTCCCTTATCGTGAGGAAAGAAGAGTGGCAAGGAGACTCAGTGCTAGGCTGGTGGCATGCAGAAAAGAAATTGAAATTGGGTGATGCTTTGAAGAGCCCAATAAGGTTCACTATGAGAAGAGCAGGGATGTCACAAGTTAAGGACCTCTTTCTTTTCTTTTCTGCCATATCCTGGTTGACAAGTCTGGTGTATCTTGTTTCAATTTGTCTTTTTTTTGCTGCTGGTTATTACAACTGGCAGAGAATGTCCAAAGAGGTTCATAAAACCACAGAATATCCCAAGTTGGATGGGACCCACAAAGGTCATCGAGCCAAACCTCTGGCTCTGCAGAGAAGCACCTGAGAATCAAACCCTGTCTCTGAGAGTGTTGTCCAAACATTTCTTGAACTCCAGTTAGGAAAACAGACTTTCATTCTCAAAGTCTGTGTAAATTCTTTTTAATGTTTAAAGTTACCTTTCAATTTGAAGTCACTATTTTTCATTCTAATCTTTTTAAGTATAATGCAGCATTTTAGTTAATGTTTTGTGATCTTAGATGAATTCAGTTGAGAAAACATTCTATCTGTAAAGGTTTTATAAATTGCAGTATGTGTGCAAAGGGACAGCTGAGCAAAGGATGGATTTAAAAATGCATTTGTGTAAATAATACGGAGGATCACTGTGACTTAGTTGTAAGTCATCAGAACTTGTTAATTTTGGAAAGCTTATGCAAGAAATATGGACTTTGGTTTTCCAGAATGTCACTTAAATATTTTCTAGACTAAGTTTGTGATACTTGGCTGAAGTGTTGTTTGGTTTTTTTTTTGCTGAGAATATAGTTATGTGAAATTTAAACCTCCTTGCACGCCTTTTCTGTTTGATTTGGGGACTCACATCAAAGAGCAATGAATTCAACTGTAGTTTATTGTTTTGGCATTGTTTGTCATGATTTCCTATTAGAAATGGCTTATGAGAAAAATACCTTAAATTCTTTTCCTTTACAGGTTACACAACTAACGGGTTTCTCAGACCCAGTTTATGCAGAAGCCTATGTCCATGTCAACCAGTATGACATTGTGCTGGATGTGCTCGTGGTAAATCAGACCAGTGACACTCTGCAGAACTGCACACTGGAGCTGGCCACACTGGGTGAGGAGCACTGCTGGACACTGGCACTGTTGGGTAGAACTAGGGAGTCTCCTACAATTTCTTGCTAGTGGAGTAGGGGAAGTTGCAAAGATTCAAAATCAAGATGGTACTTTGACCTGTTCTTAGATAGCTCAGTGCATGCAATACTGAACATTGAACTTTGTTTTTAAGGCACTAGACAGTAGCGTTAGGTGTTATGATGTTTGCAGTGATTAAAATACAAGGCAGAAGTGACAGTTTTCTGCTTGGTAAAAGTAATACCAAGCTCAATCCAAAGCCCATTTAAGTCAGTGTTTCCATTTGTTTTCAGTATCCTTTGGGTGAGTACATTTTAACTGAAGTTTTTAATGTGAAATCCACAAAGTAATGCAGTGCAGCTCTGTAGGCATTGTAACTGAATCGTAAAACAGTAAATGTTCCAAAAGTGGAATTGTTGTGTACTGGTAACATTCTCTGATGCCCTCCCCCAAATTTATTTAAACAGGCGACTTGAAACTTGTAGAAAAACCATCTCCTTTGACACTTGCTCCACATGACTTTGCAAACATAAAAGCTAATGTCAAAGTTGCTTCAACAGAAAATGGAATTATTTTCGGTAATATTGGTAAGTATACAGTCATGGGTGCAGAATATTGTGTGGGGTATTTCTTAACTGCTTGATGGGCTCAGAAATGAATAAATAAAACACTTTGTACTGGAAAAGGAAATGAAATGATTTGCAATGTATGAATATTTTGTGATGATCTTTCTGAAAATTTGTATTTTAATTAAAAATCCTGGTGGAGCACACTACCTTCAGAGTGATTGTCAGCATGATTATTGAACCCAAGTCTCTGAATTGAAAATGACCTTAGGCAGTATTGCCTGAAAAACCAACACACCTATCTCAGAGTTCTGTGGCAACTTGGGGAAAGCATCTGAAAAGGGTAGAGATCAACGCGGGGCTGAGCTGTTAGCTGACAGATGGTAACTGGGTACTCTTACGTATTGCAAAATCACTTTTCTAGGCATTAATGTGGTTTGTATTTCTTATTGCAGTGTATGATGTCTCTGGAGCTGCTAGCGACAGAAACTGCGTGGTTCTCAGTGATATTCACATTGACATTATGGATTATATCCAGCCAGCCTCTTGTACGGATGCAGAATTCAGACAGATGTGGGCAGAATTTGAGTGGGAAAACAAAGTTAGTTTTACTTTCTATATGTTATTTGGGGTTCTTGTTGGATGACTTGTCATCCTCTTTCCTCTTCCACACTAACTCATATCAACATTATCTCATGTGATATAAAACCTCATTCAGATGCTTCTGTGATACAAGTGATTCTTCCTTATATAGTGTTTAACACCAGGTAAAACTAGCTGTGTTTGTCTGTGTAGAAATAGGTGCCTCATCAAACATAGCTAGTGTCCTGGGTTTTTTAAAGATTAAACGTTTGCACTGGATGTTGGCCCTGTTTGTCTGCTTAACTGAGTACCATATGTACCTCGTATGCTTTAAAGACTATAGTAATAAAATGGGAGCTTCTACCCCTGAGTGAGAGGATGGCAGGAGGTAGTTTGTGTGTTATTCCAGTGCATAATGTGGCATGCAGCTTGCTCTCTCAGTGTGTTGCTCCTCAAAGAGAAATGTGGCAGTGCTTGTTATAGAGCACTGCAGAAGGGATGGTTTTGGAAGAGCCTGATACACTAATTAAAGTAATTGTCCTTTTTCTCTTTGTGCAGGTTACGGTGAATACAAATATCATTGATCTAAATGAATACTTGCAGCACATACTGAAGTCAACCAATATGAAATGCCTCACTCCAGAGAAGGTGAGCTCTTTGCCTGTAGACTCTTTTGTGACACGGTTTTTTGCTCATGTGCTCTTTTTTGTGTAATTTGTTCAGCATCTGTTAGGCATGTTATTAGAAATGCTTGTTAAAAGTACAAAATAATATATATAACCTAAATTCTTAATGTTCTGAAATGAGTAAAAAGCTAATTTTAACAAATCCTGTGTCATTTCATCACTTGAGCTATTTCTTCTTCAGCAAGAAGAAAATCAGAATGTCTCTTGTAATTTGTAGTAGCTTTGATGGGACTATCTCTTTTTATACAGTTTTTTCAGTAGCTTGAAGATCCTTTCTTCTGTATCAAAATTGACTTTCCTTTTGACAATGTATTCTTTTTGCTGTAAAGTGAAATATATGAAGTAGCTATTAAGGTACAGTGTGTATGTATTACAGCTAATAAGTAATACATGGACAGCAGCTAAAGTAAAACTATACCTAAGATGAGAGAGAGTGTGTTTGTAGGGTTTTGGCCTTTCTCATGTGTTCACTTGTTGTTTCTGTAGGCACTTTCTGGTTATTGTGGCTTTATGGCAGCCAATCTTTATGCACGTTCCATATTTGGAGAAGATGCTCTTGCAAATGTCAGCATTGAGAAGCCAATTCATCTTGGACCAGAGGCTCCTGTCACCGGTCACATACGAATCCGTGCAAAGAGCCAGGTAATGCAGCTTCCATTCAGAGCACCATTTCTTCTGGTTTGTAAGAAAATGTAACAGGCACTCTTTAAAAACTTGCAACTTTTTGGGGTGTTAATTAAATTAGGTACAATTTTGAGGAAAATGTGGGGTAAGATGCACTAAAACATCATCTCTCCCAGTGCGTTACCATAAAATAGGTGTTTGGGATGAGATTTCTGAATTTTTACACTTAGCACTGCTAGTAGGATGTTATATTTTATTTATGTTTCAATAAAGATCAGCTGCTCGCTGAGCTTTCATGGTTTTATTCCTACTACATTAGACATTAGAAAGAAAAAGCAAAAACTGAAGTGTCTTAGTAGAACAGTTTTCTAAAGATACATCTACGTGTCTTTGAATTTTAGAACTTCCACCTTCTGACTAAAAACTACAAGATTTAGAATTGTGTAGTAACGAAGCAAATATGGAAACAGCTGCTGTAATAATAACAGCATTTTAAACAGCATGCAGCAAAGAATTGTGTTGAAGTTATTGACAGTCAAGGAAACCATTTAGTTTGTGATGTCATTATGAAAATGTTGGAGTGATTTGATGTTTCTGATACACTTACTGTGACATATTTACATAAGAAAGCATTCAGTTACATATGCCAGCTTGGTCTCACCTTGAGATCATTCTGTAGATCAGATGGTTTTATTTGGGCAGTTTCTTTTGACATTTTTTCTTCAGTTTCTGTGCAATAGTAACATGGTTCTGTGATGAAATTATTTTCTATAACCTTGATGGATTGAGTGCTTCTGTCGGCACTGAGACTTTCAACAGCTGAATTTCAGTAACTGGATTGACAGATGTAAATTCTGTAGTGGGGCATACTTCCAATTGGTGGAAGGTCAAAAAGCTCAAAATTAATTTTTCTTATTTTGAAGACGGGTTTATTAGCTGCTAGCTCTTTGATGTTTCAGTGCTTCAGTAATGTATATCAGTGTGGCCTTTACCTGGAGTTAAGATGGTGTGCACTAGAATTTATGCAAATCAGTTAGATATATTTTGATTCCTATGCCACTAACTACTTAGAATCCTGTATATGGAATTTCCTTTTAGTATGGATAAAGTGATTTTATTGAAATACCAGTGTCATAAACATCTTCTTTCTTTTCCTTACAGGGAATGGCCCTGAGTCTCGGAGATAAGATCAATCTGTCCCAAAAGAAAACAAGTTTATAAATTTTATGTAATATCTTTTTGGGTCTTTCACAATTTAACCTTAGATATGTGGCTTTTGGGATCCAGAACATCGTATATTCTTCAGTGTTCTGTAACTGTAGAAGCCAAGCTTTTGAGCTGAAAGCATTCCAGCAGGTAACTTACAGGTTCTCCATGATTGTTACTGAGCAAAACTTTAAATCTCCAGGTTTTTTTCCTTGTTCTGGAAGTCATGTTTTCTTTGTCTCTAATATATACTGATGCTCACAGTACAATAAACAAATTATGCCTCTAGTCTTTTGTGTCTCAATGATAAATTTATCATTTGCTATTTGCTTAGTGCTTAATTTCTGATGGATATTCTAATGCTCTAAGAAGGTGCATCTTGCTTTTTGCAGGCATCTGATATAATGACTCGGCTTGATTTGTGTGAATGTGTTTGTGACAATTAATACTCTGGTGTATCTGTGGGAGTACACATTTGACAACTGAATCAAAGTCTGTATGTTCTAGATGGCTGGTTTAATAATGTGATCACTTGGCACAGACAAGCTTAAAACATCAAAACAAGACAGTGTTGAAACTTAGCTATTTCCAGCAAGTGGTAGAACCTTAAACTTGCTTAGTTTCTCAAATTCTTTTTGAAACATCATTATCATCACAAGTAACATAACATTCTCAGTGCTGTTGTGCAGTGCAAAAATGCTAATTTGCTGTAAATGCTGTACATATAAGCACTGATGCAGCTGCACAATTCTGGATTCTTAGTACTTAAAAATCACAAAATAATAGAAGTCAGCTGCCAGTGGTTATTTTCAAGCCATGGAAATCATTCTGTGCCCAGTAGAAAGTACTGAAGTTTACATTCATGTACCACGGTGTGCATACTAATGATACAGACAAGTCTGTACACCTCTTAAGGCTTTTGAAATATGAAATTTGAAATATGTGACTTCCAGAAGCTATGGCTTATTTTACTGTTTTCTTACAGGCACACACACTTACTATATGCAGTAAGATAAAGGTCTTTATAGATAAGAAACTTGCCATGACTTAATCTCTGAACAAAGAAAACACTTGAAAGTCACTTGGGAAGGCTCAGACTTCCTTGTGCAGTTCTGTGAGCACTGAATGTGCTCATCACAGAACGTACAACCACAGTAATGTATGCCAGATAAAAGTAGTAGATACAGTTGCCATTGAGTGCCATGGTGATGTGACTTCTAAGAACTTTATCTGCCCTAACAGGCGCTATCCAGCTCCAGTAAATGTTAGAGAAAGCGAGTCAGCAAGGTAACACAGTATGGTTTTATTGAGTGACCTGAGTGAGGTTTGCCTGTTTTGAAATGCCTTTTTGGTTCTGGTGTTAT